>NW_027466114.1:412500-580000 GCF_046127955.1 Nelusetta ayraudi
CCAACGTAAAGAGAGCACTTCCATTAGGAAATAGTCAACATGAAATTTCGTCTTCTACTGACACCTGCTGGTCAAATTGAATAGTTGCAAATATTGTGAACAAGTTGTCATCTAATTCTAATCCTAAACAACATGGCCATTCGAAGTGAAGTATGAAGACAATTAATCAGGTTTGTACTGCTTGATTGAACACATTCATCCCGTTCCAGTGCACTAAAACCCACTTCCCTTCAGGACCGTGTCTGCGAAGCCAAAACTTCCTTGAGTGACGCTGTTTCCCAGCATGCAATGCGAGCTAGCGATTCACAATACTATTTCGTCACAAACATGGATGTAAAAAATAAAAAAAGGAAAAAGGGAAAAATGAAACTTCAGGAACACCAACCATTGCAATACAAGCAGAACTGGGCCGAAGTTTTATATTATGTACACCAAAATACAGCCTTCTGGTGGACAACCTATTTAATCCGTGTCTTCCTATGGCTCTTCTGTGGGTGAAAGCTTGTTGTAGAAGTCACGTGCTGGGTAGGTCACCCCTCCAATCACCTCGGGGTAGGCCTAAGACAAGAGCCAATGGTTACCTTTGCAGGGTATCACCTGATACGGGTGAGCGAGTGAACAGAAAATATCGTTCAACGTGTGCTGTCGTAACAGGAGAAGCTTGCTAGTGGAAATGATGCACTACAAGTCGATGTGACACTAATGAATGCGATGGATGAGGCAGAGCAATGCTCCAGAACCTGATTCAGATTCAGACTACTCCCTCCACTTTTTTTATTTCATATGAGCGTTTAAAAAAAACAACATAATGATAATCGAATAAGCTTTAGTTTATTAATCAGAATTAAAACAAGTAGGTTTTGCCCTTACAAGGTTGTAGGTTTGTTATAGATGAGTTCCTTTGTTGTAGTTTGGTGCTTGAAAAACTATATATGGGATGTACCATGACCTGAGGGATTTCCTCATCCCATCCCAGCTTGGTTCTGATGCTGAATGTATCTTGCTGTACATCCCACTCAGCTCCAAGGGCCCTCTCCATAGGGAGCTGGTCTCTGTCAAGGTTAAGTGTTTTTACCTCTTTAGCTCTCTGCTCTTCAGGAATGGCGGCCAGCACCGAGCGATGATTGCTCACCCACTTATTGAACTTAAATCCACCTCTATCGCACAGGTCTGTTAGCTGCTGGTACACATGTATTGCTTGTTCCACTGTGCTGACGGCCTTTAGACAATCATCCACGTAGAGATTTTGACAAACAGTGTTTATAACCTCGGCTGGGAAGTCATGCTGATTGTCGTCGAATGAAGCACAGCTTGGGGATGACACTGCCCCAAAGATGTGGACCAGCATCCTGTGCTCTTGTAGGTCCTTTGTAATGTCCCCATCTGGCCACCAGAGGAAGCGTAAGAAGTTTACATCCTGGTTGGAAACTCTTACTTGATGAAACGTTCCCTCAATGTCAGTCATGAATGCTACAGGGCCTTGGCGAAAACGAAGCAGCACACCTAGCAGTGTACTTGTCAAATTGGGACCCTGCAGGATCTCTTTATTTAATGATGTTCACTCACTTTCAATCTCACAGCCACTAAAAAACCTGATCGTGATTGAGAGGTCCTCAGCAGCCAATCACTGTTGGGAGTCCAGCCTTCAAACCCTCCTTCTGAATCCACAGTCACATCTGTGAGCATCTGGAACTTTGGCCCTGATCCTCCACACCACACAACTTGGGATGACAGCGCCACCTACCTGGATCCTTTCAGCAGCCAGTCCATGCTCTGACCCGTTTCCACTGTGGCCTGTTGTGTCATCTGGACCGGAGTCTGGATCATCAGTGTCCAGGTTCATGGAATCTGTCAGAGTGCCGCCGTCCTGTGATGTAATGATAGAGAATCACTCTATTTATACTAATGTGCAGAACCACTAGAGTGTCATTTCTTCACTGCTGTCAGCAACAAGCATTTGGTGTCACACTGGTGTACAACACTTATGGGCTAATTAATAAGAAATGACATATTTATGAATCACCCGCAATGCCCAGATTGTTGCTGCTTATCTGCTGATATGAGCCGTCAACTGTTGCAATATAGAACCACGGGCAGGAAATTACAATTAGTGTAGAGTGTATTATAATTTAAAAGTTTACTTACGGTAGTTCTTTAAAGAATTTAGCAGGGATGGAACAGGCTAACGTGACGACGTCACCTCTAACACGGTAGGAGCTCAACCTGCTGTCACGGCGAAAACTCTGTGTTACGTCCCGTCGAGGGGGACCGAGACACAACGTGTAGGACACCTTCCCCCACTTCCAAGCCTCATAAATTTTTCACTGCAGTTGGCAGTTTCAACAAAAAACATTTTATTAATCAGTAAATGAAATAAACAAAACAACTTAACCGGTGGGCAGCAAAGGCTTCAGGGTGGGCCCAGGCCAAAATAATAAACCAAACTCCAACTAGCTCGCCTTAAGAACTAACTAAAGAAAGAAAGAGAACCCAAATACAGAAAGGCTAACCTCCCTACATACTTATTAAACAGGAGAAAAGAGGGGACAAAGAAAATGGCAGCCCACCTACAAACCTACAAATACGTATTCCTTCGTATTTATATTTCTACCTTTTCGTTCACATTTTTTGTAAGTTAGAAGAATTTTAACTTTGTAAATAAAAGCACAGCAAAGACATGTTTTCCTGATTTCTTTTTATTTTGGTAAAAACTGTTATTCTGCTGGAAATGGCGTGCAGCGGCACAAGCTTCCTCCACGGTCGGCACTTTAATGAGCGTGTGTATAACTGAAGACACCGTTCCTTTGCAAAACCTGTACACAAACTCTCCCACCAGTCTGCTCCGAACCCGAATCCAACAAGAACGAGAGTTTGGGGTCCGTAGCGACGGCACAAAGCGTAGCATCGAAGTGTTGTTGTAGCCCTCCAACAGCAAACAACGTTCTTGTCTGCCTTTTAAAATAACCAGGAGCACAAGAAATAGGGTACACCATATCTGCAAAGCAAGTAACACGTACATTATGAACTATCGTTCCATATCACAATAGATTTAATATGTCAACCGAAAGCAGCTGACTATATATATATATATATATATATATATATATATATATATATATATATATATATATATACACATATATATATATATATATATTAATTAACCTCTGTCATTGAACTCCATATTATTAATGTTGTTGTTTTTTTTTAAATGCTCATACAAAAAAAAAATAAAAAGTGCGACATCCACATGTAGTACATTATTTTTGTCAGCAAGGTTCTCATGTTACTACTGACCATATTGATCCATATTTTCCATATACTCACCTGAATCACATGACCTGCAGATCCCTGCAAGGACCACGAGGGGTGACGCACAACCAGCACGTGACCTCTACCATGTGCTTCCACCCACGGAAGTGCCATAGGAAGACACGGATTAAATAGTATGGCTTGTCCACCAGAAGGCTGTATTATGGTGTACATAATATAAAACTTCGGCCCAGTTCTGCTTGTATTGCAATGGTTGCTATTCCTGAAGTTTCATTTTTCCCTTTTTCCCTTTTTATTTTTTACATCCATGTTTGTGATGAAATAGTATTGTGAATCGCTAGCTCGCATTGCATGCTGGGAAACAGCGTCACTCAAGGAAGTTTTGGCTTCGCTGACACGGTCCTGAAGGGAAGTGGGTTTTAGTGCACTGGAACGGGATGAATGTGTTCAATCAAGCAGTACAAACCTGATTAATTGTCTTAATACTTCACTTGGAATGGCCATATTGTTTAGGATTAGAATTAGATGACAACTTGTTCACAATATTTGCAACGATTCAATTTGACCAGCAGGTGTCAGTAGAGGACGGAATTTCATGTTGACTATTTCCTAATGGAAGTGCTCTCTTTACGTTGGATTTTTCTCATAATTATTTGAAGTGTAGGCCTGTAGTTGATGAGGAATCACGGTGTGCTAACGCTACTCAAACAGCTTAGATGAAAAAAAGGGAGTGTGATTTGGGTTTGTGGTACATTATGACAATCTTGGACTTGCAAGACTGAGGCGACGGTTCAATTCCCATCAATGTGTATTATATATGTGTTATTTAGCTCATCTATTCTACATTTTAAATAGATCACATTTGACATCTGACCCACTGAACACTTACTATTGAACATATCTTTAAACTATGGGCTATTTAGTCTTGTTTTAGGATATAATATAATTCATTGCACAAACTGTCAGGCTAAGTATAAGAGCTATAGTCTACTACAATCAGTCGTGCCAAAAAAGAGACATTGTCTTTATTTTTCATTTTTATTTTATTGTGTCAGCATTGAACCATACAAGCATGTAGTGTTGTCCAACAAAAATGCATGGCGAATCAAATCCCAAACAATCTATGAAACAATGAACACGTTTCCATTGCACTTCATTTTATTGAGCACTAGATGACCTCCTCGAGCACTGTGTCATTGAAGCCTCGAGTAATGAACCATTTTTTGAAACAAGTGTCGAAGCTTCAACAAAGCCTCGATCGGCCATCACTACCTACGGCTGCGTGCTCTAACACCATTTCAGAAGTGACTAACTGCAGAGTTGGGAGCGGAGGAGGGATGACCTTCAGGCTGGCTCGACTGCTCCTCCTTGTCAGCCGTGGCGCGTCCAATCAGCAGCCGACATCCAGGACCGCACCTGCAAGGCGTCATCCACTGTCAGACACACACACAGACACAAACATAGAGGCACCTAGACCCACCCGTGGGTCATAACACTCCGTGTGGATCTTTTCACTCTGGCATTGAAAGGGGGTGCTAGCGCTAGCCGTTTGCTAAGCTATGTACAGACAGCACCACCGCTTGCCGAACCACATAGTCACACCGTTTATATACAACAACTCGTCATCAATATCTCTAAAGTAGAAGTCAAGAACTTTTTTCAAAAACGATAACTAACTCAAACTTTTTTGTGTGTTTATAAAAACAAACTAAAACAAACTTAAATTGAAGTCATATTTCACTTCGTTTACGTCTGTCAAATGAATATTTGCACAGGAAAATCTTTTAGTTTTACGCAGCAGCACCTAAATGCACGTCGCGTTCTGTGACGTCACCCCTCTTTCACAGCAGTATGTTGACGCGCGACTCGCGGCGGGAAAGTCCGATATGCCACAGTAGTGAACATGTTTATTGAGACTGGGAAGTAGACACGACAGTTTGACTCAGTAGACTCAAATATGCTGTGGCGATGAGAGTGGTTATGGCTATCTGATAAAGCAAGATTTAATATTGGGAATTTAACAAAATGAAAAGGAACCGACAACGCCACCCTGGGAATTTCACCCAGGGAGTTCTACTAAACACAAAAGTAATAATTAGGCACACAGGTAAGTGCTACGAGGAAGGAGTAGGAGACGTGGTTCAGAATGTTTAAAATGTCAAACCAACTTTTATTCAACATTTAAAAATAAAAGGAACAAACAGACCAACACTTAAAACGGAGCTACTGAGCTCCTTATTCTTGGTGTAGAAACTGAGGCTTACCGATGAGGGGGCCAAACGGGGGAGGAACCAAAGAAAACAAGGAACACCCCACTCACACGTGACACACCTGCAAAGAAAGTGAAGTGCAAAAAAAAGAAGAAAACAACCACAATCACAGGTCACAGCACGCGAAGGGGCCCACCACCCGGGACACCGCCACAACCAGCAGCTCTCAGTGACTACAAAAGAAAAGATAAACAGTTGGTTACTAAAAGTTCCCTAAAATCTGTCAAATGTACTGAAATAGCAAGAAAAACAAACAAACAATGCAATTACACACACACACGCACACGCATACACGCACACACACCACTGTGGCTGGACCGGCGACTTGATAGTGTAACGTCTGCTGTCTGAGGGTCAGCAGTGGCGACGTAAGCAAACGAAGAAAAACACAACGAGAACGGAAAAACAACAAGTAAAACCAAGGCGGGACGGAAGCAACATGCACCGTCCACCGTCTGTACGGGGCGGCTAGCACAATCAAGTGCGGGCAAAGCGGCAGTGTTCCTGCACTTATCTTATAGGACCGAGTTTTGGGCCACAGGTCTTGATCACCAAGCGTCCTCCAGGTGAGGAGAACAACGAGGAGGCTCTGCGCAGCTTTGTGCTCGCAGGCGGCTGTAGTGTGCCGGTGAGGTGTTCAGGAAGCACTGTAAAAAGAACGGACAGGTGAGGTACTACGTACCTATGCTAATAAGCCATAATAATTTAAATGCTAAAATGTCCGCACCTGATCCTCTTAAAACTCGGGCACACAAAGCGGATGTTCAGTGTCCCATTGACCACAATGGACCACTAAACAAAGCTTTTAAGAAAAATGCGAAATGAAGCCACTGAGAGCTAAAACAACATGCAAACAATGCCACAGTGCAGCTTTTCTCAAACGGGTCAATTTTGAAATCATTTTAATCAACTCTGTCTTCATTGATCAGAAGCTGTTTGCAGATTTGGAATTAAAACATTTTAACTGCAGGAATCATAAAATCGTCTCATCAGTGACGTTTATAGAGCCATTAAAAAATTGAATATGTGCTGAACAGACAAACGGAGGTGTAAGAGGCCTGTGTGACCAGCAGGGGGCAGCAGAGGACCGACAGCCGCAAGTTCCTCCTCAGAGAGGCCTGAGAAGGTTCTGCACCTTCAGCTCCTCCAGGAGGTCCTCAGCAAAGTGTCAGAGTTTGTTGTTTTTTTTTACCTCGGTCGGCAGAGTCAAAGTATTAAACTTGTAGCCAGGGGGCGCTGCAGCTCACTCAACACCTACAAGGTTTGAAAAGGAAATTGAGTGGAATTCATCTGGAATGAAAAGAAAAGCACAACTACAGTAGAAAAACTGAACACAAAGACGCACAAAGTTTGAACTACACACTGATTTTCTTCTTCTGTTGATTCAAATGAATTTGACAGAAATAATATCTGAAAAAATAGAAACCAAATGTTAAATTTCGACATTTAAAAAATGGACAGATTCATTTACACCCAGTAAGATAAGAAGATATTTAGCTCTCAGCCAATTAGAGCTGCTGCTCCTGTGTGTGTGTGTGTGTGTGTGTGTGTGTGTGTGTGTGTGTGTGTGTGTGTGTGTGTGTGTGGATGTGGTGGTGTGTGTACCTGAATGTGGGAGTGGGTGTGTTTAAGTACGTCACTGGAAGTAGGCTGCCAATTAGTGCGCCGCAACCGCCCCACGCCAGCGACAAGCCCGGGGGGGGGGGGGGGGGGGCCCGGACACGGCACACCCGCCGCAATGCCGGCCAGGAAGAGGCCCGAAGCAGCAGGCCCCCGGACCGGAGGGCACCCGCCCCACGAGCCAGGGCAAGCTGACAGGGAGGCAGATACCCCAAGGAGAAGGGACACCACCCGGGGCGAACAGACAGCAGAGCCCGGCCCCCGAACGGGGGCCCCCCAGGGCAAGCGAGACCAGACTCATCCCCATGACAGGACCCAGCCCCTTCACCCACCAGGAGGATTGGTACCCAAGGCAGGCCCGGGCACCCAGAGGCCCCCCCCCTACGGACCCAGTATGGCGCATCGCCGCAAGTGGCGAGGTCCCCATAGGCCCAGCCGGTCTCGCACCCCAGGGGCACCGAACTGCACAGGGCCCATCCAGAGTGGGAAAGATGCCGGATCCCGCCCCTGCTAGCAGGCCGACCCCACTGTGTGCAGGGGTGTCAGTGTGTGTATATGTGCACTTGCTGGTGTGTTGAACTATGGTGCGTTTAAAATGGAGGGGTGGTAAGGCCCTGGGGCAACCACACTGCTGCTGAGCAGGGCGGCGGTCGCAGTGCACGAACCACCCCCCCAGTTCCAAAGTGTCTATAATGCCATTAAGATTGGAGAGGGTCTTAAGGCCAGAAGGCCGGGCAAGCGACCACCCAAGACACAAATCCCCGAAACAGAAGAAAATAAATAAATTAATTAAAAATAAACATCTAAATTAAAAAAAAAAAAAAAAACCACCTATTATGTGACCAGGGGAGACTCCCGGTCAGGGCGCCCCCTGAGCGACATCGGGGCCGGGGACACCACAGGGATCCAGGAGCCAAAGGGGGCCCGCCCCTCACCGCACCGCACCACCCGGGCACACAGGAGCGGTAGCCGGCGAACGCGCAGCCCCACCCCAGGCATGCGACCCCACCGCGTACGATCCAGCGCCAGTCCCCAGACACAGGGACGGACCAGCCCTCCCACCAACAAGGGGGCCCCCAGACCAGAGCCAGGGACGCCCTCCCCCCCCCCGGAGCACCACCCACCAACCATCAGGCCCAGCCCCCCGCGTGGTAGACATCCCCCGCCGGGGCACCCAACCCCCGACCCCCCACCAACCCGCAAAGCAGCCGAACCCCCCACGCCCAAACCCCCCCCCCCCAGACCGCACCCGGCCCGCGGCAGCACGACCACCGCTGCCCACATCAACCAGCAGCCTCAGCTATTGATTGATTACTAGTTAGTTATAGGATGAAGCAGACATTCCTACCAAGGAGGTGTGGTCTAACAGTAAGTTCCTATATTGTGCAATGTGCAGGTGTTGTTTTGTTTTCCAGTTTGTGAGGATTGTTTTCTTAGCGATAGATAAGGAGGTCATCAGCATGCGAGATTCTGCCTTATCTGATGTGATATCACTGAGGTCCCCTATGAGACAAAAAGAAGGAGTGGCTGTGATGTTGTAACCAACCTGTGCTGATAGATCATTGCATACTACGTGCCAGAATTTATTTACTGGTGGGCAATGCCATACAGCGTGTAGGTAATTATCTGGGACATTAACTGTGCAGTGTGAGCAGGTCTGAGAGGCGGTCATGCCCATCTGAAACATCCGCTGTCCAGTGTAGTGGATCCTGTGGAGTACTTTAAAATGTATTAATTGTAGAATAGGTTGTTTTATCAGTGAAAAGGTGTTCAGGCAGATTGTTCTGCAGAAATTAGAGTGAGGCTGGAGAGACAGGTCTCTTTCCCACTTAACAATTGGGATAGAAATTGTGCAATCTGTATTTGTAAGCAACTCACTCCAATAGAACTGCACTCGTCCTTCTCTCACATGACATTGGATCACAATGACCAAACAACACAACAAAGACAATGATGCCACTGTGCTGCCACATCCAGACTGTGTGTAGGTCTGTAGGCCTCTTGGACCTTCATGTGAACCACTGCGTGTTGACTGGAGGTGAAACATGACTGACTGCTGTCCTCCTCCCTGGACAATGCAATCTCACTTTCAATCTCACAGCCACTAAAAAACCTGATTGTGATTGAGAGGTCCTCAGCAGCCAATCACTGTTGGGAGTCCAGCCTTCAAACACTCCTCCTGAATCCACAGTCACATCTGTGAGCATCTGGAACTTTGGCCCCGATCCTCCACACCACACAACTTGGGATGACAGCGCCACCTACCTGTATACTTTCAGCAGCCAGTCCCATGTTCTGACCCGTTTCCACTGTGGCCTGTTGGCTCATCTGGTCCAAAGTCTGGATCATCAGTGTCCAGGTTCATGGAATGAGTCAGTGTGCCGCCGTCCTGTGATGTCATGATAGAGAATCACTCTATTTATACTAATGTGCAGAACCACTGGAGTGTGGAAGCAGACAGTTACCATAATCCAAATGAAAAAGCAACAGCAGAAATGCTTTTTCATTTTAAGAACGTGGCTGCATTATTTGACTCATAATTAAAATCATTAATAAATATTCCTATGTGCATTTTCATTTTCTTATTCGTGTCGCACCTTTTATGACACAATCAAAAAGAAAACTGAGGGCATTGCTTTTTAATTTTCATGGTCCTGTCCTGCACAAGAGTTACCACAACTCGAAAATGAAATCGCAATCTCAAAGTAAGCGCGCGGCGCAGGAAAGTGACGTCAGCAGCTCTCCACCTGTGGGTATGGCGGTATGACACCAAGTGTCATTTGCCTCCTGTTATGTGTAAATTCTAATGTTTGTGAATTTAATAAAGATATATATATATATATATATATATATATATGTATATATATATATATATATATATATATATATGTATATATATATATATATATATATATATGTATATATATATATATATATATATATATATATATATATATATATATGTATATATATGTATATATATGTATATATATGTATATATATATATATATATATATATATATATATATATACATATATATATATATATACATATATATATATATACATATACATATATATATATATATATATACACATACATATATATGTATATATATATATACACATACATATATATGTATATATATATATACACATATATATATATATATATATATATATATATATATATATATATATATATATATATATATATATATATATATACATATATATATATATGTTTTTTATTTAAAAAGAAAAGAAAAGAAAAAAAAGGTATGGCGGTATGACACCACTTTGCCATCGTTACTTCTTTCACGTCATTGAAGTTGCTGGTAATCGAGATTTAAATCGCCGAAAAACGTGGACCACTGACAGATCTCGCACCAGCATCTGCCACCAGTCGACGGATTGATCTGTTGCTTCGCATCCTTCGTCGGATGGACTGGTGGCCGACGCCGAACGGAAGCAATGATCCGTTGCATCGCATCCTGCGACGGATGGACTGGTGGCCGACGCCGAACAGCTGTTACTCCACCCATGTAACAAATAGCTTTAGCTTTGATGTTGTGCTGGTGCATCAAGGTGTTCCATAACTGACAACAGGTTGGCTAGGGCAACCTTGTTTGCGTCCGTATCTGGGACGGCAGAATACCTGCTCAACTCGGTCCCGAGCATCAGATTCAGATACACTATTCAACTCCACCTGGGAAGCTAAATCCAGCAGGGTTTGAACAATTGTGTCAATGTGCGCCATGCTCAAATCTGTCTGACCAACGAGATCCATCAGTGGTCCACGTTTTTCGGCGATTTAAATCTTGTTTACCGGCAACTTCAATGACGTGAAAAGTAACGATGGCAAAGTGGTGTCATACCGCTATACCTTTTTTTGTTATTTTTTGGTTGTTTTTAAATATACAGTATATATATATACATTTATTAAATTCACAAACATTAGAATTTACACATAACAGGAGGCAAATGACACTTGGCGTCATACCGCCATACCCACAGCGGAGGTGGAGAGCTGCTGACGTCACTTTCCTGCGCCGCGCGCTTACTTTGAGATTGCGATTTCGTTTTCGAGTTGTGGTAACTCTTGTGCAGGGCAGGACCACGAAAATTAAAAAGCAATGCTCTCAGTTTTCTTTTTGATTGTGTCATAAAAGGTGCGACACGAATAAGAAAATGAAAATGCATATAGGAATATTTATTAATGATTTTAATTATGAGTCAAATAATGCAGCTTCGTTCTTAAAATGAAAAAGCATTCTGCTATTGCTTTTTCATTTTTGAATTTTACATTTCATATTGAATTTTGGTAACTCTTTGCTGGTGCATGTTTTGAAAATTAAATCTCAAATGTGTTTTCCTTTTTCATTTGAATTAAGTACAAGAATGAGCAGTCTTGAAGAAGAAAATGAAAATGCAGATTGAATGACTTATTAACCATTTTAATTATGAGTCAAATAATGCAGCTTCGTTCTTAAAATGAAAAAGCATTTCTGTTATGTTATATTCTTATTTTAATTTGGATTATGGTAACTGCTTCCATATAAAACAAATACATCCATAAATATAAACAATGTGAGAATTGTTTCTTGCAAGAGCTGTACTTCAACCCATGACCATCGATAAAAGTGTACACATCTAATCGTAAACAATCTGCTGCAACCTGAATTTCCACTTCTGTGTCTATAAACCAGTCACAGCTTGACTGATGGCTCTGAAGAAGCAGTTTCCATCAGCCTCTACATTCTCATTTGTACACGGCGAACCTAATGGCCATTGCAATCAGAAATTGGAAAACTTGCACGGTCCAAATGAATCTTCAAGTTTTTGCTAAGGTCTAAACAAACATCAACATCAAGGGGAGAGAAGTTACACTCTTCATTGGTCACAGCACTGACAAACTCTACGTCAGAATTATCCATGTCAAAGTGAGGAGTTTTGCTCTTCTGAAGTGACTCACTGTTGCCAGCTGGTGCTGGAATTTTAAACCGTGACCGGTTTCGCCTTGATGAAAAGAACCATGCAGAACCTTGGCTAATCTAATACCAGTGCCATAATCTGCCACTGCATCTTCACTAGTACTAACTGATGATGGATCACAAATCACATGTGCGAGGCATAGAACGAGCGGAGCAGTCAGAGGCAACAGAAGAAGAAAGAAAAGCCTCCTCAGCTTAGTTGATCTTCTGTGTTGCCTCCTGGACGGTGCTGGCCTCCTCTGGCTTGGTGCTGGCAACCACGGGAGCCACAGGAACCACGGGCACAGCTCTGGTCATCTGTGGCGTTGCCTCCACCTGATTAAAATAAGAAAGATGTGATTTTATGCCAATAAACATAGAAAGGAAAACACTAGGCTTTACACGATCACGATTTTTGTGCCGATCACCGATCAGTGAGTTTAAATAAACCGATCACCGATCACTGATCCGATCACGTTAGGGGCAATAAATACTTGTTTCTGTACACCCCTTGCCTTCTCACGAGCACCGTCTAAAGTTGTTTGCTTTAGCATCCGTTTCAGAGTTTGCTTTTCTTTTTCTTTCTCCGCGCTGCGTTTCTTAAACTCGACATGCTCCTCCGTGTGTATCTTTTCCAAGTGCCTGATTAAATTTGTGGTGTTGAAATTTTTTGCCAAGTCGTGAAGATTCAAAGAAACTTTATTGTCCGTCACATAGCGACAGTAATCAAAACAGGAAGAGGCACGATGATGAAAATGAAGGTTTTTGAATCATGAATCATTAGCTTTCGGTGTTATGCCCCGGCCTAGGGGGAACCAGGACACAACATAAAGGCTCCCCCCCTTCTCCCAGCTCTCAAATTAGACAAAGGTGCTTCGTCCACAGGATGGTTTTTATTAAACGTCACCATCATTGCACTGGCGTCAGGGAGGGCATGGCCAAAACAACAAACAAAATGGCTCTCTTATGGATCTTACCTATGAAGAAAACAATCAAATAAATGACAGTCAAACTAACCTCCTTAACTAAAACACAGGAGAAAAGGGTCACAACACAAATGGCTTCCCTCCCCTACGGGCTACGTGGACACAAAGGGAACTGAAATAGATTACAAAACAGAATTGATGGCTGAACACAGAATGCTGCTGCTGCGGCACATGGCCTCTGGTTGGGAGCTGGGAGAAGGACAAAGAGACCGAGGTGTTGAAGTCCTCCTCCTTAAATATTGGCACCAGCCAATCACCTTTCCACACCTGGAACAAGCAAAAAAAAGGGAACACAGGATCTACTGCGCCATCTAGTGCCCAAACGGACACACAGCAGACAAAAGGAACTGACAACAATGTAAACCCAAATCTATACATTTATATAACACTCGGATACAAACAAATAAACATGTCGATGCTGTGAAACTACTTTGGAGGAAATGAGACAGATTAAAAAAGTTTCAACACGACCATGACGTCATTGATCGGTGATTCATGACATGACGCCCGATCATGAACGTTTCTAAAAATGCCAAATATCGGCCGATCCGATACAGCCGATAAGATGGGTGTAAAGCCTAGAAAACACACACAGGTGATGAAGTGGAAATGAATAAGTACAAACCTGCTGCACTGCTGTGACATTGCTGGAGGCAGACTCAGTCATGTGGACAGTTGAACGTGTTGCCCACACCTGCAAATACAAGGACACAAAGTAACGTTTAAAGAACTGCATTTATTGTCCTATCACAAAGATGCACACAATGAAATACACATATCCCAAATACCAACATGTCACTTGTTTGTTTTGGTTTTTGAGGCAACGCGTGCTGATCGACGTCTCAGGCTGGACATCTGGAAGAACATAAAGAAATGAATTCATAAACAAAGTAACACACTAATTAAACTGTACATGTACTGTACATATGTGATCTTGTGTTGATAATAGGGGTGGGGCGATACGGCTAACCCACGATTCGATACTGTCACGATATTTGGCCCACGATAATGACAACATCACGACACACGATATCTTCGATATCTTCGAAATTTTGCAGACGATATGTGACTGAAAAAGAAAAAAATACCCATAAAAAGGAAAATGCCTGTGATCTTGCATTTATTCCAAAACTTTGTATAATGTACAAACAAACGTGCACTGCACAAGCAAACATATTAAAGTGCATGAACATTAATAACTTTCATGTAAACAAGGACAGTGCTTTCAGTAGCAACTTGTCTTATCTCAACTTGGGGACTTGGGATATACAAACCGACGGGAAGATGAAAGAGGGAAAAAAATCCTTTCACTGCCCCGATTCTGAAAATCAATTAAAAAAAATGATGCAGACAAAATAAATAAATAAATAACCGCGTCCCCAAAATATACGGGACAAAGTGAAGTGCGTCCCCCATCAGTTCATTACGGGACAGGCTTTTTAGTTGCCAAATATGGGACAATCGCGTATTTTACGGGAGGGTTGGCAACCCTATCTAGACCACAGACGGAAGTTAAATGAGGTTTTGTCATTTTCCATAAAAAACGGGACAAATTGTGTCCTGGGAGAGATTTTATCTTTCCCGGGACAGGTGGACAGGTGGTGTTTGGAAAAAAATATTGATATTTGCCGTCAGTGTATCGATTATTTATTGCGACAGAAAGCACAACAATATATTGCAATATTGATTTTTTTTTCACCCACCCCTAGTTGATAAGTGTATGAATAATTGTGTGAATGTTACCGTGACAGCTGGGGAAACCCTGCCAGATGACTCCACGACGGTCTCCATGTGGTCCAGCAGCACAGCCTCACTGAACCACACGGGATTGGACGGGATGTCTGTGTAAAATGCAGTCTCAAAAGCTGTTGGTACTGTCTATAAAAAAAAAGAGGAGAGGAAATCAGAGTCAACTTAGGATAAGTGTTCATTTTTAAAATAAAAAGTTGCACTGTTTGACAAATACACGATTGGGGGAAAAAAAGAAAAAAGAGGGATGAACAGGTTACCTCAACCTCCTGTCCAACAAGAGTCCATTCAGGAGCGGGTCCATACACTGGCATGTGGACAGGACCTGTCACAACCACTCTGGGAGACACCCTGGGCGATGATTGGTTGTGGCACAACACCCCTGGCCTAGGTGAAGGGGGTGCGAGCTGATGGAGCACTGCAGCATGCAGAAGCTCCACCAAAATCAGTCCTGAGGTGCACCTGAACAGAAAACAACATGTTAACACATATTTATCATATCAAATGAAGAGCAAGTAAGGCTGAAGAAGGCAAAACTTACACCATCATAACACCACCATGTACAGCTGACGAAGGGGGAGGTGATTGGCCATATACACAAATGTTAAACCTGGAAGAAGTGTCACATAATCAATTATGTAATCACACAATTCTAAGAAATATCTGTTAGCACAGTGTCACTGAAGAGAAAAAAATACAACAAAAATATGTATTTTACACACCCATGCGTGCAGCAACACGATGATATACTTGACGTAGCGCTGTTTGTAGTTCTGTCTTGACAGTCAGGCGAGGTGGAAAGTCAAGCACAAACACCTACAAAATAGTTGTATATAAAAAAAAAAACCCAAACAAACATAAAAATGCAAAATAAATTCATGAATATTCTTGTTATTGAACTATGGATCATGGAATTACTTGATATTGATAAAACAAAGTGGCGATGACATTCATGTGTTCAAATTTGTTTGTCACAGCAGATAAACAAACCTTGGGCCAGCGGTCCAACACAGTTGCCAGTAGCGCAGCAAAATCCTGGGCGGAGTCTGTTACAAGCCCGTGTTCAAGGTTGTTGCCCGGGGAGAGAACACAAAACCATCCACAAGTGGACAGAGATGTGAGTCTCCCACCACCAGAACAAAAACATAAAGAAACTTGTGGCTTGACAAAATCACGACCCATACCTTCTTGTCTGGTTGCTGGGCCTTAAGAACGAACTTGCACTGTTTTGTCAGTCAGGAGCAAAACGGGCCATCTTCGCACCCAGGTCGCTGACCAGTACCGCGCCCTGTGTAAATTGACAAAAAAGAAAAATCTAAATATGTTTTTGTAAGATTTATTTGGAATACAACATAACACAGGCAGAACATGAAATCATGAACGTGGAAGTACTCACGACGTTCAAAGTCCCTCCGAGGTGGAAAAGGTGTCCAATCCCGTTTTTGCTCCAGGCGTCGTTTCATGGCCAGAGAGCGACGGAATGCCTTGGTGTTCGGCATCTGAACAATGAAATGAAAGATTGTGTCATTTTCAATGAAGGACAATGATAACACAAGTTTACAGAAAAAAGTGATGTTTTCTCACACACGACATCAAAACACAGAAAGGTTTCTGTACTTTTGCAGCTGGAGATGATGAGTTTAAATCAATAAAGCAAAAGAAAATGTGTATGTGTACTCTTGGACCCTAACCCTAATGCCATACAAGTCTATGGAGTGAAATCTCAACTTTGTCCTACAGATATGGGGCCACTTGCTTTTTCATCAGGAGCCCCCAAGAAGCACCCACGCCAAATTTGGGGCTTCTAGTACTTGAGGAACCCGAAACCCTAACCCTAGTTTCAGCCTTATTGTTAACCCTAATTCAATGCAAGTCTATGGGGTGAATTTTCAACTTTGTCCTACAGATATGGGGCCACTTGCTTTTTCATCAGGAGCCCCCAAGAAGCGCCCACGCCAAATTTGGGGCTTCTAGTACTTGAGGAACCCCGAAACCCTAACCCGAATTTCAGCTAACCCTAACCCTAGTTTCAGCCTTATTGTTAACCCTAATTCAATGCAAGTCTATGGGGTGAATTTTCAACTTTGTCCTAGAGACATGGGGCCACTTGCTCTTTCATCAGGAGCCCCCAAGAAGCGCCCACGCTAGATTTGGGGCTTCTAGCCAATGAGGAAAAATTTGGAGCAGACACAACAGGGTTACAGCTGAGAAGGCACTTAAGATCCTCAAAGGACTGTTGCCACTCACTAGACCAAACAAATGGTTTCAATGGACTGGTTAATTCTTCTCTCGTGGCCGGCAGCTCCACTGCCTTGGTGCTGGAGATGCCCGCTCAGGGGCGCCGCCAGGAATTTTGGGCCCCCTTCAAAAAAACAAAAACAAATGGGCCTCCTGTGCGCAGCGCTTGTCAAAAGCACATCACTCAAAAAATACAGTATAGTTCAATAATAGTGCTTGAGTCCATCTTGACAGTGTCAATGTATTTTTATTGTGAATTCTCCACTAAGCAAACTCTTAACATTGATGAATGATTCATGAAAAAACACTTGATGTCTCTCGGACAAAGTTGAGCTTTGACCTTCATAGACTTGCACTGCATTAGGGTTTAGCGATAAGGCTGGAATTAGAGTGAGGGTTTTGGGGTTCCTCATGGGCAAGAAGCCCCAAATTTGGCGTGGGTGTGTCCAGGAAGATCCTGATGAACCTGAAAGTGGCCCCATGTCCCTATGACAAAGTTGACCTTTGACCCTCATAGACTTGTATGGCATTAGGGTTATCGATAAGCGATACAAACCTGGTGAGTTTAAGACTTAGTGACTCTACGTACATGAATATATGGGGTACCCCGTCCTTACCTTGTTCCAACCTTCCCTCCACAAACCTGGCTGTCCAGTGCCGAAGTCAAAGTGAGAGAGAGAACAAAGAAGGAGGAGGGCCTGTGACGCCGCTGCTGATTGGCTCGTTGGTCGGTTGAATGAGCCAATTCTAGAGCTCCCCTCGGTGTCCACACACTGCAAAATATATCGAAGAAATAAACACTTAAATTGAGAAAGAACAGGGTAGAAACAAGTCAAATTATCTGCCAATATTAACAGTAAGATATTTAGACTTGGTAAGATTTCTTAAAATAAGACGATATATCTAGGCATTTGAAGAATGGAAAAACTCTTGAAATAAACAGTAAAGCACTCATTCCAAGGACTGTACTAAGTCAAATAAACTTGATACTAGCTTCTCAATTCTTTTTTCACGTTTGCTTCTTTCTTAATTTGAATGAAAAGATCTTAAAACCAGACCTACTAACAGTGCAATTCTTCTTAATTTAAGTGTTCACAATATTAGCTTTTTTTTTCTCAAAATGAGACAAAGCATCCACCCCCCCTACGCCCATTCACCCCCAAAAAAAAATAATTAAGCAAACAGAATTAATATTGTCAACAACTATTTATTCACTTAAATTGCTGACAGTGCCTTCACTGCCTTGTAATAAAAACGTCACTAAGGCATTGCATCTTAAAACAATCTCAAGCAATCATTTCTAGAACGCAAGTAATGTTGTGTTGTTACAATATTCACCGTCATCATTATTGAATATTGATTCAGATTCCCTGACAGCATATAGTGTTGTGTTCCTATCACCACTGATAACATGTTTGTTCCAACAGACTCCCACCCACCCTCAAGTTACAACTACCAGGGGAGTGTATCACTACCTATGCCTAGTACACAGCTCTACTCCCCAATAAAATCTTTCCATTCTGCCATGGTCTTTTTTGTAACCTTAATAAATCGATGTAGTTTGTCCTAATAGAGTTGCCGTATGTGACGTTGTTGGCATTCGCCCACTGGACAGAGGCGACTGCCAATTACGTCACATACGGCAACTCTATAAACGTACCGCGATCTATCCATATATAACGTTCGAACGCGATGTAGAGGTATGTCCCAATGGATTTGCCGTATCGGCAGTCACTTCCGCCTGGAACGATTCTGCACCCGGACTAATTCTGTACCTACACCTCGTTGACGGGGGGGGAGCACGCTATCGCTATCGCGCTACACTAACTCGGCAAAGTTACGTGCTGACAAAGTTTCGTTGGGGGGTGCGGTGTTGGGGGGTTATGACTGGCTTCACGCAGGCCGGACAGAGACACGCAGCGGGCCGGATGTGGCCCGCGGGCCGGGGTTTGCCCATGTCTAGTATAGACAACATATTGTGGAGGAGCAGGAAGCTGTAGGGTCCTCTTTGGGCTTCTTTTCACCAAAGGAGTGGATGTCTGAGGACAGATTGAAGATGTTCCTCCTGGTGAAGACAGTTCCTGGCTTCATTCGGGGCAGCCTTGTCTGGTACGGTGGAATTCTCAGCCAAGAGGAAACCAGATCCAAAACATTATGAACAAGAGAGAAACAATAGACCCAATTAGGAAAAAAGAAAAAAAAGAAGTGCTATGCTAGATGTTTTCAGAGCAAAGTAGGTAACCAATCACATCTACACTAATAAGGGCCCAAATCCGTTTCCTCCTGAGAAAGTGTTCTGGTCCAGGAAAAAGGTCTCTCAAATCATCACGACTGGGGGTGTGGAGCAAGACTTCATCGATGTTGGCAGCTATAAAGACAGTCCAATCATTAACAAACCTACATTTTTTAACTGATGAATTTAATTCAACTTGACAAGTCAAACCAAGTTTGTTTTGTGCCAATTTCTGTTATCAGAAATAATTGTAAATGCAATTCAGTTTAGACATTTTGTCTCAAATTTGTAAAATACTTCTTTTTGAAATCAGTGTCAGCATACAGTTATTTTAATTACTTAGCGGACAAATCACAGTAATGGAATTTTTTTCATACCTACACATGACATACCATTTAAAATTGATACTGTGACATCATCCAGCTCATCCATTATTGGCCCCGGTTTGGATGTCCATTTAATTTCTCCTCAATCCGGCAGAGAAAAAAAATCATCATATTAAGGTCACAATTAGGACAAGCTAGCCTTCCGACTCAAGATCCGTTTTTTTACAATGCCCATCTGCCATGGATCCCAAAGTTCCCATGCAATTAAAAGTTGTGACACCTTATCTGAATGATAACCATAGACAGCTCAACGGATTGCTAGTCATACAGACAACAATCAAAATTGGAGTGAAACTTGTAACCACAATGCCTGCAACATGGTGGTACTTATGGTAATAATCATCAAATACCAGTGTTCTTCGTGACAAAATGACAACATCTGATAGGATTGTGCCACCTTGAACTGCAATCAACTTAAATTTTGATAAAAACAAGCAAATTGTACCTAAACTACATCTTCAATCAATCCAATTTGAGCACCCTCTACCCCATAAACTGAAGATACTGCAATACAAACTTGGTAGTACAGTATTTCGTCATGCCACATATAACGAGGAATGCTAATTGCTTGTTCACATGACTAGAATTGCAGTACATCAATCCAATACAAAATACACACTTGTCATCAAGCTCATAAATCCATCGAGTCGAGATGAGCACGTGCAAGGAGTCGGACTCCGTGAGTTCACATAAACAGAGCATTGCGTTTGCATAAATTATGCATGGCTATCGAGCTAGAAGCCGAGTCCGATTTGGTGCACATAACCACACTATAATGCCTCTCAATGTCCTAACCCATGCCACGCAACACAAACGTGAAGAACCGATTTGAGTTTCTCACGGGACCAGCAGTGAAGTCACAACCGTCGCCCCAAATGAAATGTCGCAGCAGGAGCCTGAGGATTTTCTGAGTCAACATGCTGATCATCAGGTAACGTAATGTTGGCTTCCTTGACGACATTAGACAACTCCCTGTTTATATTTTATTCATATTTTAGTACAAAGCCTCCTTGTTTTATGATCTGCTCCTGTTTGACTTGTTCAGTTTTTGTTTTGACATTATGTTTGTTAGTATTTATTTCAAATTAACAAGAAGTACCGGTACATATATAATATAACACTTGCTTCAAACAAAGAATAACTAACTGTACATATCATATCTACAGGAAGGAGCTGGTACATTAAGTGAGAATATTCAAGAATATTAAGAGAAGATATATTCAAGGTTGTCCTAAGGTCAACTGTACCAACCATTGACAGAGCTTATGGAGCAATTTGATGTTATTGTACAGTAAAAATGGAATATTGGAGCTGTCGCAAAACAAAACAAAAAGCCAACTTTAAGGCTTATTATCTCCAAAATGATACAGTGATCAATCACATTTAGAAATCAAATGTTTCTAAATGTCAAGTCAGTAATGTCAAGTCAGTGCTTGATGTGTCATCAGCAGGCGTCGGCGTCAGGAATGGGGCATCGGCGGGTTTCGGGTGGAATCGCCAGGCGTTGGGAAGCGTTGGCGGGTGTCGGGGGCTCGTGGCCAGGTGGCAGACGTCACGGCAGGCAGTGGCCAGGTGGGCTCAGTCCCGCAAACGCTGCTTACAGCTTTAATTTTGTATTGCTTTGATAACATTGTTTAAGTTGAGTTTAAATTTACACTATTTTTTTTTTCTTAGCTGCTAATTGTTCAAAAATGCTGATGTTAAAAGTGTGTTTGCACAGTAAATGTTATGGCACTTTAATTCATATGGCAGTACATTTAAAATAACTGGCCGTCAAGTTCCAGGAACTGACAAACTGCACTGAGTTGAGTGAGATTCTCCAAAGGAACTCCAGTATAAATGTGGACTCTACATTCTAGTCCCCTGTGAAGAAAAACCCAAAAGTGAACGTTTTTGTGCCTCACCCTTTCTAACTGGGACATTTGCAAGGGAACGCAGACTGGTTATGCTGCTCCCTAATAAAAGAAAAATGTTTCTGCTGTTACCTCAGAAATTGCCTGTTATTACAGACAGATACAGAATAGAGGAATGTAAAATAGGAACGATTGACATGTACTGACACAGTATTAATTACCTTATTATTTGTCTAAATAAGAGGAAGAAAAACACACTTTGGAGATTAAATGTGGGTATGCTAAATAATCCAAAAACACTGGAGGAGGTTAAGAAAGAGATTAAATGCTCTATGGAGGAGAACATAGATAGTCCAGTAGACACTACCATACTGTGGGACACAATTAAAGCTGTGATGAGAGGGAGGTTAATAGCGAGGGCAGCCTATCAAAAAAAGACTAGATGTGGCGAGGGGGAGGGTCTGGTGGAGGTGGAGACAATTCTGATGGTGGGTATAAAGGTGGGTATAAAGGAAAATTGGGGTGGTGGTGGTGGGGGGGGGTTGCCTGACAACGCCACCTGGGGAGTTGCACCCTAGGAAATAAACTATAATAAAATTCCTCGGGCTACACAGGTTCATTACGCTTTGAAATTTAAGGGGACGAGATGGACTTCCAATCAGTCAGCTTTTTTAACAGGTAGGCAGACTCAAGAAGACATTAGACGGGTCCTATACATAATAGATCAGATCCAAAAGCAGGGCCTGCGAGCTGTTACTGGTGAGCCTTGGCTGTGTGAATTGGAGATTTCTGTATCAAGTTCTTGTGAAACTGGGGTTCCAAGAAAAGTTAATACAGTGTATTCAAGCTCTCTACCAAGAACCTATGGCAAGGATAAAGATTAATGGTACTCGTCAAGGATGTTGCCTATGCGCTACATTGTTTGCTATGTTCATTGAGCCGCTGGCACAAATGATCAGACAAAGTAACAATCTAAAAGGAATACATATAGGAGAGCAGGGACATCTAACAGGGCTTTTTGCTGATGATATTATTTTGGTTCTCCAAGACCCGGACAGAACCTTACCTCATTTGATGTTGATAATAGAAACCTATGTTAAATACACAGGCAACAAGTTAAACATAGCAAACACTCAAATTCTCACGCTGAATTATCATCCAGGCCGAGAAATTAGAGGAAAATATAAAATCAAATGGAATTCCAAGGTTATCAAATATTTGGGTGTGCTATTGGCAAAAGATCTTTTGAAAAGGTTTGAAATCAATTAGAATGCTATTATCAATAATCTATAAGAGATCTAAGAAGAGTTTATGATTTTTTTTTTTACCCTGTGCATCTTTTGTTTTGTTAGTAGTACTTGTCATTGCTCCAACACGAATAAACATGCTGCATCCCACTAGATGGCGCATTTGCCTTATTTACAAGCACCACGGTCATCGGAGCTGATTGTGGCCACTCTCAGCAGCGTGCGTCTACTAAGGTCTACTAAGATTCCACAATCTATTACACCTCGTGAGCAAAACAGGCTACAGGTAAAATTAAACATCTTCAGTTGAGCAACTCAAGCAAGTTAAACTGATTTAAAAACAAACAAACACTATAATACTAGGAAAAGAATCCTCTATATGTCAATAAATACAACAGATTGAATATTCATAAAAAAAAATATGCTTACTTTAAATAAGAAAATCCAACAAACCAACAAGTGCAACACTAAAACGCAAACCAACAATCAAAATAATGCTTAATTGCCTCAGTTTCGTCCCACACTTATCAGCTTAGCTACTAAGAATAACACACATTATTCACCTGGACAGAAGGAGGTTCTGAGGAACGTGTTGGTCCTGGAGCTTCCTGGTCAGGATGTTCGGGAGATCCCTCTGGCTCAATGTCTGGAGCGCCAACATATTTTAGAATTGCTCCTGCAGAGACAAAGCTCATTAGATCATCAAGCAAAATAGATCAGAAGCGCATTTTCCTATTTTATTATTACAGTGATGTTGCAGTAATATAGGAAAATTAAAAATTCATTTGTTTTTAAATTAAACATTATGGTTGCAGTGTCCCTTTAAAGCTTTTACCCAATTACAAAACTGTCATTTTTAAGAGTTTTTGGCATTACTTTACACACTGTACTAGTTAAAGTAATAAAACTAAGATAAATGACCCACTGCCACAACAGTCTAAAATAGTCAACACCATGCCAAATAAAGTATTTCCATAAAATATTTCTTTGAATTCTAAAACAGTAGCACATTTCTAATTAAGGGCCTACAAAATACAAACTAAGCTTAGTAAATTCATCCTAAGTTAAGGCTAAAATAACATTAAGAGTCAAATATGTGAGAGACAACTTCCACTGAACAATAACAGGGGACTGACTACAACAACTACTACAACATGCCCTCCCGCCCTCCCTGTTAGAATGTGAATAAACGGGTGTGGAGTCAATCAGTCATTCCCATGGCAGGATATGGTCAACTTTCATAAAACAAACAAAAACGCTGATTCATGACGAACAAATATTAGCCAGCCAGCTAACATTTATCCGACGCTAGCTAGCTGGCTAGCAGGACAAATAAGCAAACTTGGGGGGGGGACAACAGCGTTTCACCTCCACCTCTCCAGCCCACATCACAAACAAATAACTTACCTTTCCCTTTTGCAAGTTTTTCTTGATCAGTTTTCTTTTCCTTCCGTTTGTCCGCACCGCTGGGATAACTCCTTTTTGATGCCATAATGGTGTCTGTTTGTTTTTAATCCTCTCGCTAACGGGAACGAATGGTAGCTGTCAATCATTCACGTCATACCTGTGCGTCGCCGGCCCGCAACGTCACAACCTGCGTGACAGTGCGGCAAGCCCCCAGATGGCGTCCCATTCCTTTCAATGAAGTTGCTCACCCAGCGCATGGCTCCCAAAAACTTTTTGACTTCCGCATTGTTGGGATAATAGAGCATGCGCAGTTGTGTCAGTGTGGAGACCGTCACTGACAGTCGTGCGCGCTCACAAACCGTACAAAATTCAACATGGAAATCAATGTATTTTTTTTACGGAACAACTGACGATTGTTGTTTCGAAATTTTATAAATAATAATGATTATTATTATTATTATTATTATTATTATTATTATTATTATTATTATTATTATTATTATTATTATCATATTAATAAAATAGTATTATTTTAATAATATACTATTATTTGTGTATTAAACAAGTGAGCAATGTGCCACTGAATAATAAATAATAATTCTTTGAAGCAACTCTCTTTGGAAAGCAGACAAAGTAATGAAATGATTGGTCTATTTATTTCATCAGAACTAAAAAAATAAAAAATAAAAACTCAACGATCTTGAAAGTTCCTCCCTTTCTCTTGCACCTGTCGATGTGTGTAGCTAACACAAATTTGCAAATATTTTGTCGTCCTCATGGAATTAAACAGCACACCATGTTAATTTATCAGCGAGTGCTCTCTCTTTTCATGCAATTCATCATGCTTAACATGTAATGCTGAATCATGAAAGCTATGGAGCAAAAAATAATAATTACATAAACCACGAGTGAAATAAAATGTGTCATTCATTCAATAAAGATTTCATTCATTCATCTCCTATACCCGCTTATTCCTATTCAGGGTCACGGGGGTCTGCTGGAGCCTATCCCAGCTGTCTTCGGGCGAAGGCAGGGTGACACCCTGGACAAGTCGCCAGTTCATCGCAGGGCCACATAGAGACAAACAACCATTCACACTCACATGCACACCTACAGACAATTTAGAACGTTCAATTGACCTCACGTGCATGTTTTTGGAGTGTGGGAGGAAGCCGGAGAACCCGGAGAGAACCCACGCAGACACAGGGAGAACATGCAAACTCCACACAGAAAGGTCCCAGGTCCAGGCCCCAGAATCGAACCCACGACCTTCTTGCTGTGAGGCGGCAGCGCTAACCACTGCACCACCGACTATTTTATTACTTAGTTGAAAATGCCATTTTATTTCATTTAACAAAGCATATCATTATTTCATCATGCATTTAATTGTTTTGTGGTCCTGTGTTTTAGTGCTTCATAATTGTATTCTGTTGTCAAATTTGCCCATCAAAGTCAGATTAGTAATCCTGTACATCAGTTTAAGGAAAACCAATTCTAGGTAATGGATTGCAGATCTTGTAGTGACCTGTTACAATGGAAAGAAATGTATACATAATAACTACGTCTGTGTGCCCGATATTTTAGCTAACACTAAACTTTCTGCACAACTGTCTGCATTGTGCTTTTTCTTCGGCCACAGAGAACAGAAACGTCTGTAGTTCTTTGTTCACCCATGGTACAGTTTCATAAGCTTCTCAGTTTTTAATACGTGTTAATGTAAAAATCCACACGCGAGGCATTTAAAAATGGCGGTTTTGGTCTTTCGTGAAAGACGGCCTTTGGCCAATCAGTGTCCTGAACGTTGCTACGTCACCCTTATGGTCTCAGCTCTGCTCGCTTCGAACCCCAACGAGGCAGGTACCAAAATCCTAACCCCTGGGAACGTGACAATTGTTTTTTTCAATTGAAGTTTTCGTTATTTTGTTCGTTTTCGTTAACTATTATAACCGTGGTCAGGACCTCCAGTGAGAAGATCCACTGGAGGACATTTAGAGCAAACAGTCAGACAACAGCAGCTTCACCACATCAGCTGAAAAATGGAGTTTGGATGCTTTCAGCTTCAAGTCGTGGACAGAAAATGATGACACTGTCACACTGATGTTTTCTTCTCCAACCTTCTCTCAGCTCCAGAGGTTGGTGGTCTGCAGGAGCTTCTACAGCAGCAGAAGATCAGTCTGGAGAGGAAATGTGAACGTGTGACTGAAGGTGAAGAAGCAGGAAGTCAAACTCTCCTCAACAGCATCTACACTGAGCTCTACATCACTGAGGGACTGAGTGAGGAAGTCAACAGAGAGCATGAGGTCAAACAGCTGGAGACCAAGAAGACCAAGAAGACCAAGGAGATCCTCCACGACCGTCCAATCAGGTGCAGCCAGATCTTTGAAGCCTCACCTGAGCAGCAGGGACTCGGGGAGTCAGAGTGGTGCTGACCCGGTCTCTGGGCTGGACTGGGAAGCCTTGGGGTCCCACTGGTGGAACTGGAGGAGGTGACTGGGTCCAGGGAAGTCTGGGGGTCTCTGCTGAGGCTGCTGCCCCCGAGACCTGACTCCGGATACGGCAGTAGAAGATGGATGGATGGATGGATGGATGGATGGATGGATGGATGAATGCCAGATGATAGAACATTTCATAAAAACAGACTCTGCATTATAACTTCTATTACACTCTAAAAAACTCACTCCAATATAACTGCACTCGTCCTTCTCTCACATTACATTGGATCACAATGACCAAACAACACAACAAAGACAATGATGCCACTGTACTGCCACGTCCAGACTCAGTGTAGGTCTGTAGGCCTCTTGGACCTTCATGTGAACCACTGCGTGTTGACTGGAGGTGAAACATGACTGACTGCTGTCCTCCTACCTGGACAATGCAATCTCACTTTCATTCTGCTGCAGATGGCCATTTTCATTTTACACCGTCCAAATTTACAGCTCAGGGCGCTGGGACGAATTACAAATTGTGTGCAGATACAGGCCTACACTTCAAATAATTATGAGAAAAATCCAACGTAAAGAGAGCACTTCCATTAGGAAATACTCAACATGAAATTTCGTCTTCTACTGACACCTGCTGGTCAAATTGAATAGTTGCAAATATTGTGAACAAGTTGTCATCTAATTCTAATCCTAAACAATATGGCCATTCCAAGTCAAGTATTCAGACAATTAATCAGGTTTGTACTGCTTGATTGAACACATTCATCCCGTTCCAGTGCACTAAAACCCACTTCCCTTCAGGACCGTGTCAGCGAAGCCAAAACTTCCTTGAGTGACGCTGTTTCCCAGCATGCAATGCGAGCTAGCGATTTCACAATACTATTTCATCACAAACATGGATGTAAAAAATAAAAAGGGACGAAAAATGAAACTTCAGGAACACCAACCATTGCAATACAAGCAGAACTGGGCCGAAGTTTTATATTATGTACACTATAATACAGCCTTCTGGTGGACAAGCCATACTATTTAAGCCGTGTCCTCCTATGGCACTTCCGTGGGTGGAAGCTCATCGTAGAGGTCACGTGCTGGTTGCGCGTCACTCCACCGATCACCTCGGGGCCCTTGCAGGGGATCTGCAGGGTATCTGATTCAGTTGAGTATATGGAAAATATGGGTCGATGGTCAGTTGTAACAAGAGAAGCTTGCTGGCAAAAATAATGTACTACAAGTGAATGTCACACTTTATTTTTGTTTTGTATGAGCATTTAAAAAAAACAACATCATGATAATCGAATACAGACACACACCTGAATCCAACAAAAACGAGAGTTTGGGGTCCGTAGCGACGGCACAAAGCGTAGCATCGAAGTGTTGTTGTAGCCCTCCAACAGCAAACAACGTTCTTGTCTGCCTTTTAAAATAACCAGGAGCACAAGAAATAGGGTACACCTTATCTGCAAAGCAAGTAACACGTACATTATGAACTATCGTTCCATATCATAATAGATTTAATATGTCAACCGAAAGCAGCTGACCGGCTGAAAAGACTCACTCCACCCCCTAGTGTTGTGAGGAGGACACGTTCCCGTCAATAATTTGAATTTCTCAGCTGCATGGATACGGGGACCAAGCTGAGAACTCCGATTGGACGAGAAAACAGAATTATTGCTTAGTCCGATTAAGCTCTGCATGTAAACACACTCATTGATTAACATGGGCGCTGAATGGAAGCGCTCGGCGCTTCGCGGCGCTTCCACGTCCAGTGTGAACCGGGCGGAACTTTTCAACATTTTGACGTGGCAGACGCGGGACGATCGTTTTCTATCAGGAGTGTGCACTACATAATCTGTAACGGAAAGTTTGCGCTCCACGACATACGGACCAGAAAAACCAGCCTGCAAACGGAAACCGGGTAACGGCAACAATACCAACACTCGGTCGCCTGTCTCAAAAACTCGAGCCACAGCTTTCTTGTCAAACTGCCGCTTCATTTTAGACTGGCTGGCGACAAGAGTTTTGTGAGCAATTTCACAAGCACGATGCAAGCATTCACAAAAAAAAAAAGACGTAATCTAACACATTATTCTCGACTCATTTAACATTGGAAAGCCACTTACCCCTTAACAGACGTGAGGGTCCTCTCACCGAACACTAAATCAGCTGGGCTGAACCCGAGGGACTCCCACACATACAATCGACGGCTCATTTTAACCCCCCCCCCCCTAGATAGATCCCTAGATAGTACGTTTGATAGATGGATAGAAATAGATAAGTTAGTTAAAGTTACACACACACACACACACACACGCACATATATATGTATATATATATATGTATGTATATATATGTATATATATGTATATATATATATATGTATATGTATATGTATATATATGTATATGTATATATATGTATATATATGTATATATATATACATATATATATATATATATATATATACATATATACATATATATAAATAAACCTCTTTCATTGAACTCCAAAACATACATGGTCAAAATCCATATTATTATGTTGTTGTTGTTTTTAAATGCTCATACAAAACAAAAAGAAAGTGTGACATCCATTTGTAGTACATTATTTTCGCCAGTAAGCTTCTCTTGTTAAGACTGACCACATACAAAACAAAAAGAAAGTGTGACATTCACTTGTAGTACATTATTTTCGCCAGTAAGCTTCTCTTGTTAAGACTGACCACATTGACCTATGTTTTCCATATATTCACCTGAATCAGGTAACCTGCAAGGGCAACGACCTTGTCTCAGACCTTCCCCGAGGTGATCGGTGGAGTGACGCGCAACCAGCACGTGACCTCTACGATGAGCTTCCACCCACGGAAGTGCCATAGGAGGACACGGTTTAAATAGTATGGCTTGTCCACCAGAAGGCTGTATTATGGTGTACATCATATAAAACTTCGGCCCAGTTCTGCTTGTATTGCAATGGTTGGTGTTCCTGAAGTTTCATTTTTCCCCTTTTCCCTTTTTATTTTTTACATCCATGTTTGTGATGAAATAGTATTGTGAATCGCTAGCTCGCATTGCATGCTGGGAAACAGCGTCACTCAAGGAAGTTTTGGCTTCGCTGACACGGTCCTGAAGGGAAGTGGGTTTTAGTGCACTGGAACGGGATGGATGTGTTCAATCAAGCAGTACAAACCTGATTAATTGTCTTAATACTTGACTTGGAATGGCCATATTGTTTAGGATTAGAATTAGATGACAACTTGTTCACAATATTTGCAACTATTCAATTTGACCAGCAGGTGTCAGTAGAAGACGAAATTTCATGTTGACTATTTCCTAATGGAAGTGCTCTCTTTACGTTGGATTTTTCTCATAATTATTTGAAGTGTAGGCCTGTAGTTGATGAGGAATCACGGTGTGCTAACGCTACTCAAACAGCTTAGATGAAAAAAGGGAGTGTGATTTGGGTTTGTGGTACATTATGACAATCTTGGACTTGCAAGACTGAGGCGATGGTTCAATTCCCATCAATGTGTATTATATATGTGTTATTTAGCTCATCTATTCTACATTTTAAATAGATCACATTTGACATCTGACCCACTGAACACTTACTATTGAACATATTTTTAAACTATGGGCTATTTAGTCTTGTTTTAGGATATAATATAATTCATTGCACAAACTGTCAGGCTAAGTATAAGAGCTATAGTCTACTACAATCAGTCGTGCCAAAAAAGAGACATTGTCTTTATTTTTCATTTTTATTTTATTGTGTCAGCATTGAACCATACAAGGACATACAATGAGGATACTCATTATAATATTGATGAAGTGTTGTTGTTTCATGTTTTGTTGGCTGTTTCAAGGGTTTATTTAGTTTGTTGTGACACAATCTAAGGTTCAATTTGTAAAGAAATAAAAGTTTTTGTGAAAAAAGATAGTGGTCAAAGTGATTGATATTTGTGTTTGTGTTTTTTGTAGTCTTGTCTGGATTTGTCCTGTTCGTTTCTGGTCTGTGTTTGTGTTCCCACTCTTGGCCTTCACCTTGTCGTGGTGAGTGGGCTTTTAACTAAGACAGGCCAATTATATATATTGTGTGAAGCCAGCAAAACAGTCATTATTATGAGAATTACAACTGAAGCACACTAAATAATACACCATAAGTCACATTTTGCTTTTCTGTTATTAATCTAATGTGTGTTATGTCAAGCCTCCACAGTGGCGTGCTGCAGTCAGGATGAGACGAACAAGGTGAATGGATGGACGGATTGATGAGCCCAGCGAGCCTCCACCATCCACAGACAAGCCAGTCCCATCTTCTACCCAGAAGGATGTCTCTTCCATCTATCTTTGCCTGCCAGGTAAATGCAACCAGACATAGTAATTACAGATGGTGTTGTCTCTGTTAAAGTGACACATGGAAAAAAAAAATATATATATGTTTTGTGATTCATGTTCATGACAATAACAATCGAACAGATTTTCTTCATTCTTCCAATGAGTTTCGCAAACAAACATGGAATTTTCCCTGGATCATACAAATACGTTTGTAGATTATATAAAGACAATTATAAAACACATTTGTTGTGGTTTTATATTAAAGCAGATAGTCAAACGTAAATGTAGCATGGTAATGTTGCGAAGACACATTTATTTTTGTTTTTCTTTGTTTCTTTAGAAGCTTTTATTTTGGTTTTCTGTGGAAGCACAACAGACAACACACATGTTAACGTCCGCTACTACGGTTCGCTCCGCATAGGTCTCACGAGCCACTTGAGAGACTTCCTCTCGAGCGTTATCTACTTTTTACATTTCAAAACACAGATCCATACCCGACTTCGACTTGAACTTATTAATCATGTCGTTTCCCACATTTCCCACATCACTCAGAGACGATACATTCAAAACGTAAATTTAACTCACATACCCTCTATCTCAGACTTCAATTACGAAACAGACACACATACATTTGCTCTTATTTTCAACCATTTCCCCTTCTCACCTGTGGAAGCACAACAGATAACACACACGTTAACGTCCGCTACGACGGTTCGCTCCACATAGGTCTCATGAGCCACTTGAGACCTCTCTAGCGTTATTCCCCGGGGCGAACACGACCTCCACTGGTAGAAGTGGGTAACTGCACCCTGCTCACTGATCACTCTCACACACGCCACAAACCACAACAAAAGCAGGAACAGTGCTTTGCCACAATTATGCTACATAAACACGTCCTGGTCCCCTCTGGATCCTCTTTTCCGGTCCTCGCGATCACTCTCTTGGCTGCGGTGGGCATGGTTCTTCCTTTGTCAGGGCATTCTCTGGCCCAGTGACCCATTCGGCCGCAGATGTGGCACGCCCCCTTTTCGCCTCTGTCTCCGCTAGTCGCCCTTCGTCGGTTGTCGTTGTTCCTGTAGGGCCGTCTCGCCGTGTCACTGAGGTGCTTCATCATGGTGAGGGAGGCACGCTTTATCTTCTTGTCCTCTGCATCGCTGGCCTCCTGCAGAAGCCTCTCAGCGTGCACTGCATGACGTCGGACCTCTGTCAGCCGGGCATCTTCAATCCCCACGCAGCAGCTTGTGTTAACTGCTTTGGCGATCTGGGGGAGCAGCCCTTGTCTGAAAGCAGTGATGAGGCTGGCCGTTTGGTTGACGGCAGTCCTGATGAACGTGGCGACGCTGCGGCGTCGGTGCTGGAGTGCGCAGGGTTGTACGGTGGTAGCGTTGGATGAGGGCAGGCGGGAGGAGGGAAGACAGGCATGTCCAGGAGAGGGTCCCTCGGGCCTGTAAGAGAAGGATACAGACGATTTGGTGCATTTGAATGCTCGTGTGTGAGCGGCTCCTTTTCTCCCTCCTCTGGGGAGTGTGTGTGAGTGTGTGCACCCTCTGCCGTTATCTCTGTCACCCCTGTGCTCCAGCGCCCAGCGCTGTTCACACGTTTGTTTTTGTTTTCTTTACTTGTTTCCTGTCCCTGACCTCTGCTTCAGGTTTCCAGAATGAAAAACACCTTTCATGATCTTTGATGATTTGAATCTCCCACCTGTTTGGGTTTTTCTTTTTTGTAACCTCTCCCTCTGCTATCTTCAATTTATCCCGGAGGTTTCTCAATTCCTCCAAACTCAGTGATCCCCCTGCTGGGAAATCATACTTTTCAACCCAAATTCCCAACATGTCAAGACAATCTGGACCACATTTTTTCCTCATGTCGTCCACAATTGGTCCCCCCTGGGGAACAGCAGCAGCCACTTTGCTCTGGTTCTTCCCCAGCACTGTCTAGCTAGACTTATTACTCTGACTTTTCACTAAGTTTTCACAAAATTCCAAGTCAGAAAATACACAGGCGTCCCCGTGCACCCCTTTTTCTTACTCTGGAGCAAAAAGGTGGAGAAAAAACTCACCCCTCTGGTAGTTTACCTACCAGAAGCTTCCGGCTCACTTGTGGAGCGGGAATTTCAGTGTTGATTCAGAATCAACACCGACCTGACAGGCACGGTTAACGTATGCGCTCCGTCCTGCCCCGGGACCGTTCGTAGACGACAAGGAAAACAACCCACTGGTCACTGATATGTCTGAGACAAGAACAATTACTTCTCACCCGATCTCTGAATCAGCACTTCCTTTCCAGGTTCGCTTGGATAGACGTGAAGCCGATCAGATCCACTCTTAGACGCCGATCCTCTCATCTCCGAATGCTTGGTTCGAGGTAGAGGGGGAACGAGGAGTTTCCTCCGTTCCTGGTCCCGGGCCCTCAACGTCCCAGAGTTCCACTGACAGGTCTCCAGCAATCCTGTTTGTGACGCCAAATTGTTGTGGAAAAGAGCGAAGATGCCGATGCAGGAATACTGGGATAATAAGTAATTTAATGAACAAACAATAAAAAAAGGGATCGGAGCTCCGAGGCACAAAACACAGTAAAATGGGAGTGCGAGTGCGAGGTGGGAAGGAGGAGGAAGGTCTCTTATACACAGGACTGGGAGGGGATAAGATAAGGAATGAACAGGGAGGAGAACAGAGAGAGACAAACCAACGACTATACGATAGTTGACCGATTTCACAGCTCATATCCTGTACAAGGAGAGGACGAGCACATCAGTGGCAGGCCATAAAACAAAGTGAAATACGATGCGTATATGTTAGCCTAGGATTCTAACAGTTTACACGTGCTACTAGTGATCATACAATATAAACCAAGATAAAAAATAACACAAGAATACTCTATCATGTTCGACCCATCTTAATAACCGAGATTTTTTTTCCAGGTGCGCTTTGCTCATCTCTTTGTACCAAATATTTAGGGGAGTTTTTATAACATCACATAGGTTATTAGAGTATATAGTCTTGAAAGCTTTGACACCCAGCAGAGATTGAAGTGGGATATCTAGTTGGTCAAATTCTAGCTCCTTCCATTTTGCATCGTAACCCGCCCTGCACCAGTAGACTATATACTGCAGTTGTGCTGCTTTATAGTAGTCCTCCAAGCATGGGAGTGACATCCCTCCCTGTTAAGTGTAATGTTTTGTAGCGTACCCTTGGTTTCTTGTTCTGCCATATGAATCTAGAAATGATCCGATTCCATTCACTGAATTTCTTATTGGGTATTTCTACAGGTAGCGATTGGAGTAGAAATAACAATTGTGGTAAAATAACCATTTTTTAAGTATCTATTCGGTTGTAAAAATCAAGTACTAGGGGGGTCCAACTATCCAGATCATTTTTAATTTTGGTTGTGATGCTACCGTAGTTTACACTATATAAATCTTTGGGGGTCTTGGGAATGTGAAGACCTAGGTATTTGAAAATTCTGGTTTTCCATTTAAATTTAAAGGACTTACGTATGTTTTCTTGAGGTATGTAATTAAAAGTAAGAGTTTGAGTTTTCTCTATGTTCAATTTGTATCCCGAATATGAACCACATTGGTCGAAGGAGGGCATTAATTTAGGGAGACTGGTATCCGGGTCGGATAAAGTCACCAGGATGTCATCTGCATATAAACATGTCTTATATTCTTTCCCCTTGAATAGTATTCCCATGATTTCTGGGTCTTCCCTAATCTTTTGAACAAGTAGCTCTATAAATAGAGCAAACAAGATGGGGCTCAGTGGGCAGCCCTGTCAGCAACCCCTCTCCAAACGGATTGTACCTGAAAGACTGCCATTTATTCTGATCTGGGCCACAGGTGAATTTTAAACATTTTATAACTGTATTGTTAAAGCCAAAACGTTGCAGGACCAGGTATAAAAATTCCCATAGAACAGAGTCAAAAGCTTTTTCTGTGTCAAAGCTAATTGCTAAGGACATTGTGTTTCCTTTGCTCATTATATGTAACAGATGTATAGCTCGCCTAACATTGTCTTGTGTTTGTCTATTTTTAACAAAACCTGTCTGGTCCGTGTCAATTAGGTTAGGGATAATATTTTCTAGTGTGTTGACAATAATTGAAGTGAAAATTTTATAATCAGTGTTTAAAACTGAGATAGGTCTGTATGAGCTGCAATCTGTCCTATCTTTCCCTGGTTTCAGTATTACAGATAATATGGCCTGTTTCCAAGATGGTGGGGTCTCGCCACCTTTTAAGACATAGTTAAAACAATTTAATAAATAGCAGTGGGGTCACAGAGTCCCTAAAAGTCTTATACCATTCTGCTGGTAGTCCATCTCCCCCGGCTGCTTTGCTTGTTTTCAGTTTAGAAATTGCCTTGTCGACCTCTGCATTTGTAATCTCTGTAGTTAAGCACTTATTTTGTTCTGTGACAACAGATGGCAGGTCTAGGGATTTCAAAAAATTGATTGACTGTTACTGCTTCTGCTAATTCGGGTTGAGTGTATAAATTCCTGTAGTATGATTCAAAAGACTTATGTATTGCTTCTGGCTTATAACACATCTGGTTGGTGACCGGGTCCTTTACTTTATATATGGATCTTCCAGACTGTTGTTTTTTAAGTCTCCAGGCTAAGAGTTTTTTAGCACGGGGTCCATTTTCATAGTGGGTTTGTTTGATATACTTAAGTGTAAGTTCCTCCTGGTCGTTCAGTTTCTTATTTAGTTCTGATTTTACTACGGTTATTTGTTCCAATAAGGTGGGGTCGTTAGTCTCTACATGCTTCCGTTCCAGTGAGTCTAATTTACTTGTCAAGTCGTTAAGGTGTTTAAGTTTTTCTTTTTTCCTTTGTGATGCCCAACTTATAATCTTCCCACGCAATACTGCTTTTCCAGCATCCCATAAAATACTCTGTGACGTCACTGTGCTACCGTTAAGGTCTGTATATTCCTTCATTTCTTTCCTAATGTAATCTTCAAATCAGGTGTCATTTAATAGGGAGGTGTTGAGTCTCCAAATAGTGTTTTTGTGTGGGACACCTACATTTATTTTCACATATACACCTGAGTGATCTGATATGTCGCTAACACCAATTCTACAATCTAAAACCCTGTGTCTGTCTGTTCAGAACATAAAGAAATAATCGATCCTCGAGTAAACTGAATGAGGGTGAAAGTAAAAAGTCAATTGTTTAGTGGATGGATGAAAATCCCTCCATACATCAAACATACCAATCCTTTTAATCATCTTCTTAATATTTAGTGACTCAGGATTTGTTTTCTTTGTCGGGTTTGATGAGTCTAGAGTGGGATGCAGCTGTACATTCCAAGGGGACTCGTGCCACGCAAAGCCTATTCCGACCTGGCGATCCTGTTTGAATCCATTAGCAACCAGCTACATTACCCCGGGCAGCTTCACGGGTACAGGTGGATGTATGCTAAATGCAGAGAAAATGGACTGCGTGTGAGAAAAGAGTCTGTGCGTTTGGTTTTGAAGGAGCTGGATCCAAGAGGAGTGTCATTAAGGCAAGCGGGGCGTCTCAGACGGAGGAATTACTTCTCAAACTTCTCAACTTCATCTGGCACCTGGACTCATATGATGAACTGAAGCCATATGGTATTTGTGTGAATGGATGTATCGATGGCTTTTCAAGAAAAATAATCTGGCTCAATGCTTACACAACAAGTAGTGACCCAAAAGTAATTGGAGGGTGCTACATAGAAGCGGTACAGCGTTTTGGGGGGTGCCCTAGAGTTGTTTGAGGCGACCTTGGAACCGAAAATGGCCATGTTAGAGGCTTCCAGCGTTTCCTCGTCCCTGTTCAACCAGACGACACCCTCGATAGTTACTTGGAGGGGGCCAGCACCGCCAATCAAAGAACTGAATATTGGTGGGGTTTCCTGCGTGGCCAGCGCATGGAGTTCTGGTTAGCCTTGTTATCAGACCTCAGAGACAACGGGCATTTTGATGGCGAGTTTCTGGACAAAAGTCTCCTGCAGTTTTGTTGTATGGGCCTCCATACAGGTGAGTTCATGAATAATGTTTTATTTTCATTTTGTGTGCATGTGTATGTGAGTGAGAGAGAGGGGAGGGAGGACAGAAACGGGTAAGGGGGTGTTGGGAAGACAGACAGACAGAGACGGGAGGAAAGGAAAAAGAATGCTAAAGAGAAGGGGTAGAAAAGGGAAAGGAACAGAGATGGAACAGAAGGGTAGAAACAGAGAGGATAAGAGATGGGGAGAAAGAGGGGGGGGAGGGAGGGATGAACAGTGACAGGGAGGGAGGGAGAGGGTGGGGTTGCTCATGTGTGAATGCTGTAATTTAGTGTTTTATTTATGTACTGCTGGCACAGCTCTTCCTAAATGTATACATTTTCTACAGGATGAGTTGGATGACACTGCACAGGTGTGGAATGCACACAACATAAGAAAATGTAAATTGCATATAGGAATATTTATTAATGATTTTAATTATGAGTCAAATAATGCAGCTTCGTTTTTAAAATGAAAAAGCATTCTGCTATTGCTTTTTCATTTTTGAATTTTACATTTCATATTGAATTTTGGTAACTCTTTGCTGGTGCATGTTTTGAAAATTAAATCTCAAATGTGTTTTCCTTTTTCATTTGAATTAAGTACAAGAATGAGCAGTCTTGAAGAAGAAAATGAAAATGCAGATTGAATGACTTATTAACCATTTTAATCAGTCAAATAATGCAGCTTCGTTCTTAAAATTTAAAAGCATTTCTGTTATTATATTCTTATTTTAATTTGGATTATGGTAACTGCTTCCATATAAAACAAATACATCCATAAATATATACAATGTGAGAATTGTTTCTTGCAAGAGCTGTACTTCAACCCATGACCATCGATAAAAGTGTACACATCTAATCGTAAACAATCTGCTGCAACCTGAATTTCCACTTCTGTGTCTATAAATCAGTCACAGCTTGACTGATGGCTCTGAAGAAGCAGTTTCCATCAGCCTCTACATTCTCATTTGTACACGGCGAACCTAATGGGCCATTGCAATCAGAAATTGGAAAACTCGCACGGTCCAAATGAATCTTCAAGTTTTTGCAAAGGTCTAAACAAACATCAACATCAAGGGGAGAGAAGTTACACTCTTCATTGGTCACAGCACTGACAAACTCTACGTCAGAATTATCCATGTCAAAGTGAGGAGTTTTGCTCTTCTGAAGTGACTCACTGTTGCCAGCTGGTGCTGGAATTTTAAACCGTGACCGGTTTCGCCTTGATGAAAAGAACCATGCAGAACCTTGGCTAATCTAATACCAGTGCCATGATCTGCCACTGCATCTTCACTAGTACTAACTGATGATGGATCACAAATCACATGTGCGAGGCGTAGAACGAGCGGAGCAGTCAGAGGCAACAGAAGAAGAAAGAAAAGCCTCCTTAGCTTAGTTGATCTTCTGTGTTGCCTCCTGGACGGTGCTGGCCTCCTCTGGCTTGGTGCTGGCAACCACGGGAGCCACAGGAACCACGGGCACAGCTCTGGTCATCTGTGGCGTCGCCTCCACCTGATTAAAATAAGAAAGATGTGATTTTATGCCAATAAACATAGAAAGGAAAACACTAGGCTTTACACGATCACGATTTTTATGCCGATCACCGATGAGTGAGTTTAAATAAACCGATCACCGATCCGATCACGTTAGGGGCAATAAATACTTGTTTCTGTACACCCCTTGCCTTCTCAGGAGCACCGTCTAAAGTTGTTTGCTTTAGCATCCGTTTCAGAGTTTGCTTTTCTTTTTCTTTCTCCGCGCTGCGTTTCTTGAACTCGACATGCTCCTCCGTGTGTATCTTTTCCAAGCGCCTGATTATATTTGTGGTGTTGAAATTTTTTGCCAAAGTTCCCCCGCGAGGTACTGTAGCGTTGCATATATTGCAGATAGCTTGTGCCATGTCTGTTTCTCTCACTTTGAAAAACTTCCACACCTCCGACACGTTTGTTTGTGTCGCCCATGGATGTTGCTGTCGTGAAGATTCAAAGAAACTTTATTGTCCCTCACATAGCGACAGTACTCAAAACAGGAAGAGGCACGAAGACGAAAATGAAGGTTTTTGAATCATGAATCATTAGCTCTCGGATACAAACAAATAAACATGTCGATGCTGTGAAACTACTTTGGAGGAAATGAGACAGATTATGGTGATTCATGACATGACGCCCGAAAAAATGCCAAATATCGGCCGATCCGATACAGCCGATAAGATGGGTGTAAAGCCTAGAAAACACACACAGGTGATGAAGTGGAAATGAATAAGTACAAACCTGCTGCACTGCTGTGACATTGCTGGAGGCAGACTCAGTCATGTGGACAGTTGAACGTGTTGCCCACACCTGCAAATACAAGGACACAAAGTAACGTTTAAAGAACTGCATTTATTGTCCTATCACAAAGATGCACACAATGAAATACACATATCCCAAATACCAACATCTCACTTGTTTGTTTTGGTTTTTGAGGCAACGCGTGCTGATCGACGTCTCAGGCTGGACATCTGGAAGAACATAAAGAAATGAATTCATAAACAAAGTGACACACTAATTAAACTGTACATGTACTGTACATATGTGATCTTGTGTTGATAATAGGGGTGGGGCGATACGGCTAACCCACGATTCGATACTGTGACGATATTTGGCCCACGATAATGACATCACGACACACGATATCTTCGATATTTTCGAAATTTTGCAGACGATATTGTCATAACCCAGCTCAAGAGTTATGACAATAACGGAAGAGACACTGCAGATTGCGATTAATCAAAAGGTTTATTATAACAAAATAGATAATTGTAAGCAAAATAATGAAATATATGGTGTGTGTTTGTCAGTATTCATCAGTAATGTAAGTGTGGATGAGTGAATAATAGGATGTGGGGTGTTGTCAGGTGCAAAACAGAACAAAAGAAGCTGAGAGTCGGCCAGACGCCCATGGCTGCTGGATGGAGAATGTGGAAGAGACCGAGCGGCACACGCAGTCGGCCTTTTATCCTGCGGGGGGCATCGGCACAGGTGTCCTAATCGGAAGATGCCACTCCCACATCCACCGCTTTCCACCATTTCTAGAACGCAAGTAATGTTGTGTTGTTACAATATTCACCGTCATCATTATTGAATATTGATTCAGATTCCCTGACACTCAGTTACACAAAAAAAACAAAAACAGTATGGGGACAGCATATAGTGTTGTGTTCCTATCACCACTGATAACATGTTTGTTCCAACAGACTCCCACCCACCCTCAAGTTACAACTACCAGGGGAGTGTATCACTACCTATGCCTAGTACACAGCTCTACTCCCCAATAAAATCTTTCCATTCTGCCATGGTCTTTTTTGTATGAGGCTGTGGTGTCTCACTCATGGATAGTGTCCTGTAGCACTTCTGTCTGAATGACAGAGAGAAGGGTTGCCACACACTTTTGGATATGTGAGGTGCAGGGCATAGTAGTAACCCATCAGATGAAGCAGACCGTCACTCAAGTCTTCCTTGGCAAGCGTGGTGGCGGGAGTGGCTCCAAGACAGATGAGACAGCGGGTCCCATCAAACAGCAACACAGAGGTGCAGAAAGACCTCTTCTGCGAGTACATTGTGGGATCTTCTGTTGGCTAAAGAAAAAGAAGAAGGAAACGCCACATCCATGCATGGAACTATGAAGTGTTGAATGTGAGAAAATGCAAACAAACTTTCACCTGAATGACATGAAGCAGTGCCTCACTGGCATGTCCCAGCTTCTTCGGTGGTGGACTTGGTGAAGGAAAGAGTGTGGGGAGTGGCCTGAGCAGCGCGATGGAATATTCCACTGGAATAGAACAAATCAACTTTGAGTTCAAAGTTAGTCTTCCTAAAAATGAGTCTTATTAGGTTTGTGTTGATCACAAAAAAAATCTTATTTTTTCAGCATGAAGAGTATTACCATTCTGCATCTATTCATTCAGCGCAACATAAACCATCCTATGTCCAAGGAAACAGCTACACAGTCAATTAGAGACACAGCAAAATGACTCACCTACATCCAGCGTTATGCGTGGCTTCATCACTTCATTTTTTTTCCAAACACCATACAATTACACATTGGTGCAGAAGTCTTCCCATCTCTTTTTTTAGTTCATCAATGAATTTTCTGTTGCCCTTATCCAGAATGCGCCGCAGCTCATTCATCGCCTATAATGCAAGTCAGTGTTAAAATCTGCAAAAATGCTTGCTTTTCATCATAAACCAAAACAAGTTAATCACTTACACGATAAAGATCCTTGACACATGAATATGCATCCAGGATCTTTGTTGGCCTTGTCCTGTTCTTTCAGAACATCACTATCAATGAAGGATCTTCTTGCTTGAAACTGCAGGTCAAGAATTTGGGAGACAGTATCTTGGTTGGGTTTTGGTTTCTTGTACAGCTCCTGCAGGGTCTGATAATGTCTGGCCTGTGCTGTCAGACCATCTTTGGCTGATGAAATGGAGGAGACAAATCAGTAAATCAGTCAAATGGATGCAGAATGAAGACACAGTTCCTGGCTTCATTCGGTGCAGTCTTGTCTGGTACGGTGGAATTCTCAGCCGAGAGGAAACCAGATCCAAAACATTATGAACAAGAGAGAAACAATAGACCCAATTAGGAAAAAAGAAAAAAAAAAGTGTTATGCTCGATGTTTTCAGAGCAAAGTAGGTAACCAATCGCATCTACACTAATAAGGGCCCAAATCCGTTTCCTCCTGAGAAAGTGTTCTGGTCCAGGAAAAAGGTCTCTCAAATCTTCACGACGGAGGGTGTGGAGCAAGACTTCATCGATGTTGGCAGCTATAAAGACAGTCCAATCATTAACAAACCTTTTAGACTTAACAACTCATACATTTTTTTAACTAATGAATTTAATTCAACTTGACAAGTCAAACCAAGTTTGTTTTGTGCCAATTTCTGTTATCAGAATTAATTGTAAATGCAATTCAGTTTAGACATTTTGTCTCAAATTTGTAAAATACTTCTTTTTGAAATCAGTGTCAGCATACAGTTATTTTAATTACTTAGCGGACAAATCACAGTAATGGAAATTTTTTCATACCTACACATGACATACCATTTAAAATTGATACTGTGACATCATCCTGCTCATCCATTATTGGCCCCGGTTTGGATGTCCATTTAATTTCTCCTCAATCTGGCAGGGAAAAAAAATCATCATATTAAGGTCACAATTAGGACAAGCTAGCCTTCCGACTCAAGATCCGTTTTTTTACAATGCCCATCTGCCATGGATCCCAAAGTTCCCATGCAATTAAAAGTTGTGACACCTTATCTGAATGATAACCTTAGACAGCTCAACGGATTGCTAGTCATACAGACAACAATCAAAATTGGAGTGAAACTTGTAACCACAATGCCTGCAACATGGTGGTACTTATGGTAATAATCATCAAATACCAGTGTTCTTTGTGACAAAATGACAACATCTGATAGGATTGTGCCACCTTGAACTGCAATCAACTTAAATTTTGATAAAAACAAGCAAATTGTACCTAAACTACATCTTCAATCAATCCAATTTGAGCACCCTCTAGCCCATAAACTGAAGATACTGCAATACAAACTTGGTAGTACAGTATTTCGTCATGCCACATATAACTAGGAATGCTAATTGCTTGTTCACATGACTAGAATTGCAGTACATCAATCCAATACAAAATACACACTTGTGACACTTGTCATCAAGCTCATAAATCCATCGAGTCGAGATGAGCACGTGCACGGAGTCGGACTCCGTGAGTTCACATAAACAGAGCATTGCGTTTGCATAAATTATGCACGGCTATCGAGCAAGAAGCCGAGTCCGATTTGGTGCACACAACCACACTATAATGCCTCTCAATGTCCTAACCCATGCCACGCAACACAAACGTGAGGGACCGATTTGAGTTTCTCACGGGACCAGCAGTGAAGTCACAACCCTCGCCCCACATGAAATGTCGCAGCAGGAGCCTGAGGATTTTCTGAGTCAACATGCTGATCATCAGGTAACGTAATGTTGGCTTCCTTGACGACATTAGACAACTCCCTGTTTATATTTTATCCATATTTTAGTACAAAGCCTCCTTGTTTTCTGATCTGCTCCTGTTTGACTTGTTCGGTTTTTGTTTTGACATTATGCTGTTAGTGTTTATTTCAAATTAACAAGAAGTACCGGTACAGATAGTAGGAAATTAATAGAACACTTGCGTCAAACAAAGAATAACTAACTGTACATATCATGTCTACAGGAAGGAGCTGGTACATTAAGTGAGAATATTCAAGAATATTAAGAGAAGATATATTCAAGGTTGTCCTGAGGTCAACTGTACCAACCATTGCCAGAGCTTATGGAGCAATTTGATGTTATTGTACAGTAAAAATGGAATATTGGAGCTGTTGGGAAAAAAAAAAGAAAAAAGCCAACTTTAAGGCTTAATATCTCCAAAATGATACTGTACATATGCTTGATAATGACTGAGGATATAGTCAGGGTGTTCCTCAGGTCAACTGTACCAACCACTGACAGAAATTATGGAGCAAAGCAATGTTACTGTACAGTAAAAAATTGAGTACTGGGCCCTTTTTGCCTGTTTGAAAAGCTAAAAAAAAAAGGAAAACAACAACTTTGAGGCTTAATATCTCCAAAATGGTACATTAAATATGCCTTATAATGATTGAAGATATATTCAAGGTTGTCCTGAGGTCAACTGTACCAACCATTGACAGAGCTTCTGGAGCAATTTGATGTTATTGTACAGTAAAAATGGAATATTGGAGCTGTCGCAAAACAAAACAAAAAGCCAACTTTAAGGCTTATTATCTCCAAAATTAAAAAGTAATCAATCACATTTAGAAATCAAATGTTTCTAAATGTCAAGTCAGTAATGTCAAGTCAGTGCTTGATGTGTCATCAGCAGGCGTCGGCGTCAGGAATGGGGCATCGGCGGGTTTCAGGGCGGAATCGCCAGGCGTTGGGAAGCGTTGGCGGGTGTCGGGGACTCGTGGCCAGGTGGCGGACGTCACGGCAGGCAGTGGCCAGGTGGGCTCAGTCCCGCAAACGCTGCTTACAGCTTTAATTTTGTATTGCTTTGATAACATTGTTTAAGTTGAGTTTAAATTTACACTATTTTTTTTTTCTTATCTGCTAATTGTTCAAAAATGCTGATGTTAATAGTGTGTTTGCACAGTAAATGTTATGGCACTTTAATTCATATGGCAGTACATTTAAAATAACTGGCCGTCAAGTTCCAGGAACTGACAAACTGCACTGAGTTGAGTGAGATTCTCCAAAGGAACTCCAGTATAAATGTGGACTTTACATTCTAGTCCCCTGTGAAGAAAAACCCAAAAGTGAACGTTTTTGTGCCTCACCCTTTCTAACTGGGACATTTGCAAGGGAACGCAGACTGGTTATGCATATTGAATATTCCTGCCTTTAGTGAGAGATCGGTGAGAAACAAGTTTTTGTGTCGTCCTGATAAAAGAAAAATGTTTCTGCTGTTACCTCAGAAATTGCCCGTTATTATTGTGGCTCCGGATTTTGGAGGTAGATTTTTTTTATTTTTCATAAGGAACAGGATAACAGTAATGCCCTGGCATTGGCAATAAGCTTTAATTTTGTATTTGCATTTTTTTTAACTTTAGATTTACATTAAAAATGTTTCTGTGTAAAGTGCTGATGTTAAGTGTTTGCACGATAAATGTTATGGTGCTTTCGTTTATATGGCAGAACATTTAAATTAAAGTATATGAAAGACTTCTTTTAAATTCATTATTGGCTTTTGCGTATACAACGTGATTAATCGTGATTGATCAGGTAAATCATGCGATTAATTGCGATTAAAATTTTTAATCGTTGCTGTAGTGCCGCATCTGGGCCTAATCTTCTTTTCACAGGACAATAGGAATTTATTGCAGCACGGCCTTCCGATGAACCATGTTGGGAGGACGCAGAGGTGGTACCCGATTGGCTGTGATGCGACTCTTCTGATGATCAGATCTCATTTGGGGTCAGGAGAGACCGTAAAATACCCACTTTAGGAAAACACTTTCCCCACAAATCACAGGGGGGAGTCAGTCCAAGGGGACCTGGCGCCAGGAACGAGGGGTCCTGCTTGGAACTATCCCCAAAGTTTACGACTCTTATCTGCTCCAGGACATTCCTCAGCTTTGAACAACAACACCAGATGTTCATGAAGGACTCACATTTGCAAAATGTTAAAATGTTAAAAACTGTATTTTCTTCTCCACAGGGACACTTCAAACTCACGTATTCACAATTGTTGTCAAAATTAAAGCACAAATGGACTTTGAATGGTTTCCCTAGCTCAAGGTTTGGCCAACCCAGGATTCCATCCTGAAGGAGATGTACAATGGAACTTCAGGTGGAGCCACAGTGCCTTCAAGAGGCAGGAATAGGAAGTGCCTCTGGGGGGTTGATGTAGACTTGGACAAACGTTTCATCAGTTTATCTCCCTCTGCGTTACACAGTTAATTCTTTCCTTCCCACATTTCTCTTACATGCCCCATGCTACACTCTAACAACTTTCACTCTCATTAGGGTTACAACTATGGCACACTCGTGTCTTAGCTATCTCTAGCATTACACACATATACATATGCACATATATATATATATATATATATATATATATATATATACGTATATATATATATATATATATATATATATATATATATATATATATATATATATATATATATATATATATATATATATGTATATATATATATGTATATGTATATATATATATATATATATATATAATATAGATACATACACTCATATACGTTGGTAATCTGTGTTTCATATGTCTATAGTTATGTCGGCAAAAATAAAATAAAGATTTGTTTATGCCTTTGTTACCCTGTTTCATTAAAATCTCATTTTCAGGTATGTGTGTTTAGATTAGGTTTATACATATGTTGATATATTTGGTACTTTATAATTAAGACGGTTCAATATGCTTGTAAAGATAATGTCGTTTCTATCTGCTTAGTTATTTCGTTTTCGTTCTTCCCTTCTTCTTAAGGTTGTCCCAGTTAAAAAAAAAAGGGGCTATGTGATTGTGTTTATTCATCCTGTGCTTGTTTCAGTCATTGTCGGTTTTATTGGTTTATTGATTTATCAGCAACGAAACCTACACTACATACATGCTCATCATACGCAACTGGTATAGGCGGACCTACCAGTTTTAGGGTCTGAACGGCCTCTTCATTGGCTCTCGGAGAGCGGGATACCACCCCCGTCCCGAAACTTTAAGCCAGTGAATTTCACTCTGCCGTTCAGAAATTTCTCATCCCTCGTTTTGTGAAGGCCTTGTTTTCGTTTGTTTTCCCTCTCGTACTTAGTTCGTTTTTGTCGTAATTGTTCATTTTTGTTTAAATCATTTTTGCCTCGGCATTAAGCCAACTCTTTGCTCAATTTAAGCGGCAGCTGACAGCCCTGAGACTCGCTCCGAGACCGCTACTTTCATTTTAATTTTTACCTTTTTCAATTTTTCCTTCCACGATCTCGAGACCAATTTTTTTCATTTTTCCTTTTTCTGTTTTTAATTGGCTCAACGTCGCACCATCGAAGTAACCGAGTAGTTCGTTTGATCACCGCACTTATCTCGGATTACGCAAAGAAGAGCGCACGTCGATGTTGAACTGCCAGTGAAGACATCTCCCAGACAACAGCAGAGCGGGCTTCCAGCGTCTGAGCTTGGTGCGTCCATCTGAGCTCCCTGCGTGCTGCCGGACCCGAACGGCCCGGTACGATCTCCCAGGACCGCCTTGGAGGACCAACAAGCAGCGATCTCCCAATCACCTGCGGGCCGACGCTCATCCAACGTAAGCCTCGTCACTCGCTTTTGTTCTGAAGTCTGGTATGCATCATAATAAATTTAGTCTTAAATTCTAAAGCCCGTAAACAGTCTGGTTGGCTGTTCCAACAGCCGATAGGTCATAATTTTTCCTTCCCTTTTATTTTGCTACTTTAGGTCTCAGTTTAGGGTCCGTTTCCAGTCACACACGCCTCACCATTAAGGTGAAACGGTACTGAGACTGATTCTAGTGTTTCTTGCTCACACTAACAACCAAGAGCAGGTGGTGCTCCGTAAATTTTCATATCAAATATTCTTTCCTCTGTTCCGAGTCGGTCCTTCCGTGGGAGCAGGGACGGCGTCACGCGTCCTCCCTGTCCCCTCGGAGTCCCTCTAGCGGTCAGAGTAAGAATTGCATGTAAAATCCATGTTTATATATTTGGCATTCCGTTTCATTCCTTAGGGAGTTTGATGGTTAAAATTAAACAATCCTCCTCCCTCCACTACATTGCCCAGCCCCAGTAAAAACATTTTTTTGGTGCCAGCATTTCGTGAGGCAGAAGTTGATTCATACTTCAGTGCCTTGGAGCGAATAGCTTCGCCACTCAACTGGCCAAGAGACATGTGGCCTGTCCTTCTCCAATGCAAGTGGGTGGGAAAAGCACAGGAGTTGGTGTCTGCTCTTTTCTTAGAAGACAGCCTGCAATATGATGTTGTAAAGGAAGCAATTTTTCCTGCTTATGAGCTTGTTCCTGAGCCCTACCGGCACAAATTTAGGAACCATAGAAAATCTAGTGGTCAAACCTTTGTCGAGTTTGCATGGGAGAAAAGCAACCTCTTTGATAAATGGTGTGCAGCTAATGATGTCAAAAATGACTTTGAGTCACTCCGTGAGCTCGTTCTTTTAGAAGATTTTAAAGACTCTTTGCCAGAGAAGGTGGTAATGTTCTTGAATGAACAGAAAGTGTCGTCATTGTCCAAGGCTGCTGTCCTCGCAGATGAGTTTGTGTTGACCCACAAAAATGTCATCTCATCTTCCCCCCCGATCGGACACGCCTTCTGCTTCTCGTCCCACAAGAGCCGAGTCTAGCCACCTCCCCCTTGAAAAGGCTAGAGGGAAGGGACTTCTGGTTTGGCCATAAAGCGGTAGACTGCGCGACACCAGGGCTCTCGACCATCCAGGGTAAAAACTCCCCGAAAACTTGAATAACTATTGGCAGATATCATATTAACTACAAAGTGATCAGGGGAACGTTGGAATGGGAAGGAAAACTCCATTCAACCAAAACAGAAACACGGTAACAGACAATATGGCGGAACTACCAGCTTGCTCTGAAACAGAGGGAGATGGCGAAACAAACTCCTCGTGACTAACGACGCGAAAAAGGGCTCGGACATAGAAATTATTAGCAAGGAGATACGGGATTTAAAAACGGAATCAAAAGAAGTCCTTCGCACGTTTGGAGAAACACTGAGGAACGACGTGGAAAAAGACTTGGACGACTTCAAACCTACGGCAAGGGGGAGGGTCTGGCGGAGGTGGAGACAATTCAGATGGTGGGTATCAAGGAAAATTGGGGCGGGGGTTGCCTGACAATGCCACCTGGGGAGTTGCAGGAAGAGCTTAATCGGACTAAGCAATAATTTGGTTTTCTCGTCCAATCGGAGTTCTCACCTTGTCCCCCTACACATGCAGCTGAGAAATTTGAATTACTGACAGGAACGTGTCCTCCTCCCAAAAGTAGGGGGTGGAGTGAGCCTTTTCAGCTGGTCAGCTGCTTTCGGTTGACATATTACATCATTACGATATAGAATGATAGTTCATAATGTACATGTTACTTACTTTGCAGATAAGCTGTACCCTATTTCTTGTGCTCATGGTTATCTTAAAAGATAACCATGAGCACAAGAACGTTGTTTGCTGTTGGAGGGCTACAACAACACAATGTCTTCGATGCTACGCTTTGTGCCGTTGCCACGGACCCGAAACTCTCGTTCTTGTTGGATGCGGGTTCTGCGCAGACTGGTGGGAGAGTTTGTGTACAGGTTTTGCAAAGGAACGGTGTCTTCAGTTATACACACGCTCATTAAAGTGCTGACCGTGGAGGAAGCTTGTGCCGCTGCACGCCGTTTCCAGCAGAATAACCGCGAAATTATCGAAATAAAAACAAATCAGAAAAACATCTCTTTGCTGTGCTTTTATTTACAAAGTTGAAATTCTTCTAACTTATAAAAAATGTGAACGAAAAGGTAGAAATATAAATACAAAGGAATACGTATTTGTTCAGGGCTGCGCAAAGCCGGAGCCCTGCATTTGCTGCGCTACCCTTTTTAAAAAGGTCTCTGTTGTGTGTTATTTTAATATGTCCATCTCTTTTAGAAGAGAAAGCATCGCCCCGGTCTCATCCTCTCTCCAAATGTCAACATTCTTATTCGCGTTTGCTGGTTGTTTCGCGCCGTCTGTTTTGTTAGACTACGTAGTTGTGCGGTGGTGCGTGTGCACTTACGTTGTCCAGTTAATAGTCCGACTAAGGCGTATACATGGCCGAGAAATTAGAATTCCAATCGCATTATCTGGGTGTCTCAATCGGAGTTCTCCAATTCCAATCGGAGTTCTCAAACTCCGATCAGAATCGGACAAAGGCAATAATTCAAATTTCTCTAGTACCATGTAAACGCACTGAGGGACGCAAAGATTGCACTCCGGCGCAGGTGTGATTGATGACGTGAAGGTGGGGGCAAACCCACCTGCCACATAGAGAAGAAGGTTACAAGAAGAACACAAAAGCAATAAGGACGATACAGTGTCACAACAAATAATCGGTGTCAGAAGGGAAATAGACAATGTCTTGAGGCTAGATGTTGAGAAAAAGCTGAAATTCATTAAACAGACCCACTATGAATCAGGCTGTAAATCAACCAAATATTAAGCAAGAGGAATAAAGGCCCAGCAAGCTTCTCATGCAATATGTAAAATTAGAGACCCATTAACGAAACAGCTACTACTTGAACCTGAAGAAATAGAGAGGGTTTTTAAAGATTACTATGAAAATCTATATACCCAACCCACGGCTGAAGAAGATTGTGAGATGAAAGAATTCCTTGACTCATTGGACCTACCAGCCATTGGAGATGAGCAAAATAGAAAACTAATTTCCAGTATAACCAAAAAAGAAGTAGATGCTGCCATTAGCAGGCTTAAAATCAACCAAAGCGCCAGGTAGTGATGGGTTTCCTAGTGAGTGGTATAAAACATTTGGAGAAGAATTAACCCCGATACTCCTAAATTCTTTTAATCTGACTCTGACAGAGGGCAAACGGCCTCCCTCATGGAAAGAGGCTGTCATTCCAGTTATTCCAAAAGAAGGGAAAAATAAGGAACTTTGTGAATCGTATAGGCCCATTTCAATCTTAAATGTTGACTAGAAGATCTTTACTTCAATCATCTCAAAAAGACTTGAAAGTTTTATGCCGGACTTGATAGATGAGGATCAGTCAGGTTTTATAACAGGTAGGCAGACTCAAGATAACATTAGACGGGACCGTCGAGGGCTGGACGATAATTCGATAACGATATATATCGATCGATAGACGTGTGCTGCAATAGGGAAAAAAGGGGTCGATAAAAAGTTTGATAGAAAAAGTTTCACTTCCTTTTTCATCATAGCCAATCATGTAGCTTAATATTACGGTCATTTCTTCCTCCAACCAATCGCAAACGCAGACCCAGCGGCTCCACGTCGTCGGAGGAATCCGCTGCCAGCGCCAGCACCAAGCAAGTAAAGCAGACCAAACTGGACTTCTTGCAGTAAATACGACAAAGCGTCCAAGTGCCATAAGGACATCACCCATGTAGTAACATGTTTCATAGTGAGGGATATGCTGCCAATAACCACCGTTGAAAAGCTTGGCTTCAAACAGCTTCTCGCCACTCTTGACCCGCGATATGAAGTTCCAGACTGCAAGTATTTTTCAAACACAGCTCTTCCTCGTCTGTACAACGAGTGCAGGGAATCAGTGCAAAACGAGCTGTTAACCGCCACAACTTCAGACCTCTGGTCGAGTCGCACGTTCGAGCCCTATCTCAGCCTATTTTTTTTTAAATAAATGACTAAATTATTAATAATAATAATAATAATAATAATAATAATAATAATAATAATAATAATAATATTAAAAAAAACAAAAAAACAATTCAGTTGTGTTTAAAAAAGGTGGTTGAATAAAAGTTTGAATTTGAATTCAGTGCTTGTGTGTTCTTTATTAAAAGTCTGTCATGAAGTAATAGTATAAAACATCCAGCGCTGCAATTAAAATATGTTTTAAATTTTTTTGATAATTATCGATATCGATCAATATGACTTTTTTTTATATCGATATGCTTTTTTTCTATATCGTCCAGCCCTAGGACTGTCCTATACATAATAGATCAGCTCCAAAAGTTGTTACTGGTGAGCCTTGACTGTGTGAATTGGAGATTTCTGTATCAAGTTCTTGGGAAACTAGGGTTCCAAGAAAAGTTAATACAGTGTATTCAAGGTCTCTACCAAGAACCTACGGCAAGGGGGAGGGTCTGGCGGAGGTGGAGACAATTCTGATGGTGGGTATAAAGGAAAATGGGAGGAGGGGGGGTTGCCTGACAACGCCACCTGGGGAGTTGCACCCTAGGAAATAAACTATAATAAAATTCCTCGGGCTACACAGGTTCGTTACGCTTTGAAATTTAAGGGGACGAGATGGACTTCCAATCAGTCAGCTTTTTTAACAGGTAGGCAGACTCAAGAAGACATTAGACGGGTCCTATACATAATAGATCAGATCCAAAAGCAGGGCCTGCGAGCTGTTACTGGTGAGCCTTGGCTGTGTGAATTGGAGATTTCTGTATCAAGTTCTTGGGAAACTGGGGTTCCAAGAAAAGTTAATACAGTGTATTCAAGGTCTCTACCAAGAACCTACGGCAAGGATAAAGATTAATGGTACTCGTCAAGGATGTTGCCTATGCGCTACATTGTTTGCTATGTTCATTGAGCCGCTGGCACAAATGATCAGACAAAGTAACAATCTAAAAGGAATACATATAGGAGAGCAGGGATATCTAACAGGGCTTTTTGCTGATGATATTATTTTGGTTCTCCAAGACCCAGACAGAACCTTACCTCATTTCATGTTGATAATAGAAACCTATGGTAAATACACAGGCAACAAGTTAAACATAGCAAACACTCAAGTTCTCACGCTGAATTATCATCCAGGCTGAGAAATTAGAGGAAAATATAAAATCAAATGGAATTCCAAGGTTATCAAATATTTGGGTGTGCTATTGGCAAAAGATCTTTTGAAAAGGTTTGAAATCAATTAGAATGCTATTATCAATAATCTATAAGAGATCTAATAAGAGTTTATGATTTTTTTTTTTACCCTGTGCATCTTTTGTTTTGTTAGTAGTACTTGTCATTGCTCCAACACGAATAAACATGCTGCATCCCACTAGATGGCGCATTTGCCTTATTTACAAGCACCACGGTCATCGGAGCTGATTGTTGCCACTCTCAGCAGCGTGCGTCTACTAAGGTCTACTAAGATTCCACAATCTATTACACCTCGTGAGCAAAACAGGCTACAGGTAAAATTAAACATCTTCAGTTGAGCAACTCAAGCAAGTTAAACTGATTTAAAAACAAACAAACACTATAATACTAGGAAAAGAATCCTCTATATGTCAATAAATACAACAGATTGAATATTCATAAAAAAAAATGCTTACTTTAAATAAGAAAATCCAACAAACCAACAAGTGCAACACTAAAACGCAAACCAACAATCAAAAATAATGCTTAATTGCCTTAGTTTCGTCCCACACTTATCAGCTTAGCTACTAAGAATAACACACATTATTCACCTGGACAGAAGGAGGTTCTGAGGAATGTGTTGGTCCTGGAGCTTCCTGGTCAGGATGTTCGGGAGATCCCTCTGGCTCAATGTCTGGAGCGCCAACATATTTTAGAATTGCTCCTGCAGAGACAAAGCTCATTAGATCATCAAGCAAAATAGATCAGAAGCGCATTTTAATATTTTATTATTACAGTGATGTTGCAGTAATATAGGAAAATTAAAAATGAATTTGTTTTTAAATTAAACATTATGGTTGCAGTGTCCCTTTAAAGCTTTTACCCAATTACAAAACTGTCATTTTTAAGAGTTTTTGGCATTACTTTACACACTGTACTAGTTAAAGTAATAAAACTAAGATAAATGACCCACTGCCACAACAGTCTAAAATAGTCAACACCATGCCAAATAAAGTATTTCCATAAAATATTTCTTTGAATTCTAAAACAGGAGCACATTTCTAATTAAGGGCCTACAAAATACAAACTAAGCTTAGAAAATTCATCCTAAGTTAAGGCTAAAATAACATTAAGAGTCAAATATGTGAGAGACAACTTCCACTGAACAATAACAGGGGACTGACTACAACAACAACTACAACATGCCCTTCCTGTTAGAATGTGAATAAACGGGTGTGGAGTCAATCAGTCATTCCCATGGCAGGATAGGCCAACTTGGCAGGACATGGTCAACTTTCATAAAACAAACAAAAACGCTGATTCATGACGAACAAATATTAGCCAGCCAGCTAACATTTATCCGACGCTAGCTAGCTAGCTGGCTAGCAGGACAAATAAACAAACTTGGGGGGGGGGGGACAACAGCGTTTCACCTCCACCTCTCCAGCCCACATCACAAACAAATAACTTACCTTTCCCCTTTGCAAGTTTTTCTTGATCAGTTTTCTTTTCCTTCCGTTTGTCCGCACCGCTGGGATAACTCCTTTTTGATGCCATAATGGTGTCTGTTTGTTTTTAATCCTCTCGCTAACGGGAACGAATGGTAGCTGTCAATCATTCACGTCATACCTGTGCGTCGCTGGCCCGCTACGTCACAACCTGCGTGACAGTGCGGCAAGCCCCCAGAGTCCAAGATGGCGTCCCATTCCTTTCAATGAAGTTGCTCACCCAGCGCATGGCTCCCAAAAACTTTTTGACTTCCGCATTGTTGGGATAATAGAGCATGCGCAGTTGTGTCAGTGTGGAGACCGTCACTGACAGTCGTGCGCGCTCACAAACCGTACAAAATTCAACATGGAAATCAATGTATTTTTTTTACGGAACAACTGACGATTGTTGTTTGGAAATTTTATAAATAATAATGATGATGATGATGATGATGATGATGATGATGATGATGATGATGATGATTATTATTATTATTATTATTATTATTATTATTATTATTATTATTATTATTATTATTATTATCATATTAATAAAATAGTATTATTTTAATAATATACTATTATTTGTGTATTAAACAAGTGAGCAATGTGCCACTGAATAATAAATGATAATTCTTTGAAGCAACTCTCTTTGGAAAGCAGACAAAGTAATGAAATGATTGGTCTATTTATTTCATCAGAACTAACAAAATAAAAAATAAAAACTCAACGATCTTGAAAGTTCCTCCCTTTCTCTTGCACCTGTCGATGTGTGTAGCTAACACAAATTTGCAAATATTTTGTCGTTCTCATGGAATTAAACAGCACACCATGTTAATTTATCAGCGAGTGCTCTCTCTTTTCATGCAATTCATCACGCTTAACATGTAATGCTGAATCATGAAAGCTATGGAGCAAAAAATAATAATTACATAAACCACGAGTGAGATAAAATGTGTCATTCATTCAATAAAGATTTCATTCATTCATCTCCTATACCCGCTTATTCCTATTCAGGGTCACGGGGGTCTGCTGGAGCCTATCCCAGCTGTCTTAGGGCGAAGGCAGGGTGACACCCTGGACAAGTCGCCAGTTCATCGCAGGGCCACATAGAGACAAACAACCATTCACACTCACATGCACACCTACAGACAATTTAGAACGTTCAATTGACCTCACGTGCATGTTTTTGGAGTGTGGGAGGAAGCCGGAGAGAACCCGCGCAGACACAGGGAGAACATGCAAACTCCACACAGAAAGGTCCCAGGTCCAGGCCCCGGAATCGAACCCACGACCTTCTTGCTGTGAGGCGGCAGCGCTAACCACTGCACCACCGACTATTTTATTACTTAGTTGAAAATGCCATTTTATTTCATTTAACAAAGCATATCATTATTTCATCATGCATTTAATTGTTTTGTGGTCCTGTGTTTTAGTGCTTCATAATTGTATTCTGTTGTCAAATTTGCCCATCAAAGTCAGATTAGTAATCCTGTACATCAGTTTAAGGAAAACCAATTCTAGGTAATGGATTGCAGATCTTGTAGCACCTGTTACAATGGAAAGAAATGTATACATAATAAGTACGTCTGTGTGCCCGATATTTTAGCTAACACTAAACTTTCTGCACAACTGTCTGCATTGTGCTTTTTCTTCGGCCACAGAGAACAGAAAGGTCTGTAGTTCTTTGTTCACCCATGGTACAGTTTCATAAGCTTTTCAGTTTTTAATACGTGTTAATGTAAAAATCCACACGCGAGGCGGTTTTGGTCTTTCGTGAAAGACTGCCTTTGGCCAATCAGTGTCCTGAACGTTGCTACGTCACCCTTATGGTCTCAGCTCTGCTCGCTTCGAAGCCCAACGAGGCAGGTACCAAAATCCTAACCCCTGGGAACGTGACAATTGTTTTTTTCAATTGAAGTTTTTGTTATTTTGTTCGTTTTCGTTAACTATTATAACCGTGGTCAGGACCTCCAGTCAGAAGATCCACTGGAGGACATTTAGAGCAAACAGTCAGACAACAGCAGCTTCACCACATCAGCTGAAAAATGGAGTTTGGATGCTTTCAGCTTCAAGTCGTGGACAGAAAATGATGCTCACACTGTCACACTGATGTTTTCTTCTCCAACCTTCTCTCAGCTCCAGAGGTTGGCGGTCTGCAGGAGCTTCTACAGCAGCAGAAGATCAGTCTGGAGAGGAGATGTGAACGTGTGACTGAAGGTGAAGAAGCAGGAAGTCAAACTCTCCTCAACAGCATCGACACTGAGCTCTACATCACTGAGGGACTGAGTGAGGAGGTCAACAGAGAGCATGAGGTCAAACAGCTGGAGACCAAGAAGACCAAGGAGATCCTCCACGACCGTCCAATCAGGTGCAGCCAGATCTTTGAAGCCTCACCTGAGCAGCAGGGACTCAGGGAGTCAGAGTGGTGCTGACCAGGTCTCTGGGCTGGACTGGGAAGCCTTGGGGTCCCACTGGAGGAGCTGGAGGAGGTGACTGGGTCCAGGGAAGTCTGGGGGTCTCTGCTGAGGCTGCTGTCCCCGAGACCTGACTCCGGATACGGCAGTAGAAGATGGATGGATGGATGGATGGATGGATGGATGCCAGGTGATAGAACATTTCATAAAAACAGACTCTGCATTATAACTTCTATTACACTCTAAAAAACTCACTCCAATATAACTGCACTCGTCCTTCTCTCACATTACATTGGATCACAATGACCAAACAACACAACAAAGACAATGATCCAACTGTACTGCCACGTCTAGACTCAGTGTAGGTCTGTAGGCCTCTTGGACCTTCATGTGAACCACTGCATGTTGACTGGAGGTGAAACATGACTGACTGCTGTCCTCCTACCTGGACAATGCAATCTCACTTTCATTCTGCTGCAGATGGCCATTTTCATTTTACACCGTCCAAATTTACAGCTCAGGGCGCTGGGACGAATTCCAAATTGTGTGCAGATACAGGCCTACACTTCAAATAATTATGAGAAAAATCCAACATAAAGAGAGCACTTCCATTAGGATATAGTCAACATGAAATTTCGTCTTCTACTGACACCTGCTGGTCAAATTGAATAGTTGTGTAGTATCTGAATCTGTGCATATGACCTCATGTGATCTTATGTGTATGGCCTGATGTGAACTCAGCAGTGAACCCGCTGCTGCACTCCTTCCCTAAGGACGTCAGGGTCCATATATGGTCTTGTGGTTGCCAACGGCCACCAAATTGAAACCAGATGGTCATTGGGGGTGCAACTATGGAATGTATACATTCTCCCCCACTTCTAGCATCTTCCTCCCTGGTTGCTGGGAGGTATAAAAGGTGATGGGAACAAAGCATCATCGGAGTTGCTCACATCTGGCCCAGAGACATCCCCAGGCTTTCCATGGTGCCTGTCTGACTCTTGACTTCTTTGAAATAAACCAGTTTTTATCCAACTAAGTCTGTGTCAGTGAAGACTCCTTCAACATCTACATCACCTGAATCCACCAGAAGAATTCACCACAGTTGCAAATATTGTGAAGAAGTTGTCATCTAATTCTAATCCTAAACAATATGGCCATTCCAAGTGAAGTATTAAGACAATTAATCAGGTTTGTACTGCTTGATTGAACACATTCATCCCATTCCAGTGCACTAAAACCCACTTCCCTTCAGGACCGTGTCAGCGAAGCCAATACTTCCTAGAGTGACGCTGTTTCCCAGCATGCAATGCGAGCTAGCGATTCACAATACTATTTCATCACAAACATGAATGTAAAAAATAAAAAGGGACGAAAATTGAAACTTCAGGAACACCAACCATTGCAATACAAGCAGAACTGGGCCGAAGTTTTATATTATGTACACCATAATACAGCCTTCTGGTGGACAAGCTATACTATTTAATCCGTGTCTTCCTATGGCACTTCCGTGGGTAGAAGCTCATCGTAGAGGTCACGTGCTGGTTGCTCGTCACCCCACCAACCACCTCGGGGAAGGTCTAACAGGAGAAGTTTGCTGGCGGAAATGATGCACTACAAGTGGATGTGACGCTCATGAGTGCGATGGATGAGGTAGAGCAATGCTCCAGAACCCGATTCAGACTACTCTCCCTCCACTTTTTTTGTTTTGTATGAGCGTTTAAAAAAAACAACATAATGATAATCGAATAAGCTTTAGTTTATTAATCAGAATTAAAACAAGTAGGTTTTGCCCTTACAAGGTTGTAGATTTGTTATCGATGAGTTCCTTTGTTGTAGTTTGGCGCTTGAAAAACTATATATGGGATGTACCATGACCTGAGGGATTTCCTCATCCCATCCCAGCTTGGTTCTGATGCTGAATGTGAATGTATCTTGCTGTACATCCCACTGAGCTCCAAGGGCCCTCTCCATAGGGAGCTGGTCTCTGTCAAGGTTAAGTGTTTTTACCTCTTTAGCTCTCTGCTCTTCAGGAATGGCGGTCAGCACCGAGCGATGATTGCTCACCCACTTATTGAGCTTAAATCCACCTCTACCGCACAGGTCTGTTAGCTGCTGGTACAGATGTATTGCTTGTTCCACCGTGCTGACGGCCTTTAGACAATCATCCACGTAGAAATTTTGACCAACAGTGTTTATAACCTCGGCTGGGAAGTCATGCTGATTGTCGTCGAATGAAGCACAGCTTGGGGATGACACTGCCCCAAAGATGTGGACCAGCATCCTGTGCTCTTGTCGGTCCTTTGTAATGTCCCCATCTGGCCAACAGAGGAAGCGTAAGAAGTTTACATCCTGGTTGGAAACTCTTACTTGATGAAACGTTCCCTCAATGTCAGTCATGAATGCTACAGGGCCTTGGCGAAAACGAAGCAGCACACCTAGCAGTGTACTTGTCAAATTGGGACCCTGCAGGAGCTCTTTATTTAATGATGTTCACTCACTTTCAATCTCACAGCCACTAAAAAACCTGATTGTGATTGAGAGGTCGGAGGAGGGATGACCGTCAGGCTGGCTCGACTGCTCCTCCTTCTCAGCTGTGGTGCGTCCAATCAGCAGGCGACATCCAGGACCGCACCTGCAAGGCGTCATCCACTCTCTCACACACACACACACACACACACACACACACACACACACACACACACACACACACAAACATAGAGGCATCTAGACCCACCTGTGGGTCATATCACCCCCTCCCTTCAGAACTAAACCCTATTAACATACCTACAAATAAAACTAAACAAGAAAAACCTCACTTCCCCCGAAATAAGAATTCCGCAGCTAGCCCACATCATAATGCACCTGCCAACACATTATCAACCCCCCTTCCTGTGGCAAATCTGGAGATTGAAGTCTTGCAGGGGCAGAGACCACCACATTTACGAGGGCATTATAGTCTGTAAAAGCCTGACCCCAAATTAACATCAAGATGGGCACTGTCAGAAGGAGAGCCAAAGCTTCTTTCTTAACTTCCCAATAATGACTCTGTGTGCGTGCTGCTTAGTTGTGGCATGTCCCTCTACTTCTATGTCATGGTGCAAAACTGACGTACGGCGGGGGTGGTCAGAAAACAATATTGGGTGGCTCTCAATTAATTTAACAATATCATGACGGGCTGATGCAGGCAAATGGGACAAAAACGAGCTTAAGTTATTCATAATTTCAGAGTTTCCCAGGTGCGCCGAAGGAACACCGATTTTTTTTTTTTTTTTTTTTTTCAATGAGCCGTCCCTCCGCCAATGGGCACGGAGGGGGCGGAGGCTCAGGCGACACATTTTTCCGAGCGAGTAACGCCCGGTTCACACTGGACGCGGAAGCGCCACGAAACGCCGCGAAGCGCCGCCGAGCGCTTCCATTCGGCGCCCACGTTAATCAATGTGGTGGTTCACAGTAGACGCGAACAGGCGCGCGGCTCGCGGCATGCATTTGTTGTTTCGGCGTCTGCTCTATTTCGTGCGCGAGCCGCGAGCGATCCTCGTCTACAGTACAGGAAGTCGCTCAATAAAGACGAGAAAATCCGGTGAATTTTCAAAATAAACTAATTTCAAAATAAAAACCGAATGACAAATTCGATCATATATCATATTTGTATGTTATATTTGTCAGTACATTATATCAGAGTGCGAGAGAGATTAAACACACACACACACACACACACACACACACACACACACAGAGGAAGACTTGATCAAAATACGTCTGTTTGATCCTAGAGATGCCGGTCAATGATCATTATGAAAGAGGTCTTGTCTTGAGATGGACACCTGAGTGCGTGTTTCTATTTATTTACACACACACACACACACACACACACACACACACACACACACACACGAAAGTAAGCTACGGAGCAGGCTGGCTACGGGGCGAGGGGGGGCGATGATGAAAATGATTTTTTTTATCTAATTTTTTTTAAAGAAAAAAAAAAGAAGCTCAAGTGGGAGTGAAAAAAAGACTGCAGCTGAGCAGAAGCGCTTGTCGACCGTCGCGGAGCTGTTCGCGTCTGGTGTGAACCAGTTGGAGCCTCGCTCGCGAAATTCGTCGGCGCTCCGCTTCGTGGCGCTCCGCTTCGTGGCGCTTCCGCTTCCATTGAAATGAATGGCACGAGCCGCGCGTCTAACAAAACAGACGGCGCGAAACAACCTGGCAAACGCGAATAAGAATGTTGACATTTGGAGAGAGGATGAGACCGGGGCGGTGCATTCTCTTCTAAAAGAGATGGACATATTAAAATAACGCGCAACGGAGACCTTTTCAAAAAGGGTAGCGCAGCAAATGCAGGGCTCCGGCTTTGCGCACCCCTGAACAAATACGTATTCCTTCGTATTTATATTTCTACCTTTTCGTTCACATTTTTTATAAGTTAGAAGAATTTTAACTTTGTAAATAAAAGCACAGCAAAGACATGTTTTCCTGATTTGTTTTTATTTTGGTAATTTCGCTGTTATTCTGCTGGAAACGGCGTGCAGCGGCACCAGCTTCCTCCACGGTCAGCACTTTAATGAGCGTGTGTATAACTGAAGACACCGTTCCTTTGCATAACTTGTACACAAACTCTCCCACCAGTCTGCGCAGAACCCGAATCCAACAAGAACGAGATTTTGGGGTCCGTAGCGACGGCACAAAGCGTAGCATCGAAGTGTTGTTGTAGCCCTCCAACAGCAAACAACGTTCTTGTCTGCCTTTTAAAATAACCAGGAGCACAAGAAATAGGGTACACCTTATCTGCAAAGCAAGTAACACGTACATTATGAACTATCGTTCCATATCATAATAGATTTAATATGTCAACTGAAAGCAGCTGACTATATATATATATATGTATATATGTATATATATATATATATATATATATATTAACCTCTTTCATTGAACTCCAAAACATACATGGTCAAAATCCATATTATTAGTATGTTGTTGTTTTTTTTAAATGCTCATACAAAACAAAAAAAAAGTGTGACATCCACATGTAGTGCATTATTTTCGCCAGCAAGCTACTCATGTCATTACTGACGACATTGACCCATATTTTCCATATACTCACCTGAATCACATGCCCTGCAGACCCCCTTTCAAGGACCCCAATGAGTGGCGCACAACCAGCACGTGACCTCTACCATGTGCTTCCACCCACGGAAGTGCCATAGGAAGACACGCCTTAAATAGTATGGCTTGTAAACCAGAAGGCTGTATTATGGTGTACATAATATAAAACTTCGGCCCAGTTCTGCTTGTATTGCAATGGTTGGTGTTCCTGAAGTTTCATTTTTCCCTTTTTCCCTTTTTATTTTTTACATCCATGTTTGTGATGAAATAGTATTGTGAATCGCTAGCTCGCATTGCATGCTGGGAAACAGCGTCACTCAAGGAAGTTTTGGCTTCGCTGACACGGTCCTGAAAGGGAAGTGGGTTTTAGTGCACTGGAACGGGATGAATGTGTTCAATCAAGCAGTACAAACCTGATTAATTGTCTTAATACTTCACTTCGAATGGCCATATTGTTTCGGATTAGAATTAGATGACAACTTCTTCACAATATTTGCAACTATTCAATTTGACCAGCAGGTGTCAGTAGAGGACGAAATTTCATGTTGACTATTTCCTAATGGAAGTGCTCTCTTTACGTTGGATTTTTCTCATAATTATTTGAAGTGTAGGCCTGTAGTTGATGAGGAATCACGGTGTGCTAACGCTACTCAAACAGCTTAGATGAAAAAAAGGGAGTGTGATTTGGGTTTGTGGTACATTATGACAATCTTGGACTTGCAAGACTGAGGCAACGGTTCAATTCCCATCAATGTGTATTATATATGTGTTATTTAGCTCATCTATTCTACATTTTAAATAGATCACATTTGACATCTGACCCACTGAACACTTACTATTGAACATATTTTTAAACTATGGGCTATTTAGTCTTGTTTTAGGATATAATATAATTCATTGCACAAGGCTAAGTATAAGAGCTAAGTATAAGAGCTATAGTCTACTACAATGAGTCGTGCCAAAAAAGAGACATTGTCTTTATTTTTCATTTTTATTTTATTGTGTCAGCATTGAACCATACAAGCATGTAGTGTTGTCCAACAAAAATGCATGGCGAATCAAATCCCAAACAATCTATGAAACAATGAACACGTTTCCATTGCACTTCATTTTATTAAGCACTAGATGACCTCCTCGAGCACTGTGTCATTGAAGCCTCGAGTAATGAACCATTTTTTGAAACAAGTGTCGAAGCTTCAACAAAGCCTCGATCGGCCATCACTACCTACGGCTGCGTGCTCTAACACCATTTCAGAAGTGACTAACTGCAGAGTTGGGAGCGGAGGAGGGATGACCTTCAGGCTGGCTTGACTGCTCCTCCTTCTCAGCCGTGGCGTGTCCAATCAGCAGCCGACATCCAGGACCGCACCTGCAAGGCGTCATCCACTCTCACACACACAGACACAAAGATAGAGGCACCTAGACCCACCCGTGGGTCATAACACTCCGTGTGGATCTTTTCACTCTGGCATTGAAAGGGGGTGCTAGCGCTAGCCGTTTGCTAAGCTATGTACAGACAGCACCACCACTTGCCGAACCACATAGTCACACCGTTTATATACAACAACTCGTCATCAATATCTCTAAAGTAGAAGTCAAGAACTTTTTTCAAAAACGATAACTAACTCAAACTTTTTTGTGTGTTTATAAAAACAAACTAAAACAAACTTAAATTGAAGTCATATTTCACTTCGTTTACGTCTGTCAAATGAATATTTGCCCAGGAAAATCTTTTAGTTTTACGCAGCAGCACCTAAATGCACGTCGCGTTCTGTGACGTCACCCCTCTTTCACAGCAGTATGTTGACGCGCGACTCGCGGCGGGAAAGTCCGATATGCCACAGTAGTGAACATGTTTATTGAGACTGGGAAGTAGACACGACAGTTTGACTCAGTTGACTCAAATATCCTGTGGCGATGAGAGTGGTTATGGCTATCTGATAAAGCAAGATTTAATATTGGGAATTTAACAAAATGAAAAGGAACCGACAACGCCACCCTGGGAATTTCACCCAGGGAGTTCTACTAAACACAAAAGTAATAATTAGGCACACAGGTAAGTTCTACGAGGAAGGAGTAGGAGACGTGGTTCAGAATGTTTAAAATATCAAACCAACTTTTATTCAACATTTAAAAATAAAAGGAACAAACAGACCAACACTTAAAACGGAGCTACTGAGCTCCTTATTCTTGGTGTAGAAACTGAGGCTTACCGATGAGGGGGCCAAACGGGGGAGGAACCAAAGAAAACAAGGAACACCCCACTCACACGTGACACACCTGCAAAGAAAGTGAAGTGCAAAAAAAAAGAAGAAAACAACCACAATCCCGGGTCACAGCACGCGAAGGGGCCCACCACCCGGGACACCGCCACCACCAGCAGCTCTCAGCGACTACAAAAGAAAAGATAAACAGTTGGTTACTAAAAGTTCCCTAAAATCTGTCACATGTACTGAAATAGCAAGAAAAACAAACAAACAATGCAATTACACACACACACACACACACACACACACACACACACACACACACACACACACGTTCCCACCAACCACGCACACGCATACACGCACACACACCACTGTGGCTGGACCGGCGACTTGATAGTGTAACGTCTGCTGTCTGAGGGTCAGCAGTGGCGACGTAAGCAAACGAAGAAAAACACAACGAGAACGGAAAAACAACAAGTAAAACCAAGGCGGGACGGAAGCAACATGCACCGTCCACCGTCTGTACGGGGCGGCTAGCACAATCAAGTGCGGGCGAAGCGGCAGTGTTCCTGCACTTATCTTATAGGACCGAGTTTTGGGCCACAGGTCTTGATCACCAAGCGTCCTCCAGGTGAGGAGAACAACGAGGAGGCTCTGCGCAGCTTTGTGCTCGCAGGCGGCTGTAGGGTGCCGGTGAGGTGTTCAGGAAGCACTGTAAAAAGAACGGACAGGTGAGGTACTACGTACCTATGCTAATAAGCCATAATAATTTAAATGCTAAAATGTCCGCACCTGATCCTCTTACAACTCGGGCACACAAAGCGGATGTTCAGTGTCCCATTGACCACAATGGACCACTAAACGAAGCTTTTAAGAAAAATGCGAAATGAAGCCACTGAGAGCTAAAACAACATGCAAACAATGCCACAGTGCAGCTTTTCTCAAACGGGTCAATTTTGAAATCATTTTAATCAACTCTGTCTTCATTGATCAGAAGGTTTTTGCAGATTTGGAATTAAAAAAATTTAACTGCAGGAATCATAAAATCGTCTCATCAGTGACGTTTATAGAGCCATTAAAAAATTTAATATGTGCTGAACAGACAAACGGAGGTGTAAGAGGCCTGTGTGACCAGCAGGGGGATGCAGAGGACCGACAGCCGCAAGTTCCTCCTCAGAGAGGCCTGAGAAGGTTCTGCACCTTCAGCTCCTCCAGGAGGTCCTCAGCAAAGTGTCAGAGTTTGTTGGTTTTTTACCTCGGTCGGCAGAGTCAAAGTATTAAACTTGTAGCCAGGGGGCGCTGCAGCTCACTCAACACCTACAAGGTTTGAAAAGGATATTGAGTGGAATTCATCTGGAATGAAAAGAAAAGCACAACTACAGTAGAAAATCTGAACACAAAGACGCACAAAGTTCGAACTACACACTGATTTTCTTCTTCTGTTGATTCAAATGAATTTGACAGAAATAATATCTGAAAAAATAGAAACCAAATGTTAAATTTCGACATTTAAAAAATGGACAGATTCATTTACACCCAGTAAGATAAGAAGATATTTAGCTCTCAGCCAATTAGAGCTGCTGCTCCTGTGTGCGTGCGTGCGTGCGTGCGTGCGTGCGTGCGTGTGTGGATGTGGTGGTGTGTGTACCTGAATGTGGGAGTGGGTGTGTTTAAGTACGTCACTGGAAGTAGGATGCCAATTAGTGCGGCCTCCGAGGCCGCAACCGCCCCACGCCAGCGACAAGCCCGGGGGGGGGGCCGGACACGGCACACCCGCCGCAATGCCGGCCAGGAAGAGGCCCGAAGCAGCAGGCCCCCGGACCGGAGGGCACCCGCCCCACGAGCCAGGGCAAGATGACAGGGAGGCAGATACCCCAAGGAGAAGGGACACCACCCGGGGCGAACAGACAGCAGAGCCCGGCCCCCAGACGGGGGCCCCCCAGGGCAAGCGAGACCAGACTCATCCCCATGACAGGACCCAGCCCCTTCACCCACCGGGAGGATCGGTACCCAAGGCAGGCCCGGGCACCCAGATGCCCCTCCCCTACGGACCCAGTATGGCGCATCGCCGCAAGTGGCGAGGTCCCCATAGGCCCAGCCGGTCTCGCACCCCTGGGGCACCGGACTGCATAGGGCCCATCCAGAGTGGGAAAGATGCCGGATCCCGCCCCCGCTAGCAGGCCGACCCCACTGTGTGTAGGGGTGTCAGTGTGTGTATATGTGCACTTGCTGGTGTGTTGAACTATGGTGCGTTTAAAATGGAAGGGTGGTAAGGCCCTGGGGCAACCACACTGCTGCTGAGCAGGGCGGCGGCCGCAGTGCACGAACCACCCCCCAGGCCCTAAGTGTCTATAATGCTATTAAGATTGGAGAGGGTCTTAAGGCCAGAAGGCCGGGCAGCGACCACCCAAGACACAAATCCCCCGAAACAGAAGAAAATAAATAAATAAATTAAAAATTTAGGGAAAAAAAAATAAATAAATAAAAAAACACCTATTATGTGACCAGGGGGGACTCCCGGTCAGGGCGCCCCCTCAGCGACATCGGGGCCGGGGACACCACAGGGATCCAGGAGCCAAAGGGGGCCCGCCCCCCACCGCACCGCACCACCCGGGCACACAGGAGCGGTAGCCGGCGAACGCGCAGCCCCACCCCAGGCATGCGACCCCACCGCGTACGATCCAGCGCCAGTCCCCAGACACAGGGACGGACCAGCCCTCCCACCAACAAGGGGGACCCCAGACCAGAGCCAGGGACCCCCCTCCCCCGCCGGGGCACCCAACCCCCGACCCCCCACCAACCCGCAAAGCAGCCCAACCCCCACGCCCAACCCCCCCCCGGAGCACCACCCCCGGAGCACCACCCACCAACCACCAGGCCCAGCCCCCCGCGTGGTAGACATCCCCCGCCGGGGCACCCAACCCCCGAACCCCCACCAACCCGCAAAGCAGCCGAATCCCCCACGGCCAAAACCCCCCCCCAGACCGCACCCGGTCCGCGGCAGCACGACCACGGCTGCCCACATCAACCAGCAGCCTCAGCTATTGATTGATTCCTAGTTAGTTATAGGATGAAGCAGACATTCCTACCAAGGAGGTGTGGTCTAACAGTAAGTTCCTATATTGTGCAATGTGCAGGTGTTGTTTTGTTTTCCAGTTTGTGAGGATTGTTTTCTTAGCGATAGATAAGGAGGTGATCAGCATGCGAGATTCTGCCTTATCTGATGTGACATCACTAAGGTCTCCTAAGAGACAAAAAGAAGGAGTGGCTGTGATGTTGTAACCAACCTGTGCTGATAGATCATTGCATACTACGTGCCAGAATTTATTTACTGGTGGGCAATGCCATACAGCGTGTAGGTAATTATCTGGGACATTAACTGTGCAGTGTGAGCAGGTCTGAGAGGCGGTCATGCCCATCTGAAACATCCGCTGTCCAGTGTAGTGGATCCTGTGGAGTACTTTAAAATGTATTAATTGTAGATTAGGTTGTTTTATCAGTGAAAAGGTGTTCAGGCAGATTGTTCTCCAGAAATTAGAGTGAGGCTGGAGAGACAGGTCTCTTTCCCACTTAACAATTGGGATAGAAATTGTGCAATCTGTATTTGTAAGCAACTCACTCCAATAGAACTGCACTCGTCCTTCTCTCACATTACATTGGATCACAATGACCAAACAACACAACAAAGACAATGATGCCACTGTGCTGCCACATCCAGACTCTGTGTAGGTCTGTAGGCCTCTTGGACCTTCATGTGAACCACTGCGTGTTGACTGGAGGTGAAACATGACTGACTGCTGTCCTCCTCCTTGGACAATGCAATCTCACTTTCAATCTCACAGCCACTAAAAAACCTGATTGTGATTGAGAGGTCCTCAGCAGCCAATCACTGTTGGGAGTCCAGCCTTCAAACACTCCTCCTGAATCCACAGTCACATCTGTGAGCATCTGGAACTTTGGCCCCGATCCTCCACACCACACAACTTGGGATGACAGCGCCACCTACCTGTATCCTTTCAGCAGCCAGTCCCATGTTCTGACCCGTTTCCACTGTGGCCTGTTGGCTCATCTGGTCCAAAGTCTGGATCATCAGTGTCCAGGTTCATGGAATCTGTCAGAGTGCCGCCGTCCTGTGATGTAATGATAGAGAATCACTCTATTTATACTAATGTGCAGAACCACTGGAGTGTGGAAGCAGACAGTTACCATAATCCAAATGAAAAAGCAACAGCAGAAATGCTTTTTCATTTTAAGAACGTGGCTGCATTATTTGACTCATAATTAAAATGGTTAATAAATAATCCAAACTGCATTTTCATTTTCTTATTCATGACTGCTCATTCTTGTACTTAATTTAAATGAAGGAAAACACATTTGAGATTTAATTTTCAAAACATGCACCAGCAAAGAGTTACCAAAATTCAATATGAAATGTAAAATTCAAAAATGAAAAAGCAATAGCAGAATGCTTTTTCATTTTAAGAACGAAGCTGCATTATTTGACTCATAATTAAAATCATTAATAAATATTGCTATATGCATTTTCATTTTCTTATTCGTGTCGCACCTTTTATGACACAATCAAAAAGAAAACTGAGAGCATTGCTTTTTAATTTTCGTGGTCCTGCCCTGCACAAGAGTTACCACAACTCGAAAACGAAATCGCAATCTCAAAGTAAGCGCGCGGCACAGGAAAGTGACGTCAGCAGCTCTCCACCTGTGGCTAATCTAATACCAGTGCCGTGATCTGCCACTGCATCTTCACTAGTACTAACTGATGATGGATCACAAATCACATGTGCGAGGCGTAGAACGAGCGGAGCAGTCAAAGGCAACAGAAGAAGAAAGAAAAGCCTCCTCCAAGCTTAGTTGATCTTCTGTGTTGCCTCCTGGACAGCGCTGGCCTCCTTTGGCTTGGTGCTGGCAACCACGGGAGCCACAGGAACCACGAGCACAGCCCTGGTCATCTGTGGCGTCGCCTCCACCTGATTAAAATGAGAAAGATGTGATTTTATGCCAATAAACATAGAAAGGAAAACACTAGGCTTTACACGGTCACGATTTTTGTGCCGATCACCGATCAGTGAGTTTAAATAAACTGATCACCGATCCAATCACGTTAGAGGCAATAAATACTTGTTTCTGTACACCCCTTGCCTTCTCACGAGCACCGTCTAAAGTTGTTTGCTTTAGCATCCGTTTCAGAGTTTGCTTTTCTTTTTCTTTCTCCGCGCTGCGTTTCTTGAACTCGACATGGTCCTCCGTGTGTATCTTTTCCAAGTGCCTGATTAAATTTGTGGTGTTGAATTTTTTTACCAAAGTTCCCCCGCGAGGTACTGTAGCGTTGCATATATTGCAGATAGCTTGTGCCATGTCTGTTTCTCTCACTTTGAAAAACTTCCACACCTCCGACACGTTTGTTTGTGTCGCCCATGGATGTTGCTGTCGTGAAGATTCAAAGAAACTTTATTGTCCGTCACATAGCGACAGTACTCAAAACAGGAAGAGGCACGAAGACGAAAATGAAGGTTTTTGAATCATGAATCATTAGCTCTCGGTGTTATGCCCCGGCCTAGGGGGAACCAGGACACAACATAAAGGCTCCCCCCCCTTCTCCCAGCTCTCAAATTAGACAAAGGTGCTTCGTCCACAGGATGGTTTTTATTAAACGTCACCATCATTGCACTGGCGTCAGGGAGGGCATGGCCAAAACAACAAACAAAATGGCTCTCTTATGGATCTTACCTATGAAGAAAACAATCAAATAAATGACAGTCAAACTGACCTCCTTAACTAAAACACAGGAGAAAAGGGTCACAACACAAATGTCTTCCCTCCCCTACGGGCTACGTGGACACAAAAGGAACTGAAATAGATTACAAAATAGAATTGATGGCTGAACACAGAATGCTGCTGCTGCGGCACATGGCCTCTGGTTGGGAGCTGGGAGAAGGACAAAGAGACTGAGGTGTTGAAGTCCTCCTCCTTAAATATTGGCACCAGCCAATCACCTTTCCGCACCTGGAACAAGCAAAAAAAAGGGAACACAGGATCTACTGCGCCATCTAGTGCCCAAACGGACACACAGCAGACAAAACGAACTGACAACAATGTAAACCCAAATCTATATATTTACATAACACTCGGATACAAACAAATAAACATGTCGATGCTGTGAAACTACTTTGGAGGAAATGAGACAGATTAAAAAAGTTTCAACACGACCATGACGTCATTGATCGGTGATTCATGACATGACGCCCGATCATGAACGTTTCAAAAAATGCCAAATATCGGCCGATCCGATACAGCCGATAAGATCGGTGTAAAGCCTAGAAAACACACACAGGTGATGAAGTGGAAATGAATAAGTACAAACCTGCTGCACTGCTGTGACATTGCTGGAGGCAGACTCAGTCATGTGGACAGTTGAACGTGTTGCCCACACCTGCAAATACAAGGACACAAAGTAACGTTTAAAGAACTGCATTTATTGTCCTATCACAAAGATGCACACAATGAAATACACATATCCCAAATACCAACATGTCACTTGTTTGTTTTGGTTTTTGAGGCAACGCGTGCTGATCGACGTCTCAGGCTGGACATCTGGAAGAACATAAAGAAATTAATTCATAAACAAAGTAACACACTAATTAAACTGTACATGTACTGTACATATGTGATCTTGTGTTGATAATAGGGGTGGGGCGATACGGCTAACCCACGATTCGATACTGTGACGATATTTGGCCCACGATAATGACAACATCACGACACACGATATCTTCGATATCTTCGAAATTTTGCAGACGATATGTGACTGAAAAAGAAAAAAATACCCATAAAAAGGAAAATGCCTGTGATCTTGCATTTATTCCAAAACTTTGTATAATGTACAAACAAACGTGCACTGCACAAGCAAACATATTAAAGTGCATGAACATTAATAACTTTCATGTAAACAAGGACAGTGCTTTCTGGTAATGTAAAGTCAGTAGCAACTTGTTTTATCTCAATTTGGGGATTTCGGATATACAAACCGACGGGAAGATGAGAGAGGGAAAAAAGTCCTTTCACTGCCCATATTCTGAAAATCAATAAAAAATGATGCAGACAAAATAAATAAATAAATAACCGCGTCCCCGAAATATATGGGACAAAGTGAAGTGCGTCCCCCATCAGTTCATTACGGGACAGGCTTTTTTATTTGCAAATATGGGACAATCGCGTATTTTATGGGAGGGTTGGCAACCCTATCTAGACCACAGACGGAAATTAAATGAGGTTTTGTCATTTTCCATAAAAAACGGGACAAATTGTGTCCCGGGAGAGATTTTATCTTTCCCGGGACAGGTGGACAGGTGGTGTTTGGAAAAAAATATTGATATTTGCCGTCAGTGTATCGATTATTTATTGCGACAGAAAGCACAACAATATATTGCAATATTGATTTTTTTTTTCACCCACCCCTAGTTGATAAGTGTATGAATAATTGTGTGAATGTTACCGTGGCAGCTGGGGAAACCCTGCCAGATGACTCCACGACGGTCTCCATGTGGTCCAGCAGCACAGCCTCACTGAACCACACGGGATTGGACGGGATGTCTGTGTGAAATGCAGTCTCAACAGCTGTTGGTACTGTCTATAAAAAAAAAGAGGAGAGGAAATCAGAGTCAACTTAGGATAAGTGTTTTAAAATAAAAAGTTGCACAGTTTGACAAATACACGATTGGGGGGAAAAAAAAAGAGGGATGAACAGGTTACCTCAACCTCCTGTCCAACAAGAGTCCATTCAGGAGCGGGTCCATACACTGGCATGTAGACAGGACCTGTCACAACCACTCTGGGAGACACCCTGGGCGATGATTGGTTGTGGCACAACACCCCTGGCCTAGGTGAAGGGGGTGCGAGCTGATGGAGCATGCAGCATGCAGACGCTCCACCAAAATCAGTCCTGAGGTGCACCTAAACAGAAAAGAACATGTTAACACATATTTGTCATATCAAATGAAGAGCAAGTAAGGCTGAAGAAGGCAAAACTTACACCATCATAACACCACCATGTACAGCTGACGAAGGGGGAGGTGATCGGCCATATACACAAATGTTAAACCTGGAAGAAGTGTCACATAATCAATTATGTAATCACACAATTCTAAGAAATATCTGTTAGCACAGTGTCACTGAAGAGAAAAAAATACAACAAAAATATGTATTTTACACACCCATGCGTGCAGCAACACGATGATATACTTGACGTAGCACTGTTTGTAGTTCTGGCTTGACAGTCAGGCGAGGTGGAAAGTCAAGCACAAACACCTACAAAATAGTTGTATAAAAAAAAAAAACCCAAACAAACATAAAAATGCAAAATAAATTCATGAATATTCTTGTTATTGAACTATGGATCATGGAATTACTTGATATTGATAAAACAAAGTGGCGATGACATTCATGTGTTCAAATTTGATTGTCACAACAGATAAACAAACCTTGGGCCAGCGGTCCAACACAGTTGCCAGTAGCGCAGCAAAATCCTGGGCGGAGTCTGTTACATGCCCACAAAACCATCCACAAGTGGACAGAGATGTGAGTCTCCCACCACCAGAACAAAAACATAAAAGAAACTTGTGGCTTGACAAAATCACGACCCATACCTTCTTGTCTGGTTGCTGGGCCTTAAGAACGAACTTGCACTGTTTTGTCAGTCAGGAGCAAAACGGGCCATCTTCGCACCCAGGTCGCTGACCAGTACCGCGCCCTGTGTAAATTGACAAAAAAGAAAAATCTAAATATGTTTTTGTAAGATTTATTTGGAATACAACATAACAACACAGGCAGAACATGAACTCATGAACGTGGAAGTACTCACGACGTTCAAAGTCCTTCCGAGGTGGAAAAGGTGTCCAATCCTGTTTTTGCTCCAGGCGTCGTTTCATGGCCAGAGAGCGACGGAATGCCTTGGTGTTCGGCATCTGAACAATGAAATGAAAGATTGTGTCATTTTCAATCAAGGACAATGATAACACAGGCCCACGCCAAATTTGGGGCTTCTCGTCCTTGAGGAACCCGAAACCCTAACCCTAATTTCAGCTAACCCTAACCCTAACCCTAGTTTCAGCCTTATTGTTAACCCTAATTCAATGCAAGTCTATGGGGTGAATTTTCAACTTTGTCCTAGAGACATGGGGCCACTTGCTTTTTCATCAGGAGCCCCCAAGAAGCGCCCACGCTAGATTTGGGGCTTCTAGCCAATGAGGAAAAATTTGGAGCAGACACGACAGGGTTACAGCTGAGAAGGCACTTAAGATCCTCAAAGGACTGTTGCCACTCACTAGACCAAACAAATGGTTTCAATGGACTGGTTAATTCTTCTCTCGTGGCCGGCAGCTCCACTGCCTTAGTGCTGGAGATGCCCGCTCAGGGGCGCCGCCAGGAATTTTGGGCCCCCTTCAAAAAAACAAAAACAAATGGGCCTCCTTTGCGCAGGGCTTGTCAAAAGCTTCACATCACTCTAAAAATACAGTATAGTTCAATAATAATGCTTGAGTCCATCTTGACAGTGTCAATGTATTTTTATTGTGAATTCTCCACTAAGCAAACTCTTAACATTGAAACATGAATGATTCATGAAAAAAACACTTGATGTCTCTCAGACAAAGTTGAGCTTTGACCTTCATAGACTTGCACTGCATTAGGGTTTAGCGATGAGGCTGGAATTAGAGTGAGGGTTTTGGGGTTCCTCATGGGCTAGAAGCCCCAAATTTGGCGTGGGTGTGTCCAGGAGGATCCTGATGAACCTGAAAGTGGCTCCATGTCCCTAGGACAAAGTTGACCTTTGACCCTCATAGACTTGTATGGCATTAGGGTTATCGATAAGCGATACAAACCTGGTGAGTTTAAGACTTAGTGACTCTACGTACATGAATATATGGGGTACCCCGTCCTTACCTTGTTCCAACCTTCCCTCCACAAACCTGGCTGTCCAGTGCCGAAGTCAAAGTGAGAGAGAGAACAAAGAAGGAGGGCCTGTGACGCCGCTGCTGATTGGCTCGTTGGTCGGTTGAATGAGCCAATTCTAGAGCTCCCCTCGGTGTCCACACACTGCAAAATATATCTAAGAAATAAACACTTAAATTGACAAAGAACAGGCTAGAAACAAGTCAAATTATCTGCCAATGCAGTAAGATATTTAGACTTGGTAAGATTTCTTAAAATAAGACGATATATCTAGGCATTTGAAGAATGGAAAAACTCTTGAAATAAACAGTAAAGCACTCATTCCAAGGACTGTACTAAGTCAAATAAACTTGATGCTAGCTTCTCAATTCTTTTTTCACGTTTGCTTCTTTCTTAATTTGAATGAAAATATCTTAAAACCAGACCTACTAACAGTACAATTCTTCTTAATTTAAGTGTTCACAATATTAGCTTTTTTTTTCTCAAAATGAGACAAAGCATCCACCCCCCCTACGCCCACCCCCCTCCCCAAAAAAAAAATTCAGCAAACAGAATTAATATTGTCAACAACTATTTATTCACTTAAATTGCTGACAGTGCCTTCACTGCCTTGTAATAAAAATGTCACTAAGGCATTGCATCTTAAAACAATTTCAAGCAATCATTTCTAGAACGCAAGTAATGTGTAATTGTGTTGTTACAATATTCACCGTCATCATTATTGAATATTGATTCAGATTCCCTGACACTCAGTTACATAAAAAAAAAAAAAAAACAGTATGGGGACAGCATATAGTGTCGTGTTCCTATCACCACTGATAACATGTTTGTTCCAACAGACTCCCACCCACCCTCAAGTTACAACTACCAGGGGAGTGTATCACTACCTATGCCTAGTACACAGCTCTACTCCCCAATAAAATCTTTCCATTCTGCCATGGTCTTTTTTGTATGAGGCTGTGGTGTCTCACTCATGGATAGTGTCCTGTAGCACTTCTGTCTGAATGACAGAGAGAAGGGTTGCCACACACTTTTGGATATGTGAGGTGCAGGGCATAGTAGTAACCCATCAGATGAAGCAGACCGTCACTCAAGTCTTCCTTGGCAAGCGTGGTGGCGGGAGTGGCTCCAAGACAGATGAGACAGCGGGTCCCATCAAACAGCAACACAGGCTTGCAGAAAGACCTCTTCTGCGAGTACATTGTGGGATCTTCTGTTGGCTAAAGAAAAAGAAGAAGGAAACGCCACATCCATGCATGGAACTATGAAGTGTTGAATGTCAGAAAATGCAAACAAACTTTCACCTGAATGACATGAAGCAGTGCCTCACTGGCATGTCCCAGCTTCTTCGGTGGTGGACTTGGTGAAGGAAAGAGTGTAGGGAGTGCCCTGAGCAGCGCGATGGAATATTCCACTGGAATAGAACAAATCAACTTTGAGTTCAAAGTTAGTCTTCCTAAAAATGAGTCTTATTAGGTTTGTGTTGATCACAAAAAAAATCTTATTTTTTCAGCATGAAGAGTATTACCATTCTGCATCTATTCATTCGGCGCAACATAAACCATCCTATGTGCAAGGAAACAGCTACACAGTCAATTAGAGACACAGCAAAATGACTCTACTGAACTACATCCAGCGTTATGCGTGGCATCATCACTTCATTTTTTTCCCAAACACCATAAAATTACACATTGGTGCAGAAGTCTTCTCATCTCATTTTTTAGTTCATCAATGAATTTTCGGTTGCCCTTATCCAGAATGCGCCACAGCTCATTCATCGCCTATTAATGCAAGTCAGTGTTAAAATCTGCAAAAATGCTGCTTAAATGGACATGAATGGACATCCGGTTTGGATGTCCATTTAATTTCTCCTCAATCTGGCAGGGAAAAAAAATCATCATATTCAGGTCACAATTAGGACAAGCTAGCCTTCCGACTCAAGATGTACATATCATGTCTACAGGAAGGAGCTGGTACATTAAGTGAGAATATTCATGAATATTAAGTGAAGATATATTCAAGGTTGTCCTGAGGTCAACTGTACCAACCATTGACAGAGCTTATGGAGCAATTTGATGTTATTGTCCAGTAAACATGGAATATTGGAGCTGTCGCAAAACAAAACAAAAAGCCAACTTTAAGGCTTATTATCTCCAAAATGATACAGTAATCAATCACATTTAGAAATCAAATGTTTCTAAATGTCAAGTCAGTAATGTCAAGTCAGTGCTTGATGTGTCATCAGCAGGCGTCGGCGTCAGTAATGGGGCATCGGCGGGTTTCAGGCGGAATCGCCAGGCATTGGGAAGCGTTGGCGGGTGTCGGGGGCTCGTGGCCAGGTGGCGGACGTCACGGCAGGCAGTGGCCAAGTGGGCTCAGTCCCGCAAACGCTGCTTACAGCTTTAATTTTGTATTGCTTTAAAACATTGTTTAAGTTGAGTTTAAATTTACACTATTTTTTTTTTCTTAGCCGCTAATTGTTCAAAAATGCTGATGTTAAAAGTGTGTTTGCACAGTAAATGTTATGGCACTTTAATTCATATGGCAGTACATTTAAAATAACTGGCCGTCAAGTTCCAGGAACTGACAAACTGCACTGAGTTGAGTGAGATTCTCCAAAGGAACTCCAGTATAAATGTGGACTTTACATTCCAGTCCCCTGTGAAGAAAAACCCAAAAGTGAACGTTTTTGTGCCTCACCCTTTCTAACTGGGACATTTGCAAGGGAACACAGACTGGTTATGCTGCTCCCTGATAAAAGAAAAATGTTTCTGCTGTTACCTCAGAAATTGCCTGTTATTATTGTGGCTCAGGATTTTGTAGGTAGATTTTTTTTATTTTTCATAAGGAACAGGATAACAGTAATGCCCTGGCATTGGCAATAGGCTTTAATTTTGTATTTGCATTTTATTTAACTTTAGATTTACATTAAAAATGTTTCTGTGTAAAGTGCTGGTGTTAACTGTTTGCACGATAAATGTTATGGTGCTTTTGTTTATATGGCAGAACATTTAAATTAAAGTGTATGAAAGACTTCTTTTAAATTCATTATTGGCTTTTGCGTAGACATTAATTGATTAATCGTGATTGATGAGGTAAATCATGCGATTAATTGCGATTAAAATTTTTAATCGTTGCCCAGCCCCAGTAAAAACATTTTTCTGGTGCCAGCATTTCGTGAGGCAGAAGTTGATTCATACTTCAGTGCCTTGGAGCGAATAGCTTCGCCACTCAACTGGCCAAGAGACATGTGGCCTGTCCTTCTCCAATGCAAGCGGGTGGGAAAAGCACAGGAGTTGGTGTCTGCTCTTTTCTTAGAAGACAGCCTGCAATATGATGTTGTAAAGGAAGCAATTTTTCCTGCTTATGAGCTTGTTCCTGAGCCCTACCGGCACAAATTTAGGAACCATAGAAAATCTAGTGGTCAAACCTTTGTCGAGTTTGCATGGGAGAAAAGCAACCTCTTTGATAAATGGTGTGCAGCTAATGATGTCAAAAATGACTTTGAGTCACTCCGTGAGCTCGTTCTTTTAGAAGATTTTAAAGACTCTTTGCCAGAGAAGGTGGTAATGTTCTTGAATGAACAGAAAGTGTCGTCATTGTCCAAGGCTGCTGTCCTCGCAGATGAGTTTGTGTTGACCCACAAAAATGTCATCTCATCTTCCCCCCCGATCGGACAGGCCTTCTGCTTCTCGTCCCACAAGAGCCGAGTCTAGCCAACTCCCCCTTGAAAAGGCTAGAGGGAAGGGACTTCTGGTTTGGCCATAAAGCGGTAGACTGCGCGACACCAGGGCTCTCGACCGTCTAGGGTAAAAACTCCCCGAAAACTTGAATAACTATTGTCAGATATCATATTAACTACAAAGTGATCAGGGGAACGTTGGAATGGGAAGGAAAACTTGATTCAACCAAAAGAGAAACACGGTAACAGACAATATGGCGGAACTACCAGCTTGCTCTGAAACAGAGGGAGATGGCGAAACAAACTCCTCGTGACTAACGACGCGGAAAAGGGCTCGGACATAAAAATTATTAGCAAGGAGATACGGGATTTAAAAACGGAATCAAAAGAAGTCCTTCGCACGTTTGGAGAAACACTGAGGAACGACGTGGAAAAAGACTTGGACGACTTCAAACACGAAATAAATCAACAACTTGCGAAAGTCGTCACCGAACAGGAGCTCCAGACCGGCAAGATCAACGAGGCTGAGTCGCGGATTGAAAAGCTAGAACGTTCAAGTTCAAGTTCGAGTTGAAAAGTAAAATAGAGAAATTTTGGTAGTACTAGTAATCATTACTATGTAATGTTACAGTTATGCCCATCTGTTATCTTTGTTGGGCTTGAGTTTATGATTATTTTTTTTACCCTGTGCATCTTTTGTTTTGTTAGTACTTGCCATTGCTCCAACACGAATAAACATGCTGCATCCCACTAGATGGCGCATTTGCCTTATTTACAAGCACCACGGTCATCGGAGCTGATTGCTGCCACTCTCAGCAGCGTGCGTTTACTAAGGTCTACTAAGATTCCACAATCTATTACACCTCGTGAGCAAAACAGGCTACAGGTAAAATTAATCATTCATCTCAATCATTTATCTTCAGTTGAGCAACTCAGGCAAGTTAAACTGATTTAAAAACAAACAAACACTATAATACTAGGAAAAGAATCCTCTATATTTTCAATAAATACAACAGATTGAGTATTCATAAAAAAAAAATGCTTACTTTAAATAAGAAAATCCAACAAACCAACAAGTGCAACACTAAAAAGCAAACCAACACTCAAAATAATGCTTAATTGCCTTAGTTTCGTCCCACACTTATCAGCTTAGCTACTAAGAATAACACACATTATTCACCTGGACAGAAGGAGGTTCTGAGGAACGTGTTGGTCCTGGAGCTTCCTGGTCAGGATGTTCGGGAGATCCCTCTGGCTCAATGTCTGGAGCGCCAACATATTTTAGAATTGCTCCTGCAGAGACAAAGCTCATTAGATCATCAAGCAAAACAGATCAGAAGCGCATTTTCCTATTTTATTATTACAGTGATGTTGCAGTAATATAGGAAAATTAAAAATTCATTTATTTTTAAATTAAACATTATGGTTGCAGTGTCCCTTTAAAGCTTTTACCCAATTACAAAACTGTCATTTTTAAGAGTTTTTGGCATTACTTTACACACTGTACTAGTTAAAGTAATAAAACTAAGATAAATGACCCACTGCCACAACAGTCTAAAATAGTCAACACCATGCCAAATAAAGTATTTGCATAAAATATTTCTTTGAATTCTAAAACAGTAGCACATTTCTAATGAAGGGCCTACAAAATACAAACTAAGCTTAGTAAATTCATCCTAAGTTAAGGCTAAAATAACATTAAGAGTCAAATATGTGAGAGACAACTTCCACTGAACAATAACAGGGGTCTGACTACAACAACAACTACAACATGCCCTCCCGCCCTCCCTGTTAGAATGTGAATAAACGGGTGTGGAGTCAATCACTCATTCCCATGGCAGGATAGGCCAACATGGCAGGATATGGTCAACTTTCATAAAACAAACAAAAACGCTGATTCATGACGAACAAATATTAGCCAGCCAGCTAACATTTATCCGACGCTAGCTAGCTGGCTAGCAGGATAAATAAACAAACTTGGGAAGGTGGGGGGGGACAACAGCGTTTCCCCTCCACCTCTCCAGCCCACATCACAAACAAATAACTTACCTTTCTCCTTCGCAAGTTTTTCTTGATCGGTTTTCTTTTCCTTCCGTTTTTCTGCACCGCTGGGATAACTCCTTTTTGATGCCATTACGGTTTTTGTTTTTCATCCTCTTGCTAACGGGAACGAATGGTAGCTGTCAATCATACCTGTAGGCGTCGCCTGCCCTCCACGTCACTAACTGCGTGACAGTGCGGCAAGCCCCCAGATGGCGTCCCATTCCTTTCAATGAAGTTGCTCACCCAGCGCATGGCTCCCAAAAACTTTTTGACTTTCGCATTGATGGGATAATAGAGCATGCGCAGTTGTGTCAGTGTGGAGACCGTCACTGACAGACGTGCGCGCTCACGAACCGTACGAAAATTCAACGTGGAAATTAATGTATTTTTTACGGAACAACTGACGATGTTTCGAAATTTTATAAATAATAATAATAATAATAATAATAATAATAATAATAATAATAATAATAATAATAATAATAATATAAAATAGTATTATTATATTCATATACTATTATTTGTGTATTAAACAGGTGAGCAATGTGCCACTGAATAATAAATAATAATTCTTTGAAGCAACTCTCTATGGACCATAACAGCACTGCCACATATATTTTTTTTAATTAATAACCTCTTTGGAAAGCAGACAAAGTAATGAAATGATTGGTCTATTTTTTTCATCAGAACTAAAAAATTAAAAATAAAAACTGAACGATCTTGAAAGTTCCTCCCTTTCTCTTGCACCTGTCGACCGGTCAACTTTTGGCTTCTCTGCAGTGTTCGAGAAAATGCCGACCTGTGCTGCAATTAACTGTGTCACCCAATCAACAAGCAAAGGGTGCAAAGGACCCACGTTACTTCGGTTAGAATGATTAATGAAATGACTGTAAGGCACTTTTATGCCGCTGACGTTTTTACGTACGTACGTCCGTGTGTGTGTAGCTAACACAAATTTGCAAATATTTTGTCGTCCTCATGGAATTAAACAGCACACCATGTTAATTTATCAGCGAGTGCTCTCTCTTTTCATGCAATTCATCACGCTTAACATGTAATGCTGAATCATGAAAGCTATGGAGCAAAAAATAATAATTACATAAACCACGAGTGAAATAAAATGTGTCATTCATTCAATAAAAATTTCATTCATTCATCTTCTATACCCGCTTATTCCTATTCAGGGTCACGGGGGTCTGCTGGAGCCTATCCCAGCTGTCTTAGGGCGAAGGCAGGGTGACACCCTGGACAAGTCGCCAGTTCATCGCAGGGCCACATAGAGACAAACAACCATTCACACTCACATGCACACCTCACATGCATGTTTTTGGAGTGTGGGAGGAAGCCGGAGAACCCGGAGAGAACCCACGCAGACATAGGGAGAACATGCAAACTCCACACAGAAAGGTCCCAGGTCCGGGCAGTTGAAAATATCATTTTATTTCATTTAACAAAGCATATCATTATTTCATCATGCATTTAATTGTTTTGTGGTCCTGTGTTTTAGTGCTTCATAATTTTATTCTGTTGTCAAATTTGCCCATCAAAGTCAGATTAGTAATCCTGTACATCAGTTTAAGGAAAACCAATTCTAGGTAATGGATTGCAGATCTTGTAGTGACCTGTTACAATGAAAAGAAATGTATACATAATAAGTACGTCTGTGTGCCCGATATTTTAGCTAACACTAAACTTTCTGCACAACTGTCTGCATTGTGTTCAAGCTTAAATGAGTTAAATATGTTTGCATACCCAATTTTAAGTAAAATTACACAAAAAATTTTTTGGAATGTTTTGCTTTTTACAGCTTTCCTTTTCGGGACAGAAAAAGGTTGCACAAATGGGTGGAAAATGTGAGAAGAAAAAACTGGACACCCAATGACAACTCCAGGCTGTGTGCTCTTCACTTTGAGGAGAAATCTTTCATTTTGCGTGGTGAGAGAAAGTGCCTAACTTCAACAGCTGTCCCAACCATTTTTAGTTTCTTCAAATCAGGTAAGAGCATGGCTACCAAACAAAAGGTAAGTGAGTCACACACACACCCACACACACACGTGATTTTGGTGTCAGAGATCTTGGAAGAAGACAGTTTTCTAGTGATTCAGGAACCATGTGACAGCCATATTGTGTCTGATGTACATGTAGAGGTCACAAATGATGTACAGATCACCAATGATGAAGAGGTCACAAATGATGAAGAGGTCAGAGCAACAATGAAGGGAAATTACATTGACTGTTCAGTTAACATGTTCAATGTTAAAATATTCACATGAAAAAAACTTGAAAATCGTTACGGCAGACGTAAAAAAAATTTGTAAGAAAGTGTTGAAAGTTATCTTGAAATCATTTATGAGGATACTCATTATAATATTGATGAAGTGTTGTTTCATGTTTTGTTGGCTGTTTCAAGGGTTTATTTAGTTTGTTGTGACACAATCTAAGGTTCAATTTGTGAAGAAATAAAAGTTCTTGTGAAAAAAGATAGTGGTCAAAGTGATTGATATTTGTGTTTGTGTTTTTTGTAGTCTTGTCTGGATTTGTCCTGTTCGTTTCTGGTCTGTGTTTGTGTTCCCACTCTTGGCCTGCACCTTGTCGTGGTGAGTGGGCTTTTAACTAAGACAGGCCAATTATATATACTGTGTGAAGCCAGCAAAACAGTCATTATTATGAGAATTACAACTGAAGCACACTAAATAATACACCATAAGTCACATTTTGCTTTTCTGTTATTAATCTAATGTGTGTTATGTCAAGCCTCCACAGTGGCGTGCTGCAGTCAGGATGAGACGAACAAGGTGAATGGATGGACGGATTGATGAGCCCAGCGAGCCTCCACCATCCACAGACAAGCCAGTCCCATCTTCTACCCAGAAGGATGTCTCTTCCATCTATCTTTGCCTGCCAGGGAAATGCAACCAAACATAGTAATTACAGATGGTGTTGTCTCTGTTAAAGTGACACATGAAAAAAAAACAAACAAACAAAAAAAAAAAAATATATATATATATATGTATATATATATATATATATATATATATATATGTATATATATATATATATATATATATATATATATATATATATATATATATATATATATATATATGTATGTTTTGTGATTCATGTTCATGACAATAACAATCGAACAGATTTTCTTCATTCTTCCAATGAGTTTCGCAAACATACATGGAATTTTCCCTGGATCATACAAATACGTTTGTAGATTATATAAAGACAATTATAAAACACATTTGTTGTGGTTTTATATTAAAGCAGATAGTCAAACGTAAATGTAGCGTGGTAATGTTGCGAAGACACATTTATTTTTGTTTTTCTTTGTTTCTTTAGAAGCTTTTATTTTGGTTTTCTGTGGAAGCACAACAGACAACACACATGTTAACGTCCGCTACTACGGTTCGCTCCGCATAGGTCTCACGAGCCACTTGAGAGACTTCCTCTCGAGCGTTATCTACTTTTTACATTTCAAAACACAGATCCATACCCGCTTTATCTTCTTGTCCTCTGCATCGCTGGCCTCCTGCAGAAGCCTCTCAGCGTGCACTGCATGACGTCGGACCTCTGTCAGCCGGGCATCTTCAATCCCCACGCAGCAGCTTGTGTTAACTGCTTTGGCGATCTGGGGGAGCAGCCCTTGTCTGAAAGCAGTGATGAGGCTGGCCGTTTGGTTGACGGCAGTCCTGATGAACGTGGCGACGCTGCGGCGTCGGTGCTGGAGTGCGCAGGGTTGTACGGTGGTAGCGTTGGATGAGGGCAGGCGGGAGGAGGGAAGACAGGCATGTCCAGGAGAGGGTCCCTCGGGCCTGTAAGAGAAGGATACAGACGATTTGGTGCATTTGAATGCTCGTGTGTGAGCGGCTCCTTTTCTCCCTCCTCTGGGGAGTGTGTGTGAGTGTGTGCACCCTCTGCCGTTATCTCTGTCACCCCTGTGCTCCAGCGCCCAGCGCTGTTCACACGTTTGTTTTTGTTTTTTTTACTTGTTTCCTGTCCCTGACCTCTGCTTCAGGTTTCCAGAATGAAAAACACCTTTCATGATCTTTGATGATTTGAATCTCCCACCTGTTTGGGTTTTTCTTTTTTGTAACCTTTCCCTCGGCTATATTCAGTTTATCCCGGAGGTTTCTCAATTCCTCCAAACTCAGTGATCCCCCTGCTGGGAAACCACACTTTTCAACCCAAACATCCAACATATCAAAACAATCTGGACCGTATTTTTTCCGCATGTCGTCCACAATTTGTCCCCCCTGGGGAACTGCAGCAGCCACTTTGCGCTGGTTCTTCCCCATCCCTGTCTAGACTTATTACTTGAAGCTGCACAGGCGTCCCTGTGCCCCCTTTTTTTACTCAGGCGCAAAAAGGTAGAGAAAAAATTCACCCCTTCGGTACTTAGTCACCAAAGGTTTTGCCCGCTCAGCCCTCACCAACCTTCTTGGATATCTGGTGAGCGGGACAGGCCCGGCCAACGCACACTCTGTACTGGGACTGCAGTGATTCACAATCACCGCCTACCCACACAGAAACGACTAACGCATGCGTTCCGTCCTGGACTGGAACCGTTCGTGGACGACAAGAAAAAACACCTTGGTCACTGTTATGTCTGGAAAAAGAACAATTACTTCTCACCCGATCTCCGGATTAGCACTTTCTCTCCAGGTTTGTTGGATAGACGTGAAGCCGATCAGATCCACTCTTAGACGCCGATCCTCTCGTCTCTGAATGCTTGGTTCGAGGTAGAGGGGGAACAAGGAGTTTCCTCCGTTCCTGGTCCGCGGCCCTCGACGTCCCAGAGTTTCACTGACGGGTCTCCAGCTATCCTGTTCGTGACGCCAAACTGTTGTGGAAAAGAGCAAAGCTACCGATGCAGAAATGCTGAGTAAATAAGTAATTTAATGAACATGAAATAAATGATCGGATATCCGAGGCACAAACAAAGTACAACCAACAGAACAGATGCAACAGGTGCAACAGCTCGAATGAATGCCAGTGCGAGTGCAAAGAGAGAAGGAAGAAGAAGGTCTTTTATACAGTGGACCCGCAGGGGACGAGATAAGGAAGAAGGAGGGGAGGATGAGAGGAGACAAAACAACGAATACCTCACCCTGGCGGGCCACGAGGAGAATGTCTCCAGAAGGTTATACAGTGAAACTAACAGATTACACGGGAGGCCAAGAATACTTATTTTCCATTACATGGTTCAAGTGAACCGCTGGATTCGAGGAAAAGGCTTCGTCACCGTCAACCTAGTTAGACATAAGCTTTACTAACAATTAATTTAGCATGCTAATAAACAACGAAACAAAACTTTATCATAAAATAGGCGGCGTCCATTTTTGTGTAGGGGCATTGAGGAGAAAAACGTGCAGTTAACACAGACATGGACAAACCTGCTGCGTGTCTCTGTCCGGCCCGCGTGAAGCCAGTCATACCCCCCCCCAACGAAACTTTGTCGGTACAGAACTTTGCCGAGTTAGGAGAGACAGCAGGCTCGATTTGTGGCAGTGGCACCCGTTCCGCGACTGCCGGAAGTCGCCGGAAGTGTCGATGCTCGGTGTCGCTAGCAGTCGCGGCATTTGTGGCATTTGCTGCGACCGTTGCTTGCTATTTGTTATTTTAATTTAAAATACCAGTACTTATGCTCCTTTATGTGCATTTAAGTGCCGTATTCACTTATTCTTTTACTTTATATGCACCTCTTAATTATATTTATTTTGTTTTCTTTACAATATCCACGTTTTCATTTACTCATATGATATACTTCATCGGATCAGTGTTTATTATCCTCTTTTCGAGTTTGTAATGTCATAATTTCAATAGAAAAAAAAAATTGCTGCGACTGCCGGAAGTGTTGCTGCTCGGTGTCGCTAGCAGTCGCGGCATTTGCTCCGACTGTTGCGCGCTATGTGTTATTTTAATTTAAAATACCAGTCCTTATTCTCCATTATGTGAATTTAAGTGCCCTATTCACTAATTATTTTACTTTATATGAACCTCTTATTATTACTGTACTTTATTTTAATATTTATGTATAATATTCATTTTGTTTCCTTTACAAAATCCACGTTTTCTATTTACTTATATGATGTATTAATTTTTATCAGTGTTTATTATCCCCTTTTCGAGTTTGTAATGTCATCATTTCAATAGAAAAAAAAACTTGCTGCGACTGCTTTCGCAGCTCGGTGTTGCCAACAGTCGCAGCACTTGTTGCGACTGCCTGAAGTGTCGCCGCTTGGTGTCGCTGGAGATGCTGTTATTTGTGCCGCTGTTCGCTGGAGGTGACACTGTAAATGTTATAGGGATTTTACAAACCACTGACCATCTTATTTTTATTTATTTATTTATTTTACAAAGAATCTGATTGCTTGGAAGCAAAAATGTCCTTTAAATAATGTTAGATAATTGATTAATAGATCGATTGAGTTTCACTCCAGCCTCTCTCTCTCTCTCTCTCTCTCTCCCTCTCTGACATTTTTACATAATTTTCTCACTGTTGCCTGCCATAAGTGTTTCATAATTTTGAGGAACCTAACCCTTAACATAAAATTTTAATTTGTGTAATGAGTTGACATTTCTAGGTGATGAACTATGCCATCTTTAAAACCCTGAAGTAAGTATATTTCCACCTTTGAAACACAATGACACAAAAGAGATTGGAAGTCTTTTTAATAAACATCACTCCTCCTCAAATTTCGAAAACACCTTGAGGTGCATTTGGTCAACAACATGTTTGTTGAATAATTCAAAGTCTTCCTTTTTTTCGAATTCAAACATAAGCATTTCAGCTGATGAACATTCCTCATATCCACTCTCCCAGGATTTTAGTTCCACGAGCAGCTCTTTTTTCGTTTGGCTGTCCATGTGGAGGACAGCAGGGAGTTCAAGTGCACCCTCAAACTTTGTCCGGCGGCACCAGTCAGCTGCAGCAATGGCATGCCTTATAAGGACACTTTCCTGCAGTAAAGATGAAAACATGGTCCAGGTATTATATTGATGTAATTTCCAGCTATTGCTTAACATTTAGAAAGGAATTACTGTACACCAATAACAAATCTTTCATATTTCGTAAGTAAGAATTCTGTCTTTGGTACAGTATATTGAGCAACCTAAAATCAAATGTTCATTCACAGAAATAAGTAATGGGTATGTGATTGAATGACATTTGTTGGAGCTTGATCACTACCCTTAATTTAGTTGCCTACCAATGCCACAGTATAGTGAAGTGATGCTGCATTGTCTTATGATGACACAAACATACATCTTATGGAAAGGTTATATGGGTTTTATAAGGTTAATGTTATTTTTTGGAATCCCTCAGGTGGACCTGGGAGGTGGTGAGGGATCTCTTGATTTCCAATAAGACACCACTACAATCTTCTTCCAGAAAACCAGAACAAGATAGATGGATCGACTTAATCTGCCAGGTTTTTATTCAGCTCCACTGTTATTTTTTCACAGGAAAGAACTGATCTTGAAAAAAATATACAGATGTCCAGGCTTCAGATGGCATAATTTAACATTCATAATGTTCTGAAGTCTGGAATTGTGTATTGCCATAACGATTTCTGCCATTAGGTGTCACCATTGAGCAAGTTAAGCAAGTTAAGTCTGCTATGAAAGTATATACTTTTATAATAAAAGCTGTTATACAAAATTATTATTATGTTTCATACTAACAAGCAATATCACTTTCTGAGCGCTTATACTGTTAAGTGCAGTAATAGTAGCAGCAATTACCTCTTCTGCATTCTCTGTCTGCTCTTCCACACTGGAAAAAAAACAAAAAACATATGTAAATGGACTGGTGCAAAACCACTATTTGCCACTATTTAAGTGGCATAATGGATTAGATAATGTCACATATTTGGGAGTACGCCCACAATGCAAATAATGTTGGGTACCTTTTCTCCCCCTTCGCAGATGTGCTCTTCAGAAGAATAGATTCAGCACGATAGCGACACATGTTGCTGTTGAGTTGCAACCACTGAATCAAAACCTAAAAACCCAAAAAAGGAATATCAATATTTGCAACAAGTGTGTAAAATAATAACAACAATAACCATTTTGAATACATCAGTCTTTTATAAATTCATTTTGCAGTGGGAAGCGACAATCAGTGGGACTAAATCATGCTTTACTTTGTTGTAGTTGTAGTGTTTCTCAGAATTGTATTCTCAAAATTCCAAAAAGTCAATTTACACCTATAGCTTTTACAGGCATATGCCATTCGTCATTCACTAACTTTTGCTTTAAACATGAAGTCTTGTTGAAATTTAGAATTATTTGCATAACCTCATTAGCTCACCTCTGGCAAGAGGACATCAGTGACAAACAGCTGCTTCTCAGATACTGTTCCAGGCATGGATAGAAGTTTCTCTAAGCGCTGGCTCATCTGCTCTGTCTGGGTAACAAGTAAAGAAACATGAACATCCATCTATATTTGGCATGGTGGTCAGACATTGAATAATTCATGGCTCAATGTGTGAGATTGGCACACAGACAAATTGTGAGATGATATATTCACTCCCCCCACCTAAAGTCACTGAATGCATCATTTCAGTCATGTAACTAGCCTGTAATAGTTTCAAATTCTTTAAACACTTTATTACCCCCAAAACTGTCTTCAGGAACCCTGTGCTCTGTTATTTTTCATCCACCTTTATCCATGTTTTTGTTCTGAATAAATTGTATCTGTTATTGATTTTCTGAAAGTCAATAAAATATACACTTATAAAAAGTAATTACTTGTGTCAGCTAACAGATATGTTTTCAAAGTCACAAATAGTCTATATAACAACTGTAATTTATCTCCCTTCCCAGGGTGTAAAAAACCTTTGCAATGCGTGTGCATCTTTGCTGTTGAAATATTGTGTGATATTGTGCCGTCCTTAATTACATTGTTTGATTTTAGCCAAATAAATAAAGAAATAAGAATAACAATAACAAAAAGTGCAATAAGACAATAATAACAGACAACACCACTAACCTTCAGGTTGTTGAATACAGTGAAATTTTCACTGTATTGTTTCTTAATGGCAGGGTCAAACCCCCTGTGTCTCCACAGATACATTCTGTTGGAGAGAACCTGCCCACTCAGCAAGTTTATCTCTAAATCCTGTCGAATTTCAGATGCATATTTACAGTTAGATTAGGTTTTCACCTGCTGCAATCAGGGAATGACATTTATGAGACAAAACATAGTACAGCTCATTGAAGAAAGGTTCACAGTAGGCCTGATATGTCATTCATTACCTTTATCTCTTCATCTGGCAGAATGTCGCCTACTTTAATTGACTGCAGGATGTTGTCTCTGTTTTAAACAAAACATTGCCAAAATTTAAAATGTTGCTTTGAAATAATACACTTTAAATAACCCAATGTATGTAATTGGTAATTGACAACAATATGTACATATAACTAGCATGATGTCTTGATTGATGATTGGGTAACATGTGTTCAAGAGCTAAGAATCTCTTGTGCAAATAGCTTTCTACGTGTTACAAAAGTAAGTAATCATTGATTACCGGGTTATTTAATTTGGCAATTGTTTATGTTATCCACAGGAATTCCTACTGCTGTGGACCCATAATGAAATGAAATATATTCTATCTCTAATATTTAATGTAAAGGAACTGAAAATGACTTGACACATTAAGGTAAATTCCTCCCTAATGCTCTTTGTCAAACTAATACAGTAATAATGTTGACTTCAGTGGCGGCCATGGCTCTGATATGACATTATTCTTACACATCTTGGATTACATGGCATCCGCAAAAGAAATCCTTTGATGTCCAGTCACCCTGAACACCAGCACACTGGAAATGCAGCCAATTTTTGCAAACACTGCATTGAACCCATGCAAATGTCTTGACGTCTTCATGGAAAACACTGGTGGAAAACAAAAGTGGGAAAGCTTTAACAATAGTCTACAAGACAAGATGCACAATCAAGTTTATCCATTTCATTTGACTTAAGACAAAATGATCTAGACAACTGTGCTATGCTATGTCAACTAAGTAAAGCTATACCATGCAAATGAACTACAGATAAGCTGTCTTTTTTATCTACACACCTGGTTGTCCCAGTTGCTCGCTGGAACAAACATGATTTTATTTTCCATGCCAAGCAATGGCTGCTGGAGTCTTCTTGTTTGGCATCCGCTTCCTGCAGCCTTGCTTCTTTTTTTTTCGACCTTTAACCGGTCTTCTTTAGTCGGTGGGAAGTCCTGTACAACAAGACCTATGCTGTAACAATTTTTTTGTTACCAGTATAGATTTTTGACATATTCATTCATCAATTAGTCTCACCTCAGTATTCAGGTTTTTGATCATCTGGGTTGCATGGTGCAGACGCAGAGTCCTGCACTGATTCAAGGTCAAGGATTCAAGTCGCCTTGACATCTGTAACCTCATTTTCAGCCGCCTGTTTTGAAAGAAAATAAATTACATTTATGAACCTATAGACCACACATGCACTGAACCGAACATAGTAGGAAACTCACAGAACACACAAAAACACCACAGTTGACGGAGTCCTGCTGCTTCCACTGTGGAGGAAACTTTAAACTCCAGCCTTGGAGTCCACCAGAGAATCTGAAGACATGTCTACAAAGGAAGAAGGTGGCCATCGTTTAGGGTTACCATACAGTTAAATTCCCTTTCTAATAAATTTGACATTTTAAATGAAATGCTACTTCCCCCTTTACCTGAGAAGGTCCATGTCACTGTCTTCAATCCTTGTGTAAATCACCAGGGAATCGTAAATTCGGATTTCTTTTATGATGAAGTCAAACACCTTTAAGACAATAAATGTGTTATCACTGCTGTACATATACAAATGTATAACTGATTTTTCTAGCTCAACTTGCATGAGTTTATATGTAGGTCATTCTATAGATTATGGCTTTAGATATTCCAGTGAAACAATTAAATGAAAGCTTGAAAGTTTTGGTGGCTCACCCAAAGAATGAAATGGTTGCCTGTCTCTTGTGTAGAATGACCCACAATTCTTGGCAGGAAAATCTTGTCTGCGACCTGTAGCACGCCAATAACATGAGGTTTGACAAAACAATCAATCTTCGTAGCAGAAGTGTTTTGTTGTTTCGACAAAAATTCTCCTTTCATGAAAAAAGGACCTACGGGAATGTGTTTCAAAAGAGCATCACTGACAGCTCCACTCTTCTGCCATTCACGGTGCCATTCTTAACATTTTATCACTCTGTCTACTTTAATATTATTGACAATTACTCTGTAACATCATATACTGACCAAACTTACCAGCAGACTGGACACCCAGCATCCCATACAGGCCAATACACAATTGTGTATTACACAATGCGTCCATTTCGGCCTTGAAAGCCCTGTTAATTTTTTCATTGTGCATGTCAATCAGCACCCTCACCGTCTGCTTAAAGTGTGCCTCTTTCATCTGGCACAAAGAGTATTTCACAGACGCAAGTTCTCGATTTAACTGCTCTGCAACAGAAGAGTTAACTTCCGCTCTGAGGGTGGGACATATGTTGAGGCTTCTCATTTTTTCTTCTGGACGTTTCTGATTTTTCTGATGAAACCTGTCATACAGGGAGTATCTGTCATGAGTTCTCGTTATCGGATGTATCCCTGACGTTATGTCCCTTTCTGGCAGGAGTGGGAATGGGGACCTCAGGTTATTTATCCACTCCAAATCAACTTTTAGTTCTTTCTTGGCTGCCAGTTTGATATTTTCAGTTGTTGGGGCACACAGTCTTCCATCATGTGGTTGGAAGGATCACTGTTTTGTGCGATTATTGGTGTGCCGAGCAACCTGTCCAGCTACATCGGAAATGTAACAAGTGGGAAATTGCTTGAAGCTTAGCAGCCCGTCTGTGTGGTCTCTTGCCGACTCCGTCCAGAAGAGAAAGTTCAAATAATAGACAACACCATGCACGCAGGAAAAATGAAGGACACCACCTGAAGAAAAAAAACAACAACATGGAAGACTACATTAATATTATTCGAAGGTAACAACAAAACAGGAAATTCACAAAACAAATTATGACTCACCGCCGGCTTTCTGTAGCTTCACAAAAAGCTTGGGGTACACATCCTTAAAGTTTAAAAGCTCCTGAAGCCTGTTCATCATATCGGCAATTGACCCCTCAGAAGACACACCCACGGTGTAACAAGCGTCCTGGAGATCTTTTTTCTGAGGCTGAAAAAGAGCCATTTACATGATATGAAGCACTCATCACATCAGCATCTTGTACTTAACACCCAGAAAAAAAATATTGTGAGGACTGGCAACACTGCATGGAGGATTATAGTCAAAGTAACAAACTTTGCACAGTACTTTGCATACCTTTTTAGAGTCAATGATCTCAAGTATGATGTCCTCATTTAATTTTTTATTGTGATGCTTGATCTCATCTGTCCTTTTTTTTTAGGGCTTTCTTGACCTCGGTTTTAGGGAGAATATTTCCCACTCTGGTGTTTTCTCCCATCCATGGTGCCAAAGTGGAGTGGCCAACAGATGTACAATATGGATTTGTTAGAGACGATCCTATTTGTGAAAAACATGTTATTATTAATATTATTATTATCATTATTATTGTTATTATTATTGATTTATTTTATTTTCAAAAAAAATATTTATATAGCAACCATTTACAAAGGTTTATGGTTGGCATAATTTTTGCTCTATTCTCCATTTTTTATCATCTAGAGCATGAAGAAGTCCGTTTAAATGTCCCAACTGCAAGTAAAATTTTTAAATTGATTGCAAAGGCATGAAAATCACACAACTTTTCAAAAAAAGAGCACATTCACTGCTATCAGTATGTTATTCTAACAAAGAGGCAAAGTATTCCAAAGCAACAACATTCAGAAGGAAGTTATGATTAAAAATTTCATATGGGCACGGGTTGTGTGTTTAAGTTATCACATATGCTTACGTGGGACATCAAAGGCCAGTTTCCAATTTGCATCTCCAATCACCACAGCTGGGTGGTATCCACACTGGTAACAATAGTAGTCATATTTGAAACTAGTTAGGGACAAAAAGTGGTGGAAGGCTCTCCTCACTAGCTGATGGTGGTAGCGGTTGCCATTGAAGAATGACAGAATGTCCAACATGCGTCCACTGGTTGTCTTGTTGTGTAAACACATTGAAGTTTTCAGTTAGTGTTTATGTATACGGGCAACTGTATTACACAAAGGATTTCTGGCTGCCTTACCGCCAAACCGGACAGCAGAAGCTCACACAGTGGCAGTGTTAGAAACACACGGTTGTTAAAGTTGTGGAATCCGGATGAATATTCTTGGAACCTCACAACATTTTTACAAACTGGGCACTCTTTTGTAGCGACAGAGACACCTGTCGATAGAAATAATTGTATCAATTTTTGTATCAAGTTTTTTTTTTTTAACAATAAATGAATGTTAATCAGGTATTATTTTTACATGGACACAAAGTCTTCCATTCTTTACCAAATATTGTTATATCATGATGTGGTTAAACATGCTTAACTATTGAATTTCTTTTTTTAAATTGACTGACCTTTTTTTACATAATTAATTCCATACACCATAGCCTGGGTGGTTGCTATTCAGGATGGATTAAGTATGGGAGGGGTGGGCCCTGGACAGTAGGGGCAGGTGTTCTCTGAAGGTTCAAGACATGATGGTGGTTGTTCCTCCTTTGTCCTGAGATGCACTGGTATTTCTTGCAGGCATGGGATGCGCTTTTGTGCTTTTAAGTAGTCTGTCATTGCACATATTTTCCGGCCATTCAAGTTCTGTGACTCACAGGTAACGCTGCTTTCTAGCATGTGACTTTCCAAGTTATCAATGTCATGCACTTGGATGTCAGAGGTGGCTGCTAGGGTGCCTGGCAACTCCTGGAAAATCCACCACATTCCCATCATGCGATGGACGCAGCGATGAGATTGTCCACTTCCCCGACATTGACAGTTCCACTGCCCAGCCACAGAATCAAATGTCACCCTAGTCCGCCCAAAGTAACACCAGTTGTCACTTTCATTGGTGAATATAGAAAAGAAGTGCCAACGTTTTGATTGTTCCCCATCTTCCTCAAAAACTGGGAAAACACTGTCAATGCCACACTGTACTGCAGCCGTGTTCAGTTTGTCACATTTGTCACCCCATTCAGATGACATCAGCCCTTTGCTCATCATGTCCTGTAGTGATCCACTTGTGAGGACTGCAGGCTTGATGTATGGTTTGGCTTTTGATGTCCTCTCCAGATGTGCACATTCTTTTCCTGGGTTTCCAGACGACCATGCTATTTGCATAAATCTTCTGCACTTGGGTACCTTGCAATCCATTTTCTGTGAAGTTGTGGATTTAATGACATGGATGGGGAACACAGGGCTATGGTCATACTTGGGTGTGACATAAATACCATTTCTGACATGAACACACACCATGGGTGTGTAGTCAATGTTGTGGACATCTTTAATGTGGCGTTTCAGATTTTTCTGGGCACTTAAAACAGCTGGACAGTGTGGGCAAGGAAAATGTCTATGCCTGGACTTCACAAGCTGCGTTTCTCCTGTTGACTCATCTGAAATGTTCTCTGCTTTTCTTTTTGTAGTGCTCGGATTCTTTGCAAAATAAGAGAAAAACACAAAAAATGAACACGTAAACAATTATTTATAGCCATACTCAAAGTATAGTGCTTCTGCCCTGCACAGATACTGTAGCAGATGGGTGGTTCTGTAGGAGAGGATTATGGGCTACAGAGACACATTTTGCTACACAATGGGAAATGAAACTTATAACATTGCAGGTGAAAACACAACACTCTTCACCACCAGACACTCTAATTTCACTGATAGGGATTCAACAATTTTAGGGGAAGGAATTTGATTATTTATCACAACTGGCAGAACAGGGACACGAAATGGCATGCTGTAACATTCAAGACCTGTTTTGAAAGTTCTTGAGAATAAAAAAACAACATTCCAACACTGTTAATTAGGGCCATATATTACCTTTTCTCTTCTGTGATTCCATACCTGCAGGAGATAGACATTGTGAAAATGCAGTAAACATTAGGATAACATGACAATATAGGCTATACAATCAAGGTAATTTTATGACTAAAACATGTACCCCAAAATCAGAACTACCTAAAAAAAAATTATTAGCATGACATGACATGGCATGACATGACACGACAAAACATTTTCCCTTTATGAAGTAGCGTGTTGTTTTATAATGGTACTGAAAATATGGAGCATTTTGGTAAGACCTGTTGCCTACAGGCTCACACGAATAATTACCTGTTACTTTGAAACAACCTTTGCTGCCTATATGACCACATGTTTTGGGAGGGAGTCGTATACCAACACATTTAATAGAGATATTCAGATGGCTCATGCCTGACTACTTCAATAAAACATCTGATAATAAAATGTCTGTTTGTAGCTTCATTGAGAGGTACCAGTTGTAGTCAGTTTTTTTTTTTTTCTATTTTAGTGCTTTGTAAAATTAATGAAATTATTTGTATTTCATTATTTACTTTGCATGCAGCAATCACAATTGCTTGGTTTTACTCTTACACACTGTCACTATATAAAGATCTTCCCTCCCTGCTTGTCCATCCAACTGCTGACTTAATTTTAAAAGAAAAACCTCCCTCTCATTTTTGAGAATGTTTTAAAATTTGGAGATGTTTTTTAAAATCAACATTAAATGTTTGCTGATGCCACATCAGAACACCTACCATGTATGGATTTTAAATTATTTCCAAATACAGCTGCCCGTGAAAATTCTCGAAAATCACATAATGGGCAATGGTAGTGACTTCTTCTTTTTTGCTTGCAGTTCTTGCAGAAGCAGGCCACCACAAATTTCTCTGAAAAATAGATTCATGCGATTAGTAAAATGCATTAATTTGTCAACACCCAACAGTATAACTAAATTACTAACACAATATGTATTCCCACTCTAAGCTCACTCAACCCTTGAATGTGAAACCCTTGATTGATAAACAAACACACTTGAGTAATAAAAGGAGCAAACTATTGTCAACAATGCCCTCTTGCCATACAGCACAAAGTAAAATTTCTTTTATTGACTGGTTCATTATTTTGGAATTCACAGTTTAATTAAGCGAAAACATCTACATCCTTATTTAATTTTAAGTCTAGACTGAAGTCCTATCTTATACGTAAAGACTCTATATCTTCAACTTAATGATTTCACTTTCACTTTGAGTCTTAACTTTATACTCTTTTTGTCTTTATTATATGGTATTTACCTCTTACCACTTTCTGTGTACATTTTTTTAAATCTATGCATTGCCTCTGTTTTATGGTGCAAATAAAATAAAATAAAATAAAAAATGATAATTATGATCATAAATGATAATAATAACAACTATTCAACATAAAATAAATATTTGAATAATAAGAAATAATAATGAAAATAAAGAGGGTTGTTTTCTTTCAACAAACCAATAGCTGACTTTGCAATTTTTTTAGTTCACCTCGCGATGGCAGCACTTGTGACCAGCGAGACGGAACCGGGGACCTGAGTGCTAACTCCGAGATTTCGACCACTCCATCCCTCAACTCCCTCCCTCTCCCCCTCCCCTCCCCTCGTCGACGCCATCTCCGCGATTTCCATCGCTGGCCACCGCAGCCGAGACAACGCAAAATAAACAGAACAATAAATAACATAAACAAACCATTTTCAACACTTCAAACAAGGGACGATTGTTGAACCTCCATTATAATTAACCCCCCGGGTTACAAATACATTCAACTGTACTCCATACCTTCATTGTTTATAACAAAATAAATTGCATCTTTGACAGAACACACATTCAGGACCAGCACAGGCCAACAGTGAGGCAACATCAGAGAACATCTGATTTGAACCTGTGAAGAACAGCAGTGATGATTACTAGCACCCCTCCCCCATCACATCAGCACACCATCACTAGCACAACATCACATCAATGTTGAAACTAGAATTTAAAGTTGATGTCGCTAATTATTTAAACATTGAATAAAGTTTGTTTCACTATTTTCTTTCATGTAGCCTAGTTGTTTATACAACATCAAATTGACTAGTTAGTATTGGTTGTCGTTCTCACCTTCCATTCTCTGCGCAGGCAATTGAGAGAACAACTGAATGAAAATAAGAACTGGAAGAGAACTGAATATTATTATGTTTTCCACAATTCCTCTCCTCCACACATGCCTTCTATTTTAAACCCATTTTGACAGTTGATCTGGCCTAATGAAATAATGTTTGTGTTGTTATCATTATTATTATTATTATTATTATTATTATTATTAATAATAATAATAATAATAATAATAATAATAATAATAATAAAGAACAGTCTAAAGAAACCTATTTAGCAAGAAATTGGTCATTTTCATGTCAATGTTTTTGTTTTTTTAAATTAAATATAGAAAAAAGCCTTCTTCCAGGCTGCATAACTTCATTTTGAAGTTTCTTACGTGTAGTTTCCTGTTGCGAGCATTTTGACTTATCTAGGAGGAGCAATCAGTAATAGATATTACTATTTCAAACTAATTTGACCAACACTGGTCACAGGTAGCGGCACAGGCAGTGACAGATCTACCAAACAACAAAAAAGCATCTGCCACGTCGGAAACGAACAGCAGCATCTGCCCTGACCTGAGCCGTGACATCTCTGATGGCACCCCTAGAAGCCATGGCAGATTTCACGGGTAGTAACACGCAGTGGCACTTGCGGCAACAGTGACATGGTCAAGTATTCACAACTGCATACGCTTTCCCACACTTGAAAGGGAAGGGGCTCCACAAATCAGACTGAAGAAATTCACTCAGTGCATTTAATTGCTTTTATTCCACAAGAGGCACAGCACAGGTGACAAATCTTGAGAACATAAAAACAAAAAGACAATAAAAAAAAAAAAAGGTCAGGCTTACGATCAACAAATGTAATGCTAAATAAAACATATTTAAGTTAGCAAGTAAAGTTCTAATTCACACAAAATGGCCTGATTAAAATATGAGCTTTTCCTCTATCTAGGTTAAAATAGGTTAACTCTGAAACACACTGCATTTTTTTTTTTTACTGTGTACCTTAAAGTGAGATTCTCGCGTGATGCTGTGAGATTCTCGGACCGTCGGCGCAATCCAAAATGGCGACACCCTGTCAGTAGTAAACAAACTTTACCTGACTATTTTGCCGAATTACATATATTTATAAAATAGATTAAAAACTATAAGAGATAAGAAGCCTGGAGGACGAGGAGAGCTTAGCCGATCTGGAAAAATATCTAGACGACATCTTCGACCGAAGAGTTATGGGGAAGACGGGCAAGACGCCAACGCCAACGTCAACGCCGTCTTCCAAGCGAAGCCGTCCCGAAGACTCCCCCGGAACAATTTCACCACCCGGCAATTCCTCAATTGACATATTATTGTCGATCGAACAAAGGCTCTCCAGCGTCGATGCCAGATTAAACTTAATGGAAACACTCCACAAGGAATTCCAGGCGATGCGCGAGTCGCTGGAATTCAGCCAGCAACAGGTTGTCTCACTAGCCGCAGAAAATAAGGAGCTGCGAGGGTCGGTTAAATCTCTCACTGAGGGAATGAGCCAACTCTCTAAAGACAATAAATATTTAAAAGAAACAGTCCTAGACCTCCAGGCGCGCAGCATGAGAGACAACCTGGTGTTCTCAGGGATCCCCGAAAAGGCAGAAGAAGACCCGGAGAAGACGGTCGCGGACTTCTTAACGAAGCATCTGAAGCTTCCTACGGAGACCGTCAAGAACATCACCTTCCACCGGGTACATCGTCTTGGAGGGAAGAAACCTGACAGCCGCCGGCCGAGACCCATCGTGGTAAAATTTGAACATTTCAAGCAAAAAATGCTGGTAAAGAGCCGAGGACGGGAACTTCGCGGAACCGACTTTGGAGTGAACGATCAATTTCCAAAGGAGATTCTGGATCGACGAAGAGTCCTCTTCCCGATCCGGAAAAGGTTCCTCGCTGAAGGCTCTAAAGCGGTTGTCGCGGTAGACAAACTGTTTGTCAACGGTCAGCTCTACCGCGATAGCGAGTCAACTCCGTGGTTGTACTAACCGTTCTCTCCACAGGCTTCAAGACAACAGGTAATATCGTATTAACGCAGCTTATGCCAATATTGTTGTCAATGATAATCACGTAAGCGCCATTTCAGTTAAAGTATGACTTTTCTGCATCGAACTGATTCTCCCCCCTCAATATCCCTCCCCTCAAACTGCACTAATGTCTCTTCCTCACTTCTCTTCTCTCTGGTAACAATGTTCACCGTGACAGATTGCAACAATGTTTGTTTACATTGGCAGTTGTACGCGCGCACGCACGCACGCACACACACACGTAACACACACACTAACACATACACCACTCTAGGTCTATATAGTAAACATGACCTCCCTTAAGTTCGTCACTTGGAATGTGCGGGGTATAGGTACCAGGGACAAAAAATTTAAAATTCTCAACCATTTGAATTTTCTTGAAGCCGACATTGCCCTACTACAGGAAACTCACTTAACAAACACTACAGCACATAATCTAAAATCGACCCTTTTTCCAAACATCTACTCGGCGAGTTACAACTCGAAGCAGAGAGGTGTGGCTATCTTGATCAATAAGAGACTTAATTTCATTATAAATAGTACAATATCTGACCCTAATGGAAGATATATAATAATCAACACTAACATTGACAATAAAGATTACTGTATTGCTAGTATTTATGGCCCAAACGTGGATGATCCCTCTTTCTACCATGCCTTTTTCTTATCACTCTCTGCACATGTAAACACAACACTCATAGTAGGGGGTGACTTCAACCTAGTGTTAAACTCTGATATTGATAGATCCAACACCTCAGCTAGCCAACGACACTCATTAGCTGCAGACACATTAAAACAGTATATGAGTGATTTTGGTTTATCAGACCCTTGGCGTTCAAACCACCCAACTCACAGAGAGTACACCTTTTTCTCTTCTGTTCACCACTCATACTCACGCTTGGACTACTTTATCACCAGCAACTCACTCTTGGCAGATATCCGGGAAGCCCGGATCCACTCCATCACTATTAGTGATCATGCACCTGCCTCTATCTCCGTCTCTACAAAGGCACCTAGAGCACCGATCTGGAATTGGAGGCTGAACACGTCATTACTCATAGACTCAGATTTTATAAAATACTTTAATAGGGAGTGGACAATATTCCTACAAATTAACGACTTGCATGAAACTCCTGTACATGTTCTATGGGAAACAGCTAAAGCAGTAATGCGGGGCAAAATAATATCTTATTCATGCCACAAAAAAAAAAAAAGAATTAGCTCTGGAGTCTGAATTAGTTAATAATATTAAAACATTAGAATCTTCATATGCCATCCAACAGGAAGAAGACGTATGGAAAGAGTTATGCAAACTAAAAACGGAATTAGCCAAACTGACAGATAAAAAAACCAAGTTCCAAATGCAAAGATTACGCCTTGAAAACTTTGAATGCAATAATAACTCTAGCAAATTCTTAGCGAACCAGCTAAAGTCAAACAGAGAAAAAGCAACAATCTCCTCCATCAAAAACCTGGATGGCAAACTAACCCATAACCCAGAAGAAATTAACCAATGCTTCAGAGATTTCTACAAAAAATTATATTCCTCCGATAATAATCCTTCAGAAGCCTCAATAGATAACTTTCTTAACAGTATTGTGCTCCCTAAATTAAATCAGGAACAGGCTACTACAATGGATGCAGATCTCACTCAGGAGGAATTTGAAGAAGCCTTGGCACAAATGCCAGTAAATAAAGCCCCAGGACCTGATGGCTTCCCAGTAGAATTTTATAAGGCACTTTGGCCTACTATTGGTCCGACCTATAATAGAATGGCTAGAGAGATCCTAAATACTGGACTTCTCCCATCAAACATGAATTCTGCTAACATTATCCTCATACTCAAACCGGACAAAGACCCATCGCTTCCGACTAGCTACCGACCAATATCATTAATCAATACCGATCTTAAAATTATTTGTAAAGCAATAGCTAGACGACTAGAAAAAATTACTCCATATATAATCCATCCTGACCAAACAGGGTTTATTAAAGGTAGAGATTCAACCTCCAACGTACGTAGATTTATCAATCTGATAGACTATACTAACGCCAACAATCTACAAACAACAATTGTTTCGCTAGATGCAGAAAAAGCATTTGACAGGGTCAATTGGAGTTTCTTATTCTCAACACTACAAAAATTTGGTTTCGGGAATTCATTTATATCCTGGATACGAACATTATACAGCTCTCCGTGCGCCTCAGTCAGAACAAACAGCCAGACCTCTCAAAGGTTTAATCTGCAACGAGGAACCAGACAGGGCTGTCCTCTCTCCCCTTCACTATTTGCAATGTTCATAGAACCTCTGGCAGCTGCAATTCGGCAAAATGATAATATCAAAGGAGTCCAAACTTCAACATCTGACCATAAAATAAGCTTATATGCCGATGACGTATTGTTATTTCTTCAAAATACACAATCCTCACTTACTGAAGTTATCAGCCTTATTGACAATTTCTCTTGTATTTCAGACTATTCAATAAATTGGGCAAAATCCACGGTGCTACCGCTTAATTGTAAATTTAAACGAACCACTCTAGCACCATTGCAAGCCGGTAACATACGATACTTAGGTATCAACTTCTCTCCCAACCTATCAGACTTAATACAACTCAATTTCATCCCGCTATTAAAGAAAATAGAAAATGATCTAATTCGATGGAGAAACTTACCCATATCTCTTTTAGAGAAAGTTGCAACGGTAAAAATGATGGTTTTACCTAAACTAAACTACCTTTTCTCAATGATTCCCTATCAACCTCCTGCTCAGTGGTTTAAAACCCTGAACTCAAACGTCACAATATTTCTATGGAAAAACAAACCACCCCGTATCAGTCTGAAGACGCTTCAAAAAGCGAAAGATGCTGGGGGACTAGAATTGCCAAACTTTTATTACTACTATATTGCCAACAGAATAAAGTATATTCATAAGTGGTTCAACCCTAGCCCACATGATGTATCCTGGCATGTCATAGAACAAGCCTATTGTGGTGATATTCAGTTAGCAGACTTGCCATTTATCAGCACACCAAAACACCACAGCTGCATGAAAAGCGTTAATATAAGTCACTCTCTGACGGCTTGGATGGAATTTCTGAAAATCACAGGTTCTTCCCTTCTCCCGTGCGGTCGTATGCCCATCTGGAACAATCCTGATTTACTACAAAATAAAAAAGCACTTAACTTCACACATTGGGCAGATAAAGGTATAACTCACGTAAATGTAGAATACATGCAAATTAAGTCCATAATTAAGAAAAAATTCAAACTTGAACACACACACATGGAGGTCTCTCCGGCTGTACAGTCGGTCCTTAATTTCTCACCTCCTAAACTACTTTCCAAGATATATAAAATCCTTACAAACACAGATCGCACTATTTCTATCCCCATTGTTAAGTGGGAAAGAGACCTGTCTCTCCAGCCCCACTCTAATTTCTGGAGAACAATTTGTCAGAACACCTTTTCACTGATAAAACAACCTAATCTACAATTAATACATTTTAAAGTACTCCACAGGATCCACGACACTGGACAGCGGATGTTTCAGATGGGCATGACCGCCTCTCAGACCTGCTCACACTGCACAGTTAATGTTCCAGATAATTACCTACACGCTGTATGGCATTGCCCACCAGTAAATAAATTCTGGCACATAGTATGCAATGATCTATCAGCACAGGTCGGTTACACCATCACAGCCACTCCTTCTTTTTGTCTCTTAGGGGACCTCAGTGATATCACCTCAGATAAGGCAGAATCTCGCATGCTGATCACCTCCTTATCTATCGCTAAGAAAACAATCCTCACAAACTGGAAAACAAAACAACACCTGCACATTGCACAATATAGGAACTTACTGTTAGACCACACCTCCTTGGTAGGAATGTCTGCTTCATCCTATAACTAAGTAATAAACAATCAATAGCTGAGGCTGCTGGTTGATGTGGGCGGCCGTGGTCGTGCTGCCGCGGGCCGGGTGCGGTCTGGGGGGGGGGGTGCTGGGCGTGGGGTGCTCGGCTGCCTTGCGGGTTGGTGGGGGGTCGGGGGTTGGGTGCCCCGGCGGGGGATGTCTTCCACGCGGGGGGCTGGGCCTGGTGGTTGGGGGGTGGTGCCACGGGGTGGGGGGCGGCGGTCCCTGGCTCTGGGCCGGGGGCCCTCCTGTTGGTGGGGGGACTGGTCCATCCCTGTGTCTGGGAACTGGCGCTGGATCGTACACGGTGGGGTCACATGCCTGGGGTGGGGCTGCGCGGCCGGCGGCTACCGCTCCTGTGTGCCCGGGTGGTGCCTTCTGCCCCACCTTCACCCTCCGTCTCCCTGGTCGCTGCCGCTGCCCCGGGGCCCTCGGGCGGTGGGGGGTGGCCCCCCTTTGGCTCCTGGATCCCTGTGGTGTCCCCGGCCCCGATGTCGCTGAGGGGGCGTCCTAACCGGGAGTCCCCCCTGGTCACATAATGGGTGTTTTTATTTTATTTTATTTTATTTTATTTTATTTTATTTTATTTTTATTTTATTTATTTATTTATTTATTTATTTATTTTTCCTTCTGTTTTGGGGATTTGTGTCTTGGGTGGTCGCTGCCTTCTGGCCGGGCACCGCGGGGGACTCGATATGGGCGGCGACCGGGTCCCTGGTGGGCCTCCCCCCGGTGCGGTCTCCTCGCCCTTGCATGGGGCACCGACTGCACCCTCGTTGGCGAGGACCTGGCCCCCACGCAGCCAACGACCCACTGACATTATCACTAGGGCTTTGGATGAGGGTCTCCATCGGCCGGCCACTGCTCCATCCGAGACCCTCTCCAATTTTAATAGCATTATAGACACTTAGGGCCTGGGGGGGGGGGGTTCGTGCACTGCGGCCACTGCCCTGCTCAGCAGCAGTGTGGTTGCCCCAGGGCCTTACCACCCTTCCATTTTAAACGCACTATAGTCCAACACACCAGCAAGTGCACATATACACACACTGACACTCCTACACACAGCGGGGTCGGCCTGCTAGTGGGGGCTGGACCCGACATCTTTCCCACCCTGGATGGGCCCTGTGCAGTCCAGTGCCCCCGAGGTGCGAGACTGGCTGGGCTTATGGGGACCTTGCCACTTGTGGCGGGGTCCCCCTTCCCCCAATCCCGGGACCGGGCCGCTGCCCGGGTGGTCCCCTTGCGCCGCTCGGGGGCGGGTGGGCGGCGACGACCTGAGACACGGGGGTCTGACAATGGTGGGCGGGGGCCCACGGATTGAGTATTTAATTTTATCTTTTTTAATTATTTATCTTCTTCTTTTACAGGGCACAGGGGGAACCAGGGGGGACTCTCGCTCGGGGGCCCGCTTTGCCGGCGTTGGGGGCGGGGGTGCGGCTGTGGCCCCGGGGGCCGGGGGGGGGCTGTCCCCTGGCGCCGGGGGGTCCCGGGGCGGTGGGGGTGGATGGGGGGTGTGGGGGGTGGAGGGGGCCGGTTGATGCGCCATACTGGGTCCGTAGGGGGGGGGCCTCTGGGTGCCCGGGCCTGCCTTGGGTACCGATCCTCCCGGTGGGTGAAGGGGCTGGGTCCTGTCATGGGGATGAGTCTGGTCTCGCTTGCCCTGGGGGGCCCCCGTCCAGGGGCCGGGCTCTGCTGCCTGTCCGCCCTGGGTGGTGTCCCTTCTCCTTGGGGTATCTGCCTCCCTGTCATCCTGCCCTGGCTCCTCGTGGGGCGGGTGCCCTCCGGCCCGGGGGCCTGCTGCTCCGGGCCTCTTCCTGGCCGGCTTTGCGGCGGGTATGCCGTGTCCGGGCCCCCCGGCTCGTCACTGGCTTGGGGCGGTTGCAGCCTCGGGGACCGCACTAATTGGCAGCCTACTTCCAGTGACGTACTTAAACACACCCACTCCCACATTCAGGTACACACACCACCACATCCATACACACACCACCACATCCATACACACACACACACACACACACACGCACACACACGCACACACACACGTATACACAGATGCAAACATGCACACACACACAAGTATACACACATGCAAATATACACACACACCCGCACACACGCACACACACACAAATATACACAAGCGCGGGTACACTGTTGTACACTATTGCATAGCTTATTGTCTTATTGATCCATGAGTAGATTATTATCATCGTTATTATTACTATCAACATTATTATTATTATTATTATTATTATTATAACTATTATTATTATTATTACTATTAACGTTGCTATTATTATCATCGCTATTATTATTAACATCACTGTATGAACTCGCATGTATGTTTGTATGGGTATATATGCACAATAGCACACTATGCATATTTACGATCTGTTTTGTTCTCTTTTAACACAATTGTATATTGTTGCCAGTTGCCTCCTCTACTCCTCTCTCTCTATCCCTCTCATCATCTCATCCCCCCCCCACTCATTTACCCTCTCTACTCACCCCCCTATCCCCTCAGTCCGGTCATGGCCAGAATGTCACCAAGAACATTATAATAAAACCACTGAAGAGGTCGCTCCTGAAACCACCCACGTGGCTCACACTCCCAAGATCTACCCCTGAGAATAAAATCTGTCAGCCATCATAGACATTCAGAGACACTTCTGCTTGTCATTATGGCCAGACCGGACAAGGGAAAAAAAAAAAAAAAAAAAAAGAAAGTTCCTCCCTGAAAGTTCCTCCCTTTCTCTTGCACCTGTCGATGTGTGTAGCTAACACAAATCTGCAAATATTTTGTCGTCCTCATGGAATTAAACAGCACACCATGTTAATTTATCAGCGAGTGCTCTCTCTTTTCATGCAATTCATCACGCTTAACATGTAATGCTGAATCATGAAAGCTATGGAGCAAAAAATAATAATTACATAAACCACGAGTGAAATAAAATGTGTCATTCATTCAATAAAGATTTCATTCATTCATCTTCTATACCCGCTTATTCCTATTCAGGGTCACGGGGGTCTGCTGGAGCCTATCCCAGCTGTCTTAGGGCGAAGGCAGGGTGACACCCTGGACAAGTCGCCAGTTCATCGCAGGGCCACATAGAGACAAACAACCATTCACACTCACATGCACACCTACGGACAATTTAGAACGTTCAATTGACCTCACATGCATGTTTTTGGAGTGTGGGAGGAAGCCGGAGAACCCGGAGAGAACCCACGCAGACACAGGGAGAACATGCAAACTCCACACAGAAAGGTCCCAGGTCCAGGCCCCGGAATCAAACCCACGACCTTCTTGCTGTGAGGCAGCAGCGCTAACCACTGCACCACCGACTATTTTATTACTTAGTTGAAAATGCCATTTTATTTTATTTAACAAAGCATATCATTATTTCATCATGCATTTAATTGTTTTGTGGTCCTGTGTTTTAGTGCTTCATAATTGTATTCTGTTGTCAAATTTGCCCATCAAAGTCAGATTAGTAATCCTGTACATCAGTTTAAGGAAAACCAATTCTAGGTAATGGATTGCAGATCTTGTAGTGACCTGTTACAATGGAAAGAAATGTATACATAATAAGTTCGTCTGTGTGCCCGATATTTTAGCTAACACTAAACTTTCTGCACAACTGTCTGCATTGTGCTTTTTCTTCGGCCACAGAGAACAGAAACGTCTGTAGTTCTTTGTTCACCCATGGTACAGTTTCATAAGCTTTTCAGTTTTTAATACGTGTTAATGTAAAAATCCACACGCGAGGCATTTAAAAATGGCGGTTTTGGTCTTTCGTGAAAGACTGCCTTTGGCCAATCAGTGTCCTGAACGTTGCTACGTCACCCTTATGGTCTCAGCTCTGCTCGCTTCGAACCCCAACGAGACAGGTACCAAAATCCTAACCCCTGGGAACGTGACAATTGTTTTTTTCAATTGAAGTTTTCGTTATTTTGTTCGTTTTCGTTAACTATTATAACCGTGGTCAGGACCTCCAGTGAGAAGATCCACTGGAGGACATTTAGAGCAAACAGTCAGACAACAGCAGCTTCACCACACCAGCTGAAAAATGGAGTTTGGATGCTTTCAGCTTCAAGTCGTGGACAGAAAATGATGCTCACACTGTCACACTGATGTTTTCTTCTCCAAACTTCTCTCAGCTCAAGAGGTTGGTGGTCTGCAGGAGCTTCTACAGCAGCAGAAGATCAGTCTGGAGAGGAGATGTGAACGTGTGACTGAAGGTGAAGAAGCAGGAAGTCAAACTCTCCTCAACAGCATCTACACTGAGCTCTACATCACTGAGGGACTGAGTGAGGAGGTCAACAGAGAGTATGAGGTAAAACAGCTGGAGACCAAGAAGACCAAGGAGATCCTCCACGACCGTCCAATCAGGTGCAGCCAGATCTTTGAAGCCTCACCTGAGCAGCAGGGACTCAGAGTGGTGCTGACCAGGTCTCTGGGCTGGACTGGGAAGCCTTGGGGTCCCACTGGAGGAGCTGGAGGAGGTGACTGGGTCCAGGGAAGTCTGGGGGTCTGTGCTGAGGCTGCTGCCCCCGAGACCTGACTCCGGATACGGCAGTAGAAGATGGATGGATGGATGGATGGATGGATGGATGGATGGATGGATGCCAGGTGATAGAACATTTCATAAAAAAAGACTCTGCATTATAACTTCTATTACACTCTAAAAAACTCACTCCAATATAACTGCACTCGTCCTTCTCTCACATTACATTGGATCACAATGACCAAACAACACAACAAAGACAATGATCCAACTGTACTGCCACGTCCAGACTCAGTGTAGGTCTGTAGGCCTCTTGGACCTTCATGTGAACCACTGCATGTTGACTGGAGGTGAAACATGACTGACTGCTGTCCTCCTACCTGGACAATGCAATCTCACTTTCATTCTGCTGCAGATGGCCATTTTCATTTTACACCGTCCAAATTTACAGCTCAGGGCACTGGGACGAATTCCAAATTGTGTGCAGATACAGGCCTACACTTCAAATAATTATGAGAAAAATCCAACGTAAAGAGAGCACTTCCATTAGGAAATAGTCAACATGAAATTTCTTCAAATCTTCTACTGACACCTGCTGGTCAAATTGAATAGTTGCAAATATTGTGAACAAGTTGTCATCTAATTCTAATCCTAAACAATATGGCCATTCCAAGTCAAGTATTCAGACAATTAATCAGGTTTGTACTGCTTGATTGAACACATTCATCCCGTTCCAGTGCACTAAAACCCACTTCCCTTCAGGACCGTGTCAGCGAAGCCAAAACTTCCTTGAGTGACGCTGTTTCCCAGCATGCAATGCAAGCTAGCGATTCACAATACTATTCCATCACAAACATGTATGTAAAAAATAAACAGGGACGAAAAATGAAACTTCAGGAACAGCAACCACTGCAATACAAGCAGAACTGGGCCGAAGTTTTATATTATGTACACCATAATACAGCCTTCTGGTGGACAAGCCATACTATTTAATCTGTGTCTTCCTATGGCACTTCCGTGGGTAGAAGCTCATCGTAGAGGTCACGTGCTGGGTGCTCGTCACCCCACCAACCACCTCGGGGAAGGTCTAACAGGAGAAGCTTGCTGGCGGAAATGATGCACTACAAGTGGATGTGACGCTCATGAGTGCGATGGATGAGGTAGAGCAATGCTCCAGAACCCGATTCAGACTACTCTCCCTCCACTTTTTTTGTTTTGTATGAGCAAAAAAACAACATAATGATAATCGAATAAGCTTTAGTTTATTAATCAGAATTAAAACAAGTAGGTTTTGCCCTTACAAGGTTGTAGTTTTGTTATAGATGAGTTCCTTTGTTGTAGTTTGGCGCTTGAAAAACTATATATGGGATGTACCACGACCTGAGGGATTTCCTCATCCCATCCCAGCTTGGTTCTGATGCTGAATGTGATTGTATCTTGCTGTACATCCCACTGAGCTCCAAGGGCCCTCTCCATAGGGAGCTGGTCTCTGTCAAGGTTAAGTGTTTTTACCTCTTTAGCTCTCTGCTCTTCAGGAATGGCGGCCAGCACCGAGCGATGATTGCTCACCCACTTATTGAGCTTAAATCCACCTCTACCGCACAGGTCTGTTAGCTGCTGGTACAGATGTATTGCTTGTTCCACCGTGCTGACGGCCTTTAGACAATCATCCACGTAGAAATTTTGACCAACAGTGTTTATAACCTCGGCTGGGAAGTCATGCTGATTGTCGTCGGCTGCTTTCAGCAGGGCGAATGAAGCACAGCTTGGGGATGACACTGCCCCAAAGATGTGGACCAGCATCCTGTGCTCTTGTAGGTCCTTTGTAATGTCCCCATCTGGCCACCAGAGGAAGCGTAAGAAGTTTACATCCTGGTTGGAAACTCTTACTTGATGAAACGTTCCCTCAATGTCAGTCATGAATGCTACAGGGCCTTGGCGAAAACGAAGCAGCACACCTAGCAGTGTACTTGTCAAATTGGGACCCTGCAGGAGCTCTTTATTTAATGATGTTCACTCACTTTCGATCTCACAGCCACTAAAAAACCTGATTGTGATTGAGAGGTCCTCAGCAGCCAATCACTGTTGGGAGTCCAGCCTTCAAACACTCCTCCTGAATCCACAGTCACATCTGTGAGCATCTGGAACTTTGGTCCTGATCCTCCACACCACACAACTTGGAATGACAGCGCCACCTACCTGTATCCTTTCAGCAGCCAGTCCATGCTCTGACCCGTTTCCACTGTGGCCTGTTGGCTCATCTGGACCGGAGTCTGGATCATCAGTGTCCAGGTTCATGGAATCTGTCAGAGTGCCGCCGTCCTGTGATGTAATGATAGAGAATCACTCTATTTATACTAATGTGCAGAACCACTAGAGTGTCATTTCTTCACTGCTGTCAGCAACAAGCATTTGGTGTCACACTGGTGTACAACACTTATGGGCTAATTAATAAGAAATGACATATTTATGAATCACCCGCAATGCCCAGATTGTTGCTGCTTATCTGCTGATATGAGCCGTCAACTGTTGCAATATAGAACCACGGGCAGGAAATTACAATTAGTGTAGAGTGTATTATAATTTAAAAGTTTACTTACGGTAGTTCTTTAAAGAATTTAGCAGGGATGGAACAGACTGACGTGACGACGTCACCTGTAACACGGTAGGAGCTCAACCTGCTGTCACGGCGAAAACTCTGTGTTACGTCCCGTCTAAGAAAGAAAGAGAACCCAAATACAGAAAGGCTAACCTCCCTACATACTTAATAAACAGGAGAAAAGAGGGGACAAAGAAAATGGCAGCCCACCCCTACGGCAGCGTGCTCTAACACCATTTCAGAAGTGACTAACTGTAGAGTTGGGAGCGGAGGAGGGATGACGTCAGGCTGGCTCGACTGCTCCTCCTTCTCAGCCGTGGCGCGTCCAATCAGCAGCCGACATCCAGGACCGCACCTGCAAGGCGTCATCCACTGTCAGACACACAGACACAAAGATAGAGGCACCTAGACCCACCCGTGGGTCATAACACTCCGTGTGGATCTTTTCACTCTGGCATTGAAAAGGGGTGCTAGCGCTAGCCGTTTGCTAAGCTATGTACAGACAGCACCACCGCTTGCCGAACCACATAGTCACACCGTTTATATACAACAACTCGTCATCAATATCTCTAAAGTAGAAGTCAAGAACTTTTTTCAAAAACGATAACTAACTCAAACTTTTTTGTGTGTTTATAAAAACAAACTAAAACAAACTTAAATTGAAGTCATATTTCACTTCGTTTACGTCTGTCAAATGAATACTTGCCCAGGAAAATGTTTGCGTTTTACGCAGCAGCACCTAAATGCACCTCGCGTTCTGTGACGTCACCCCTCTTTCACAGCAGTATGTTGACGAGCGACTCGCGGCGGGAAAGTCCGATATGCCACTTTTTCCCAATACGACGAAGAGAGTGACAAAAGCCAATGTCTTGTGGTGGAAAGACACAAAATATGTGGCTTGCTTCTAAAAAGGGAAAAACCCCGACAAACCTCCATTTAAGAAGCTCGCACAAAGCAGTAGTGAACATTTTTATTGAGACTGGGAAGTAGACACGACAGTTTGACTCAGTTGACTCAAATATCCTGTGGCGATGAGAGTGGTTATGGCTATCTGATAAAGCAAGATTTAATATTGGGAATTTAACAAAATGAAAAGGAACCGACAACGCCACTCTGGGAATTTCACCCAGGGAGTTCTACTAAACACAAAAGTAATAATTAGGCACACAGGTAAGTTCTACGAGGAAGGAGTAGGAGACGTGGTTCAGAATGTTTAAAATATCAAACCAACTTTTATTCAACATTTAAAAATAAAAGGAACAAACAGACCAACACTTAAAACGGAGCTACTGAGCTCCTTATTCTTTGTAGAAACTGAGGCTTACCGATGAGGGGGACAAACGGGGGAGGAACCAAAGAAAACAAGGAACACCCCACTCACACGTGACACACCTGGAAAGAAAGTGAAGTGCAAAAAAAAAGAAGAAAACAACCACAATCCCGGGTCACAGCACGCGAAGGGGCCCACCACCCGGGACACCGCCACCACCAGCAGCTCTCAGCGACTACAAAAGAAAAGATTAACAGTTGGTTACTAAAAGTTCCCTAAAATCTGTCACATGTACTGAAATAGCAAGAAAAACAAACAAACAATGCAATTACACACACACACACACACACACACACACACACACACACACACACACACACACACACACACACACACCAACCAAGTTCCCACCAACCACGCACACGCATACACGCACGCACACCACTGTAGCTGGACCGGCGACTTGATAGTGTAACGTCTGCTGTCTGAGGGTCAGCAGTGGCGACGTAAGCAAACGAAGAAAAACACAACGACAACGGAAAAACAAAAAGTAAAACCAAGGCGGGACGGAAGCAACATGCACCGTCCACCGTCTGTACGGGGCGGCTAGCACAATCAAGTGCGGGCGAAGCGGCAGTGTTCCTGCACTTATCTTATAGGACCGAGTTTTGGGCCACAGGTCTTGATCACCAAGCGTCCTCCAGGTGAGGAGAACAACGAGGAGGCTCTGCGCAGCTTTGTGCTAGCAGGCGTCTGTAGTGTGCCGGTGAGGTGTTCAGGAAGCACTGTAAAAAGAACGGACAGGTGAGGTACTACGTACCTATGCTAATAAGCCATAATAATTTAAATGCTAAAATGTCCGCACCTGATCCTCTTAAAACTCGGGCACACAAATCGGATGTTCAGTGTCCCATTGACCACAATGGACCACTAAACGAAGCTTTTAAGAAAAATGCGAAATGAAGCCACTGAGAGCTAAAACAACATGCAAACAATGCCACAGTGCAGCTTTCCTCAAACGGGTCAATTTTGAAATCATTTTAATCAACTCTGTCTTCATTGATCAGAAGGTTATTGCAGATTTGGAATTAAAAAAATTCAACTGCTGGAATCATAAAATCGTCTCATCAGTGACGTTTATAGAGCCATTAAAAAATTGAATATGTGCTGAACAGACAAACGGAGGTGTAAGAGGCCTGTGTGACCAGCAGGGGGCAGCAGAGGACCGACAGCCGCAAGTTCCTCCTCAGAGAGGCCTGAGAAGGTTCTGCACCTTCAGCTCCTCCAGGAGGACCTCAGCAAAGTGTCAGTTTGTTGGTTTTTTACCTCGGTCAGCAGAGTCACAGTATGAAACTTGTAGCCAGGGGGCGCTGCAGCTCACTCAACACCTACAAGGTTTGAAAAGGAAATTGAGTGGAATTCATCTGGAATGAAAAGAAAAGCACAACTACAGCAGAAAAACTGAACAAAAAGACGCACAAAGTTTGAACTACACACTGATTTTCTTCTTCTGTTGATTCAAATGAATTTGACAGAAATAATATCTGAAAAAATAGAAACCAAATGTTAAATTTCGACATTTAAAAAATGGACAGATTCATTTACACCCAGTAAGATAAGAAGATATTTAGCTCTCAGCCAATTCGAGCTGCTGCTCCTGTGTGTGTGTGTGTGTGTGCGTGCGTGTGTGTGTGTGTGTGTGTGTGTGTGTGGATGTGGTGGTGTGTGTACCTGAATGTGGGAGTGGGGGTGTTTAAGTACGTCACTGGAAGTAGGCTGCCAAATAGTGCGGCCTCCGAGGCCGCAACCGCCCCACGCCAGCGACGAGTCCAGGGCGGGGGGGCCCGGACACGGCACACACGCCGCAATGCCGGCCAGGAAGAGGCCCGGAGCAGCAGGCCCCCGGACCGGAGGGCACCCGCCCCACGAGGAGCCAGGGCAAGATGACAGGGAGGCAGATACCCCAAGGAGAAGGGACACCACCCGGGGCGAACAGACAGCAGAGCCCGGCCCCCGGACGGGGCCCCCCAGGGCAAGCGAGACCGGACTCATCCCCATGACAGGACCCAGCCCCTTCACCCACCGGGAGGATCGGTACCCAAGGCAGGCCCGGGCACCCAGATGCCCCCCCCCTACGGACCCAGTATGGCGCATCGCCGCAAGTAGCGAGGTCCCCATAGGCCCAGCCGGTCTCGCACCCCAGGGGCACCGGACTGCACAGGGCCCATCCAGAGTGGGAAAGATGCCGGATCCCGCCCCCGCTAGCAGGCCGACCCCACTGTGTGTAGGGGTGTCAGTGTGTGTATATGTGCACTTGCTGGTGTGTTGAACTATGGTGCGTTTAAAATGGAAGGGTGGTAAGGCCCTGGGGCAACCACACTGCTGCTGAGCAGGGCGGCGGCCGCAGTGCACGAACCCCCCCCCCCCCCAGGCCCTAAGTGTCTATAATGCTATTAAGATTGGAGAGGGTCTTAAGGCCAGAAGGCCGGGCAGCGACCACCCAAGACACAAATCCCCCGAAACAGAAGAAAATAAATTAATTAATTAAAAATTTAGGGGAAAAAAAACAAAAAAGAAAAACACCTATTATGTGACCAGGGGGGACTCCCGGTCAGGGCGCCCCCTCAGCGACATCGGGGCCGGGGACACCACAGGGATCCAGGAGCCAAAGGGGGCCCGCCCCTCACCGCACCGCACCACCCGGGCACACAGGAGCGGTAGCCGGCGAACGCGCAGCCCCACCCCAGGCATGCGACCCCACCGCGTACGATCCAGCGCCAGTCCCCAGACACAGGGACGGACCAGCCCTCCCACCAACAAGGGGGCCCCCAGACCAGAGCCAGGGACCCCCCCCCCCTCCCCCGGAGCACCACCCCCGGAGCACCACCCACCAACCACCAGGCCCAGCCCCCCGCGTGGTAGACATCCCCCGCCGGGGCACCCAACCCCACGCCCCCCCCAGACCGCACCCGGCCCGCGGCAGCACGACCACCGCTGCCCACATCAACCAGCAGCCTCAGCTATTGATTGATTACTAGTTAGTTATAGGATGAAGCAGACATTCCTACCAAGGAGGTGTGGTCTAACAGTAAGTTGCTATATTGTGCAATGTGCAGGTGTTGTTTTGTTTTCCAGTTTGTGAGGATTGTTTTCTTAGCGATAGATAAGGAGGTGATCAGCATGCGAGATTCTGCCTTATCTGATGTGATATCACTGAGGTCCCCTATGAGACAAAAAGAAGGAGTGGCTGTGATGTTGTAACCAACCTGTGCTGATAGATCATTGCATACTACGTGCCAGAATTTATTTACTGGTGGGCAATGCCATACAGCGTGTAGGTAATTATCTGGGACATTAACTGTGCAGTGTGAGCAGGTCTGAGAGGCGGTCATGCCCATCTGAAACATCCGCTGTCCAGTGTAGTGGATCCTGTGGAGTACTTTAAAATGTATTAATTGTAGAATAGGTTGTTTTATCAGTGAAAAGGTGTTCAGGCAGATTGTTCTCCAGAAATTAGAGTGAGGCTGGAGAGACAGGTCTCTTTCCCACTTAACAATTGGGATAGAAATTGTGCAATCTGTATTTGTAAGCAACTCACTCCAATAGAACTGCACTCGTCCTTCTCTCACATTACATTGGATCACAATGACCAAACAACACAACAAAGACAATGATGCCACTGTGCTGCCACATCCAGACTCTGTGTAGGTCTGTAGGCCTCTTGGACCTTCATGTGAACCACTGCGTGTTGACTGGAGGTGAAACATGACTGACTGCTGTCCTCCTCCCTGGACAATGCAATCTCACTTTCAATCTCACAGCCACTAAAAAACCTGATTGTGATTGAGAGGTCCTCAGCAGCCAATCACTGTTGGGAGTCCAGGCTTCAAACACTCCTCCTGAATCCACAGTCACATCTGTGAGCATCTGGAACTTTGGCCCCGATCCTCCACACCACACAACTTGGGATGACAGCGCCACCTACCTGTATACTTTCAGCAGCCAGTCCCATGTTCTGACCCGTTTCCACTGTGGCCTGTTGGCTCATCTGGTCCAAAGTCTGGATCATCAGTGTCCAGGTTCATGGAATCTGTCAGAGTGCCGCCGTCCTGTGATGTCATGATAGAGAATCACTCTATTTATACTAATGTGCAGAACCACTGGAGTGTGGAAGCAGACAGTTACCATAATCCAAATGAAAAAGCAACAGCAGAAATGCTTTTTCATTTTAAGAACGTGGCTGCATTATTTGACTCATAAATAAAATGGTTAATAAATAATCCAAACTGCATTTTCATTTTCTTCTTCATGACTGCTCATTCTTGTACTTAATTCAAATGAAGGAAAACACATTTGAGATTTAATTTTCAAAACATGCACCAGCAAAGAGTTACCAAAATTCAATATGAAATGTAAAATTCAAAAATGAAAAAGCAATAGCAGAATGCTTTTTCATTTTAAGAATGAAACTGCATTATTTGACTCATAATTAAAATCATTAATAAATATTGCTATATGCATTTTCATTTTCTTATTCGTGTCGCACCTTTTATGACACAATCAAAAAGAAAACTGAGGGCATTGCTTTTTAATTTTCGTGGTCCTGCCCTGCACAAGAGTTACCACAACTCCAAAACGAAATCGCAATCTCAAAGGAAGCGCGCGGCGCAGGAAAGTGACGTCAGCAGCTCTCCACCTCCGCTGTGGGTATGGCGGTATGACGCCAAGTGTCATTTGCCTCCTGTTATGTGTAAATTCTAATGTTTGTGAATTTAATAAAGATACATATATATATATATATACATATATATATACACATATATATACACATATATATATACATATATATACACATATATATATACATATATATATACACATATATATATATACACATATACATATATATATATATATATACACATATATATATACACATATACATATATATATATATATACACACACATATATATATATATACATACATATATATATATATATATATACATACATATATATATATATATATATATATATATATATATATATATATATATATATATATATATATATATATGTATATATATATATATATTTTTTTTTTTATTTAAAAAGAAAAGAAAAGAAAAAAAAGGTATGGCGGTATGACACCACTTTGCCATCGTTACTTCTTTCACGTCATTGAAGTTGCCGGTAAACGAGATTTAAATCGCCGAAAAACGTGGACCACTGACGGATCTCGCACCAGCATCTGCCACCAGTCGACGGATTGATCTGTTGCTTCGCATCCTTCGTCGGATGGACTGGTGGCCGACGCCGAACAGCTGTTACTCCACCCATGTAACAAATAGCTTTAGCTTTGATGTTGTGCTGGTGCATCAAGGTGTTCCATAACTGACAACAGGTTGGCTAGGGCAACCTTGTTTGCGTCCGTATCTGGGACTGCAGAATACCTGCTCAACTCGGTCCCGAGCATCAGATTCAGATACACTATTCAACTCCACCTGGGAAGCTAAATCCAGCAGGGTTTGAACAATTGTGTCAATGTGCGCCATGCTCAAATCTGTCCGACCAACGAGATCCGTCAGTGGTCCACGTTTTTCGGCGATTTAAATCTCGTTTACCGGCAACTTCAATGACGTGAAAAGTAACGATGGCAAAGTGGTGTCATACCGCTATACCTTTTTTTTGGTTTGTTTTGTTTTTTTAAATATACAGTATATATATACATTTATTAAATTCACAAACATTAGAATTTACACATAACAGGAGGCAAATGACACTTGGCGTCATACCGCCATACCCACAGGTGGAGAGCTGCTGACATCACTTTCCTGCGCCGCGCGCTTACTTTGAGATTGCGATTTCGTTTTCGAGTTGTGGTAACTCTTGTGCAGGGCAGGACCATGAAAATGAAAAAGCAATGCCCTCAGTTTTCTTTTTGATTGTGTCATAAAAGGTGCGACACGAATAAGAAAATGAAAATGCATATAGGAATATTTATTAATGATTTTAATTATGAGTCAAATAATGCAGCTTCGTTCTTAAAATGAAAAAGCATTTCTGTTATTATATTCTTATTTTAATTTGGATTATGGTAACTGCTTCCATAAAAAACAAATACATCCATAAATATATACAATGTGAGAATTGTTTCTTGCAAGAGCTGTACTTCAACCCATGACCATCGATAAAAGTGTACACATCTAATCGTAAACAATCTGCTGCAACCTGAATTTCCACTTCTGTGTCTATAAACCAGTCACAGCTTGACTGATGGCTCTGAAGAAGCAGTTTCCATCAGCCTCTACATTCTCATTTGTACACGGCAAACCTAATGGGCCTTTGCAATCAGAAATTGGAAAACTCGCACGGTCCAAATGAATCTTCAAGTTTTTGCAAAGGTCTAAACAAACATCAACATCAAGGGGAGAGAAGTTACACTCTTCATTGGTCACAGCACTGACAAACTCTACGTCAGAATTATCCATGTCAAAGTGAGGAGTTTTGCTCTTCTGAAGTGACTCACTGTTGCCAGCTGGTGCTGGAATTTTAAACTGTGACCGGTTTTGCCTTGATGAAAAGAACCATGTAGAACCTTGGCTAACCTAATACCAGTGCCATGATCTGCCACTGCATCTTCACTAGTACTAACTGATGATGGATCACAAATCACATGTGCGAGGCGTAGAACGAGCGGAGCAGTCAGAGGCAACAGAAGAAGAAAGAAAAGCCTCCTTAGCTTAGTTGATCTTCTGTGTTGCCTCCTGGACGGTGCTGGCCTCCTCTGGCTTGGTGCTGGCAACCACGGGAGCCACAGGAACCACGGGCACAGCTCTGGTCATCTGTGGCGTCGCCTCCACCTGATTAAAAGAATAAAGATGTGATTTTATGCCAATAAACATAGAAAGGAAAACACTAGGCTTTACACGATCATGATTTTTGTGCCGATCACCGATCAGTGAGTTTAAATAAACCGATCACCGATCACCGATCCGATCACGTTAGGGGCAATAAATACTTGTTTCTGTACACCCCTTGCCTTCTCACGAGCACCGTCTAAAGTTGTTTGCTTTAGCATCCGTTTCAGAGTTTGCTTTTCTTTTTCCGCGTGTTTCTTGAACTCGACATGCTCCTCCGTGTGTATCTTTTCCAAGCGCCTGATTAAATTTGTGGTGTTGAAGTTTTTGCCAAAGTTCCCCCGCTAGGTACTGTAGCGTTGCATATATTGCAGATAGCTTGTGCTATGTCTGTTTCTCTCACTTTGAAAAACTTCCACACTCCCGACACGTTTGTTTGTGTCGCCCATGGATGTTGCTGTCGTGAAGATTCAAAGAAACTTTATTTTCCGTCACATAGCGACAGTACTCAAAACAGGAAGAGGCACGAAGACGAAAATGAAGGCCTTTGAATCATGAATCATTAGCTCTCGGATACAAACAAATAAACATGTCGATGCTGTGAAACTACTTTGGAGGAAATGAGACAGATTAAAAAAGTTTCAACACGACCATGACGTCATTGATCGGTGATTCATGACATGACGCCCGATCATGAACGTTTCTAAAAATGCCAAATATCGGCCGATCCGATACAGTCGATAAGATGGGTGTAAAGCCCCAGAAAACACACACAGGTGATGAAGTGGAAATGAATAAGTACAAACCTGCTGCACTGCTGTGACATTGCTGGAGGCAGACTCAGTCATGTGGACAGTTGAACGTGTTGCCCACACCTGCAAATACAAGGACACAAAGTAACGTTTAAAGAACTGCATTTATTGTCCTATCACAAAGATGCACACAATGAAATACACATATCCCAAATACCAACATGTCACTTGTTTGTTTTGGTTTTTGAGGCAACACGTGCTGATCAGGCTGGACATCTGGAAGAACATAAAGAAATTAATTCATAAACAAAGTAACACACTAATTAAACTGTACATGTACTGTACATATGTGATCTTGTGTTGATAATAGGGGTGGGGCGATACGGCTAACCCACGATTCGATACTGTGACGATATTTGGCCCACGATAATGACAACATCACGACACACGATATCTTCGATATCTTCGAAATTTTGCAGACGATATGTGACTGAAAAAGAAAAGAATACACATAAAAAGGAAAATGCCTGTGATCTTGCATTTATTCCAAAACTTTGTATAATGTACAAACAAACGTGCACTGCACAAGCAAACATATTAAAGTGCATGAACATTAATAACTTTCCTGTAAACAAGGACAGTGCTTTCTGGTAATGTAAAGTCAGTAGCAACTTGTCTTATCTCAACTTGGGGACTTGGGATATACAAACCGACGGGAAGATGAAAGAGCGAAAAAAAATCCTTTCACTGCCCCGATTCTGAAAATCAATAAAAAATGATGCAGACAAAATAAATAAATAAATAACCGCGTCCGCAAAATATACAGGAAAAAGTGAAGTGCGTCCCCCATCAGTTCATTACGGGACAGGCTTTTTAGTTTCCAAATATGGGACAATCGTGTATTTTACGGGAGGGTTGGCAACCCTATCTAGACCACAGACGGAAATTAAATGAGGTTTTGTCATTTTCCCTAAAAAACGGGACAAATTGTGTCCTGGGAGAGATTTTATCTTTCCCGGGACAGGTGGTGAAAAAAGAAAACAATTATGGGAAAAACGGGACGGGTGATAGCGAACGAGGCAGCTCTGCAGATTCGTAGTGTTGCCATTGTATTTTACCTTCGCAAAACAGTTGTTGCAGATTGCATATTCTTTATGAAGTTTCCTCCCGTCATCCGTCTCGTAAAAGCCAAAGTGGGTCCACACTTTAGAGTGGTAACTTGCGGGTGGGTCTTTGATTTGTTTTCCGTTGTTGGTATTTTCCGCCGTTCTTGCATGTGCTCTTCCGTTGTTAACTCGTCTTATTCACCGGCCGCTGCTTACGCCTACTTGACTCTTACGGGATGAGCGCCCCCACAAACAGGACAGGAGAGATTAAGCCTTAGCCTCACTGAACCACACGGGCTTGGACCGGATGTCTGTGTGAAATGCAGTCTCAACAGCTGTTGGTACTGTCTATAAAAAAAGAGGAGAGGAAATCAGAGTCAACTTAGGATAAGTGTTCATTTTTAAAATAAAAAGTTGCACAGTTTGACAAATACACGATTGGGGGGGGGGGGGGGGGGGAAAGAGGGATGAACAGGTTACCTCAACCTCCTGTCCAACAAGAGTCCATTCAGGAGCAGGTCCATACACTGGCATGTGGACAGGACCTGTCACAACCACTCTGGGAGACACCCTGGGCGATGATTGGTTGTGGCACAACACCCCTGGCCTAGGTGAAGGGGGTGCGAGCTGATGGAGCACTGCAGCATGCAGACGCTCCACCAAAATCAGTCCTGAGGTGCACGTAAACAGAAAACAACATGTTAACACATATTTGTCATATCAAATGAAGAGCAAGTAAGGCTGAAGAAGGCAAAACTTACACCATCATAACACCACCATGTACAGCTGACGAAGGGGGAGGTGATCGGCCATATACACAAATGTTAAACCTGGAAGAAGTGTCACATAATCAATTATGTAATCACACAATTCTAAGAAATATCTGTTAGCACAGTGTCACTGAAGAGAAAAAAATACAACAAAAATATGTATTTTACACACCCATGCGTGCAGCAACACGATGATATACTTGACGTAGCGCTGTTTGTAGTTCTGGCTTGACAGTCAGGCGAGGTGGAAAGTCAAGCACAAACACCTACAAAAAACCCCAAACAAACATAAAAATGCAAAATAAATTCATGAATATTCTTGTTATTGAACTATGGATCATGGAATTACTTGATATTGATAAAACAAAGTGGCGATGACATTCATGTGTTCAAATTTGTTTGTCACAGCAGATAAACAAACCTTGGGCCAGCGGTCCAACACAGTTGCCAGTAGCGCAGCAAAATCCTGGGCGGAGTCTGTTACAAGCCCGTGTTCAAGGTTGTTGCCCGGGGCGAGAACACAAAACCATCCACAAGTGGACAGAGATGTGAGTCTCCCACCACCAGAACAAAAACATAAAGAAACTCGTGGCTTGACAAAATCACGACCCATACCTTCTTGTCTGGTTGCTGGGCCTTAAGAACGAACTTGCACTGTTTTGTCAGTCAGGAGCAAAACGGGCCATCTTCGCACCCAGGTCGCTGACCAGTACCGCGCCCTGTGTAAATTGACAAAAAAGAAAAATCTAAATATGTTTTTGTAAGATTTATTTGGAATACAACATAACACAGGCAGAACATGAAATCATGAACGTGGAAGTACTCACGACGTTCAAAGTCCTTCCGAGGTGGAAAAGGTGTCCAATCCCGTTTTTGCTCCAGGCGTCGTTTCATGGCCAGAGAGCGACGGAATGCCTTGGTGTTCGGCATCTGAACAATGAAATGAAAGATTGTGTCATTTTCAATGAAGGACAATGATAACACAAGTTTACAGAAAAAAGTGATGTTTTCTCACACACGACATCAAAACACAGAAAGGTTTCTATACCTTTGCAGCTGGAGACGATGAGCTTAAATCAATAAAGCAAAAGAAAATGTGTATGTGTACTCTTGGACCCTAACCCTAATGCCATACAAGTCTATGGGGTGAAATTTCAACTTTGTCCTACAGATATGGGGCCACTTGCTTTTTCATCAGGAGCCCCCAAGAAGAACCCACGCCAAATTTGGGGCTTCTAGTACTTGAGGAACCCTGAAACCCTAACCCTAATTTCAGCTAAGCCTAACCCTAACCCTAACCCTAGTTTCAGCCTTATTGTTAACCCTAATTCAATGCAAGTCTATGGGGTGAATTTTCAACTTTGTCCTAGAGACATGGGGCCACTTGCTTTTTCATCAGGAGCCCCCAAGAAGCACCCACGCTAGATTTGGGGCTTCTAGCCAATGAGGAAAAATTTGGAGCAGACACGAAAGGGTTACAGCTGAGAAGGCACTTAAGATCCTCAAAGGACTGTTGCCACTCACTAGACCAAACAAATGGTTTCAATGGACTGGTTAATTCTTCTCTCGTGGCCGGCAGCTCCACTGCCTTAGTGCTGGAGATGCCCGCTCAGGGGCGCCGCCAGGAATTTTGGGCCCCCTTCAAAAAAACAAAAACAAATGGGCCTCCTTTGCGCAGCGCTTGTCAAAAGCTTCACATCACTCTAAAAATGCAGTATAGTTCAATAATAGTGCTTGAGTCCATCTTGACAGTGTCAATGTATTTTTTATTGTGAATTCTCCACTAAGCAAACTCTTAACATTTATGAATGATTCATGAAAAAACACTTGATGTCTCTCGGACAAAGTTGAGCTTTGACCTTCATAGACTTGCACTGCATTAGGGTTTAGCGATAAGGCTGGAATTAGAGTGAGGGTTTTGGGGTTCCTCATGGGCTAGAAGCCCCAAATTTGGCGTGGGTGTGTCCAGGAGGATCCTGATGAACCTGAAAGTGGCTCCATGTCCCTAGGACAAAGTTGACCTTTGACCCTCATAGACTTGTATGGCATTAGGGTTATCGATAAGCGATACAAACCTGGTGAGTTTAAGACTTAGTGACTCTACGTACATGAATGTATGGGGTACCCCGTCCTTACCTTGTTCCAACCTTCCCTCCACAAACCTGGCTGTCCAGTGCAGAAGTCAAAGTGAGAGAGAGAACAAAGAAGGAGGAGGGCCTGTGATGCCGCTGCTGATTGGCTCGTTGGTCGGTTGAATGAGCCAATTCTAGAGCTCCCCTCGGTGTCCACACACTGCAAAATATATCTAAGAAATAAACACTTAAATTGAGAAAGAACAGGCTAGAAACAAGTCAAATTATCTGCCAATGCAGTAAGATATTTAGACTTGGTAAGATTTCTTAAAATAAGACGATATATCTAGGCATTTGAAGAATGGAAAAACTCTTGAAATAAACAGTAAAGCACTCATTCCAAGGACTGTACTAAGTCAAATAAACTTGATACTAGCTTCTCAATTCTTTTTTCACGTTTGCTTCTTTCTTAATTTGAATGAAAAGATCTTAAAACCAGACCTACTAACAGTGCAATTCTTCTTAATTTAAGTGTTCACAATATTAGCTTTTTTTTCTCAAAATGAGACAAAGCATCCACCCCCCCTACGCCCATTCCCCCCCCCAAAAAAGATAATTCAGCAAACAGAATTAATATTGTCAACAACTATTTATTCACTTAAATTGCTGACAGTGCCTTCACTGCCTTGTAATAAAAACGTCACTAAGGCATTGCATCTTAAAACAATCTCAAGCAATCATTTCTAGAACGCAAGTAACAATTGTTACAATATTCACCGTCATCATTATTGAATATTGATTCAGATTCCCTGACACTCAGTTACACAAAAAAAAAAAAAAAAAAACAGCATGGGGACAGCATATAATGTTGATATATACTGATAACATGTTTGTTCCAACAGACTCCCACCCACCCTCAAGTTACAACTACCAGGGGAGTGTATCGCTACCTATGCCTAGTACACAGCTATACTCCCCAATTTCCATTCTGCCATGGTCTTTTTTGTATGAGGCTGTGGTGTCTCACTCATGGATAGTGTCCTGTAGCACTTCTGTCTGAATGACAGAGAGAAGGGTTGCCACACACTTTTGGATATGTGAGGTGCAGGGCATAGTCGTAACGCATCAGATGAAGCAGACGGTCACTCAAGTCTTCCTTGGCAAGCGTGGTGGCGGGAGTGGCTCCAAGACAGATGAGACAGCGGGTCCCATCAAACAGCAACACAGGAAAGACCTCTTCTGCGAGTACATTATGGGATCTTCTGTTGGCTAAAGAAAAAGAAGAAGGAAACGCCACATCCATGCATGGAACTATGAAGTGTTGAATGTGAGAAAATGCGAACACCTGAATGACATGAAGCAGTGGCTCACTGGCATGTCCCAGCTTCTTCTGTGGTGGACTTGGTGAAGGAAAGAGTGTGGGGAGTGCCCTGAGCAGCGCGATGGAATATTCCACTGGAATAGAACAAATCAACTTTGAGTTCAAAGTTAGTCTTCCTAAAAATGAGTCTTATTAGGTTTGTGTTGATCACAAAAAAAATCTTATTTTTTCAGCATGAAGAGTATTACCATTCTGCATCTATTCATTCAGCGCAACATAAACCATCCTATGTCCAAGGAAACAGCTACACAGTCAATTAGAGACACAGCAAAATGACTCACCTACATCCAGCGTTATGCGTGGCTTCATCACTTCATTTTTTTTCCAAACACCATAAAATTACACATTGGTGCAGAAGTCTTCCCATCTCTTTTTTTAGTTCATCAATGAATTTTCTGTTGCCCTTATCCAGAATGCGCCGCAGCTCATTCATCGCCTATAATGCAAGTCAGTGTTAAAATCTGCAAAAATGCTTGCTTTTCATCATAAACCAAAACAAGTTAATCACTTACACGATAAAGATCCTTGACACATGAATATGCATCCAGGATCTTTGTTGGCCTTGTCCTGTTCTTTCAGAACATCACTATCAATGAAGGATCTTCTTGCTTGAAACTGCAGGTCAAGAATTTGGGAGACAGCATCTTGGTTGGGTTTTGGTTTCTTGTACAGCTCCTGCAGGGTCTGATAATGTCTGGCCTGTGCTGTCAGACCATCTTTGGCTGATGAAATGGAGGAGACAAATCAGTAAATCAGTCAAATGGATGCAGAATGAAGACACAGTTCCTGGCTTCATTCGGTGCAGTCTTGGTACGGTGGAATTCTCAGCCGAGAGGAAACCAGATCCAAAACATTATGAACAAGAGAGAAACAATAGACCCAATTAGGAAAAAAGAAAAAAAAAAGTGTTATGTTCGATGTTTTCAGAGCAAAGTAGGTAACCAATCACATCTACACTAATAAGGGCCCAAATCCTTTTCCTCCTGAGAAAGTGTTCTGGTCCAGGAAAAAGGTCTCTCAAATCATCACGACGGAGGGTGTGGAGCAAGACTTCATCGATGTTGGCAGCTATAAAGACAGTCCAATCATTAACAAACCTTTTAAACTACAACTCATACATTTTTTTGACTAATGAATTTAATTCAACTTGACAAGTCAAACCAAGTTTGTTTTGTGCCAATTTCTGTTATCAGAATTAATTGTAAATGCAATTCAGTTTAGACATTTTGTCTCAAATTTGTAAAATACTTCTTTTTGAAATCAGTGTCAGCATACAGTTATTTTAATTACTTAGCAGACAAATCACAGTAATGGAAATTTTTTCATACCTACACATGACATACCATTTAAAATTGATACTGTGACATCATCCAGTTCATCCATTATTGGCCCCGGTTTGGATGTCCATTTAATTTCTCCTCAATCTGGCAGGGAAAAAAAAATCATCATATTAAGGTCACAATTAGGACAAGCTAGCTTCCGACTCAAGATCCGTTTTTTTTACAATGCCCACCTGCCATGGATCCCAAAGTTCCCATGCAATTAAAAGTTGTGACACCTTATCTGAATGATAACCCTAGACAGCTCAACGGATTGCTAGTCATACAGACAACAATCAAAATTGGAGTGAAACTTGTAACCACAATGCCTGCAACATGGTGGTACTTATGGTAATAATCATCAAATACCAGTGTTCTTCGTGATAAAATGACAACATCTGATAGGATTGTGCCACCTTGAACTGCAATCAACTTAAATTTTGATAAAAAACAAGCAAATTGTACCTAAACTACATCTTCAATCAATCCAATTTGAGCACCCTCTACCCCATAAACTAAAGATACTGCAACTACAAACTTGGTAGTACAGTATTTCGTCATGCCACATGTACCAACCATTGCCAGAGCTTATGGAGCAATTTGATGTTATTGTACAGTAAAAATGGAATATTGGAGCTTTCGCAAAAAAAAAAAAAAAAAAAAAAAACTTTAAGGCTTAATATCTCCAAAATGATACTGTACATATACTTGATAATGACTGAGGATATAGTCAGGGTATTCCTCAGGTCAACTGTACCAACCACTGACAGAAATTATGGAGCAAAGCAATGTTACTGTGCAGTAAAAAATTGAGTACTGGGCCCTTTTTGCCTGTTTGAAAAGCTAAAAAGAAAAAGGAAAACAACAACTTTGAGGCTTAATATCTCCAAAATGGTACATTAAATATGCCTTATAATGATTGAAGATATATTCAAGGTTGTCCTGAGGTCAACTGTACCAACCATTGACAGAGCTTATGGAGCAATTTGATGTTATTGTACAGTAAAAATGGAATATTGGAGCTGTCGCAAAACAAAACAAAAAGCCAACTTTAAAGCTTATTATCTCCAAAATGATACAGTAATACAGTAAAAAAAAAAAAGCATTTAGAAATCAAGTCAGTAATGTCAAGTCAGTGCTTGATGTGTCATCAGCAGGCGTCGGCGGCAGTAATGGGGCATCGGCGGGTTTCGGGCGGAATCGCCAGGCGTTGGGAAGCGTTGGCGGGTGTCGGGGGCTCGTGGCCCGGTGGCGGACGTCACGGCAGGCAGTGGCCAGGTGGGCTCAGTCCCGCAAACGCTGCTTACAGCTTTAATTTTGTATTGCTTTAAAACATTGTTTAAGTTGAGTTTAAATTTACACTATTTTTTTTTTCTTAGCTGCTAATTGTTCAAAAATGCTGATGTTAATAGTGTGTTTGCACAGTAAATGTTATGGCACTTTAATTCATATGGCAGTACATTTAAAATAACTGGCCGTCAAGTTCCAGGAACTGACAAACTGCACTGAGTTGAGTGAGATTCTCCAAAGGAACTCCAGTATAAATGTGGACTTTACATTCTAGTCCCCTGTGAAGAAAAACCCAAAAGTGAACGTTTTTGTGCCTCACCCTTTCTAACTGGGACAAGTGCTGATGTTAAGTGTTTGCACGATAAATGCTTTCGTTTATATGGCAGAACATTTAAATTAAAGTGTATGAAAGACTTCTTTTAAATTCATTATTGGCTTTTGCGTATACATTAATTGATTAATCGTGATTGATCAGGTAAATCATGCGATTAATTGCGATTAAAATTTTTAATCGTTGCCCAGCCCCAGTAAAAACATTTTTCTGGTGCCAGCATTTTGTGAGGCAGAAGTTGATTCATACTTCAGTGCCTTGGAGCGAATAGCTTCGCCACTCAACTGGCCAAGAGACATGTGGCCTGTCCTTCTCCAATGCAAGCGGGTGGGAAAAGCACAGGAGTTGGTGTCTGCTCTTTTCCTAGAAGACAGCCTGCAATATGATGTTGTAAAGGAAGCAATTTTTCCTGCTTATGAGCTTGTTCCTGAGCCCTGCCGGCAAAAATTTAGGAACCATAGAAAATCTAGTGGTCAAACCTTTGTCGAGTTTGCATGGGAGAAAAGCAACCTCTTTGATAAATAGTGTGCAGCTAATGATGTCAAAAATGACTTTGAGTCACTCCGTGAGCTCGTTCTTTTAGAAGATTTTAAAGACTCTTTGCCAGAGAAGGTGGTAATGTTCTTGAATGAACAGAAAGTGTCGTCATTGTCCAAGGCTGCTGTCCTCGCAGATGAGTTTGTGTTGACCCACAAAAATGTGATCTCATCTCCCCCCCGATCGGACAGGCCTTCTGCTTCTCGTCCCACAAGAGCCGAGTCTAGCCACCTCCCCCTTGAAAAGGCTAGAGGGAAGGGACTTCTGGTTTGGCCATAAAGCGGTAGACTGCGCGACACCAGGGCTCTCGACCGTCTAGGGCATATGTGACAAACCCTCATCAAGGCCCGCGGGCCAAATGTGGCCCGCCACGTCATTTTATGTGGCCTGCGGTCTGAGTGTCTAAAAATAAATAGGTCAAAAGCGTGCTTTGACCAAAAACTACATTTCCCACAATATCTGTCGACTATAATACCCGCGAAGTGACGCTCACCGCCACTACGCGGTAGTGTTTCCGCATCAATGCTAACGAGTGGAATTCAGAAATAAATAATGATCCCAAAATGTCCAGGAAGCAAAAAGTTGATGCAGATGGAAGACTGTTTCAAGAAAGATGGGAAGGCGAATACTTGTTTGTGCTTCAAGGAGAAAGACCAGTATGTCTTTTGTGTTATGAGGCGGTGTCGGTTGTCAAGGAGTACAATCTGCGTCGGCATTTTGACACCAAACACGGAGCCAAGTACGCCAAAGCTAGCCTTCAAGAAAAGCAACAAATCGCCCAAGAATTAAAAGGCAAACTGCGGTTGCAGCAGAGTGTGTTCACGAAATCCACAGCCAAAAACAATGCGGCAGTGAAAGCTAGCTTTATTGTGGCTGAAAAAATCGCCCACGCCTCCAAATCTTTTTCAGAAGGAGCGTTTTTGAAGGAGTGCATGCTAAAGGTCTGTGAGCAGGTGTGTCCCGACCAGTTACAGACTTTTAAAAATGTCAGTTTATCAAGAAACAACATCGCGGACCGAGTTAAGGAACTAGCAGAAAATCTTGCAACACAGCTGGCCGAGGAGACACGCAGCTACACAGCTTTTTCATTCGCTGTTGATGAAAGCACAGATAACACGGATACAGCACAGTTATCAATTTTTATTAGAGGCGTGAAGTCGGATCTCTCTGTCACTGAGGAGCTGTTGGATGTAGCTGCAATGCATGGGACCACGACGGGACAGGACATTTTTGATGCGGTGGAGAAGTCTGTAAGTAAAAATGCATTGCCCTGGGAAAATGCAAAAAATGAACTGCCACACGCCTCTGATAACGTATCATTGCATTATCCATCAAGAAGCTTTGTGTGGGAAGGTGCTGGGGATGGATGACATAGTGACCACAGTCATGAAAGCAGTGAACTTCATTCGTGCGCGAGGCCTGAATCACCGTCAGTTCCAGCTGTTTTTGCAGGAGATGGGCTCGGAGCACGGGGATGTGCCGTACCATACAGAAGTGCGGTGGCTGAGTAGGAGCAAAGTCCTCAAGCGATTTTTTGAGCTCAGGGAAGACATTGCTCTTTTTATGCAGAGTAAAGGAAAACCCTTGTCTGAACTGTCAGATCCAAAGTGGCTGTGTGACTTTGCTGTGTTGTGTGACATAGCCGAAAATCTCGCCCAACTGAATCAGAAGCTGCAGGGACGCAAACAAGTCATCACGCAGATGTCCAACACGATCACGGCTTTCCAGCGTAAACTGGACCTATGGATGTGCCAAGTGAAACAGGACAATCTTGCCCACTTTCCTGTTTGTCAGAGCATGTCAGAGCATGTCAGAGCATGTCAGCCTCATTTCCCGAGACTTTTTCATGTGCTCAGTTGGCTACCAAACTGAGCCGGTTACAGACTGAGTTTGATCGGCGCTTCTCTGACTTCAGAGCACAGCAGTCTGGCTTTGACATCTTTGCCAATCCTTTCACCACTGACGTCTGCACTGCACCCCAGCACCTTCAGATGGAGTTAATTGAGCTTCAAAGCAACAGTGGCCTGAGAGCAAAGTTCCAGGATGCTGCAATCCAGGACTTTTACCATCTGCTGCCCCCTGATTTGATGCCACAGCTTCGACGTCATGCTGCCCGTGTTCTGTCCATGTTTGGGAGCACCTATCTGTGCGAACAGATGTTTTCCATAATGAATCTGAACAAAAACAAGCACAGATCACGCCTCACTGATGACAACCTCCATGCTGTTCTGCGGATTGCCTCAGCACAGGACCTAAAACCAGACATTGACACACTGGTAACGGGAAAACGGTGTCAGACATCTGGTCAGAAAACACACAGGTAAGCATTTAAAAAAAAACTTAATTAGAATATAATAAAATGTAATTCAACCAAGAAGAAGAATAGTTAAACTCTGTGTGCAATTTAATGATTGTGCTTGCATTTTGTTTTGTGTTTGTTATTTTCAGAACATGATCAATGGATGATAGATAGGGGATCCACTTGATGTGTTCAAGGACAGGCTGCATCTCCTCTTCAGAAACCTAAAAACTTGACCAATGCAGTTGTCAACTGAGTCAACCTTTATTTTGTTATTTGTAGTTGATTACATATCATTTATGTGTAGCTGCCGTTGCAATTATTTAGTGTTTGCAGGTTTTATGTGTGTATGCAGACAAATTATTGTAATCAAACTATCAGTTGGATCTGTTATACATGTTCTTAGCAGCTCACAATTGTTGATTCTACAGTAATTAAGACCATTTTAATGGGCTTAATTATGTTATTTATTATGTTATTTTTCCTTATTCACTTGGATAGTTTGATCCATGATTGATGGAGTTATGTGGGTTTCATAAGCTAACAAAAGGATTTATGTTAACAGAGCAACAAGCAAACATATTTTTTCTATGCAACTGTAATGTGCAAGAACTGATATAACTTGAATAAGTAATACATTCAGAGTTATTTAACATTAAGGAGTAGTTACATTTACTTTACATTACATTTAGTTACATTTATAAGTTACATCTGGCCCTTTGAGGACAGCCATTATGCTGATGTGGCCCTCGGTGAAAATGAGTTTGACACCCCTGGTCTAGGGTAAAAAGTCCCCGAAAACTTGAATAACTATTGTCAGATATCATATTAACTACAAAGTGATCAGGGGAACGTTGGAATGGGAAGGAAAACTTGATTCAACCAAAAGAGAAACACGGTAACAGACAATATGGCCGAACTACCAGCTTGCTCTGAAACAGAGGGAGATGGCGAAACGAACTCCTCGTGACTAACGACGCGGAAAAGGCCTCGGACATAGAAATTATTAGCAAGGAGATACGGGATTTAAAAACGGAATCAAAAGAAGTCCTTCGCACGTTTGGAGAAACACTGAGGAACGACGTGGAAAAAGACTTGGACGACTTCAAAGACGAAATAAATCAACAACTTGCGAAAGTCATCACCGAACAGGAGCTCCAGACCGGCAAGATCAACGAGGCTGAGTCGCGGATTGAAAAACTAGAACGTTGGGCACAGGAAGCTAATGACGCTCTGGTCATATCACTGAGAGAACAAAAAGCTCTTCAGGACAAGTTAACTGACCTGGAGTCCAGGCCGAGGAGAAACAACCTACGTATCTATGGAGTCACTGAAGGAGAGGAGGGAGAATCTGTGGCCAAGTTTGTGGAAGACCTGCTGAAAAGCGAACTGCACCTGCCAGCAGATTTTAATTTCCAAATTCAGAGAGCACACCGCTCATTTGCACAGAAGCCAGCGGACGGTGCCCAACCGAGACCCATCATTGTTAACTTTCTGGAATTTACTACCAAAGAGAGGGTCCTGAGAGAGCTTGCCTGACAATGCCACCTGGGGAGTTGCACCCCAGGAAATAAACTATAATAAAATTCCTCGGGCTACACAGGTTCGTTACGCTTTGAAATTTAAGAGGACGAGACGGACTTCCAATGAAACAGCTTTATTTGACAACAATTTAAAATAGACCAGGTTTAGCTGCCTGAGTGTCAAGGAAATAAGTACCATACCAAAAAGACTGTTCAACATAAGAAAATAAGGGGTGTAGTATCTGAATCTATGTATATGACATCATGTGATCTTATGTATATGGCCTGATGTGAACTCAGCAGTGAACCTGCTGCACTTCTTCCCTAAGGGCGTCTCAGGGTCCATATATGGTCTTGTTGTTGCCAACGGCCACCAAATTGAAAACAGATGGTCATTGGGGGTGCAACTATGGAATGTATACATTCTCCCCCACTTCTAGCATCTTCCTCCCTGGTTGCTGGGAGGTATAAAAGGTGATGGGAACAAAGCATCATCGGAGTTGCTCACATCTGGCCCAGAGACATCCCCAGGCTTTCCATGGTGCCTGTCTGACTTTTGACTTCTTTGCAAATAAACCAGTTTTTATACAACTAAGTCTGTGTCAATGAAGACTCCTTCAACATCTACATCACTTGAATCCACCAGAAGAATTCACCACAGGGGAACAGGGCCAAAGAAACCAAAAAAAACTCAAAAAAGGGAATAAACAAAGCTAAGGGAATCACTACAAACCAAAATTCACGCTACGCCAACTCCTGTCCTAAAGAAAAGAGAACAAAATTAACATACTAATACCTTGAGACACCCAGGCAAGCGTTAAACAGTTAGAACGAAAGGAAAACTTTTATTTATTCTTTGCACACACACACACACAAAACAAAACTGCCTGGGTGCAGTCGCTCCAAGTCGCTGCCTCCCCGCCGAGCGCCAGAGGAGGAGGGGGAGGGGGGGCTTCAGCTTTAACAGCCAAGCGGTGAATGCACAACGATCACGCACACACAGCACCACCTCCCGATGAACGGGCACCCGCCAGGGTTCCTCCTCCAGCTGTGCTTATGGCCCAGCCCGCTCTGGGATTGCTAGCCGAAATGCTAAGAACTGCGAAGGACAGAGTTCTCAGCGTGGACACGCCAGAGGAGTGCTGACTCCAGCCTGCGCTTGTTTTTAAAAGAGCTGCTTTCACTCTGCACTCTGGCGCAGGTGTAATCAGTGCGTTTACATGCAGAGCTTAATCGGACTAAGCAATAATTTGGTTTTCTCGTCCAATCGGAGTTCTCACCTTGTCCCCCTATACATGCAGCTGAGAAATTTGAATTACTGACGGGAACGTGTCCTCCTCCCAACAGTAGGGGGTGGAGTGAGCCTTTTCAGCTGGTCAGCTGCTTTCGGTTGACATATTACATCATTATGATATAGAATGATAGTTCATAATGTACATGTTACTTACTTTGCAGATAAGCTGTACCCTATTTCTTGTGCTCATGGTTATCTTAAAAGATAACCATGAGACAAGAACGTTGTCTGCTGTTGAAGGGCTACAACAACACAATGTCTTCGATGCTACGCTTTGTGCCGTCGCCACGGACCCCAAACTCTCGTTCTTGTTGGATGCGAGTTCTGCGCAGACTGGTGGGAGAGTTTGTGTACAGGTTTTGCAAAGGAACGGTGTCTTCAGTTATACACACGCTCATTAAAGTGCCGACCGTGGAGGAAGCTTGTGCCGTTTCCAGCAGAATAACAGCGAAATTATCGAAATAAAAACAAATCAGAAAAACATCTCTTTGCTGTGCTTTTATTTACAAAGTTGAAATTCTTCTAACTTACAAAAAATGTGAACGAAAAGGTAGAAATATAAATACGAAGGAATACGTATTTGTTCAGGGCTGCGCAAAGCCGGAGCCCTGCATTTGCTGCGCTACCCTTTTTAAAAAGGTCTCTGTTGTGTGTTATTTTAATATGTCCATCTCTTTTAGAAGAGAAAGCATCGCCCCGGTCTCATCCTCTCTCCAAATGTCAACATTCTTATTCGAGTTTGCTGGTTGTTTCACGCCGTCTGTTTTGTTAGACGACGTAGTTGTGCGGTGGCGCGTGCGCACTTACGTTGTCCAGTTAATCGTCCGACTAAGGCGTATACATAGCCGAGAAATTAGAATTCCAATCGCATTATCTGGGTGTCTCAATCGGAGTTCTCCGATTCCAATCGGAGTTCTCAAACTCCGATCAGAATCAGACGAAGGCAATAATTCAAATTTCTCTAGTACCATGTAAACGCACTGAGGGACGCAAAGATTGCACTCCGGCGCAGGTGTGATTGATGACGCGAAGGTGGGGGCAAACCCACCTGCCACATAGTTAATTAATTCAATTAATTAATTAAAGTGCTTTTTGAACCTTTGGCCGCTCCGTAGATTGTGGAAACGGGAAATGAATTGACTCACAGCACACAGTCACACGCTTGCAGCCGGCTTGTAAGCACAACAAAAAAAAAGAAAAAGACACTGAGCGTAGATGAGCACTAGGAAGGACTAACATGGATAAGGCGTCAATTGGAAATGGAAAGTTCCACTTCAAAACCCTGCCAGATGGCAGTCTTGACAGGACAAAAGTGATATGCATTTACTGTAAAGCTGTATTTAGTTTCCACCGGAGTACGAGCAGTCTTACGTTTCACTTGTCTGCGAAGCATACAGCTGACGCGGAGAGCCCTCCGCCCCCTTCTGAGGTAAAGCAAACCACGTTGGATGGTGTGGCACGGAGACCACTGGCCGCGTCCACCACACGCCAACTTTCAACAGCGGGGGCTAAATGGGTGTGGCTACGGCTTGCAGGCCAATTAATGTGGTGGAGGACGAGGGTCTGCGCGATATCATATATATTATACTGACTATGGATGAATATGACACTGACTGGATGATTATGGCACTGACTGTGGATTACTATGGATGCTAAACAGCTGTTATAGGCTATACTGCCTAACTGCACTATATCAGTTGAGTCCTGTACTGTATTGCACTGCCCCCTGTTTAATGCACACTTTATTTATTGTTTTGATTTAATTTAATTTATTTTGTGCATCACAGTTTGATGCAATGCATAAGTGTCATCCTTTTGTCTTAATGGCTGCTGAAAAAAGGGGATGAATAGTTCAAGTTGGAGTTGAAAAGTAAAATAGAGAAATTTTGGTAGTACTAGTAATCATTACTATGTAATGTTACAGTTATGCCCATCTGTTATCTTTGTTGGGCTTGAGTTTATGATTTTTTTTTTTACCCTGTGCATCTTTTGTTTTGTTAGTCGTACTTGTCATTGCTCCAACACGAATAAACATGCTGCATCCCACTAGATGGCGCATTTGCCTTATTTACAAGCACCATGGTCATCAGAGCTGATCTCTGCCACTCTCAGCAGCATGAGTCTAAGGTCTACTAAGATTCCACAATCTATTACACCTCGTGAGCAAAACAGGCTACAGGTAAAATTAAACATCTTCAGTTGAGCAACTCAGGCAAGTTAAACTGATTTAAAAACAAACAAACACTATAATACTAGGAAAAGAATCCTCTACATGTCAATAAATAATACAGATTGAGTATTCATAAAAATAAATGCTTACTTTAAATAAGAAAATCCAACAAACCAACAAGTGCAACACGAAAAAGGAAACCAACAATCAAAATAATGCTTAATTGCCTTAGTTTTGTCCCACACTTATCAGCTTAGCTACTAAGAATAACACACATTATTCACCTGGACAGAAGGAGGTTCTGAGGAACGTGTTGGTCCTGGAGCTTCCTGGTCAGGATGTTCGGGAGATCCCTCTGGCTCAATGTCTGGAGCGCCAACATATTTTAGAATTGCTCCTACAGAGACAAAGCTCATTAGATCATCAAGCAAAACAGATCAGAAGCGCATTTTCCTATTTTATTATTACAGTGATGTTGCAGTAATATAGGAAAATTAAAAATTCATTTGTATTTAAATTAAACATTATGGTTGCAGTGTCCCTTTAAAGCTTTTACCCAATTACAAAACTGTCATTTTTAAGAGTTTTTGGCATTACTTTACACACTGTACTAGTTAAAGTAATAAAACTAAGATAAATGACCCACTGCCACAACAGTCTAAAATAGTCAACACCATGCCAAATAAAGTATTTCCATAAAATATTTCTTTGAATTATAAAACAGTAGCACATTTCTAATGAAGGGCCTACAAAATACAAACTAAGCTTAGTAAATTCATCCTAAGTTAAGGCTAAAATAACATTAAGAGTCAAATATGTGAGAGACAACTTCCACTAAACGATAACAGGGGACTGACTACAACAACAAAATGCCCTCCTTCACTCCCTCCCTCCCTGTTAGAATGTGAATAAACGGGTGTGGAGTCAATCAGTCATTCCCATGGCAGGATAGGCCAACATGGCAGGATATGGTCAACTTTCATAAAACAAACAAAAACGCTGATTCATGACGAACAAATATTAGCCAGCCAGCTAACATTTATCAGACGCTAGCTAGCTAGCTCGCTAGCAGGACAAATAAACAAACTTGGAGGTGGGGGGGGGGACAACAGCGTTTCACCTCCACCTCTCCAGCCCACATCACAAACAAATAACTTACCTTTCCCCTTTGCAAGTTTTTCTTGATCAGTTTTCTTTTCCTTCCGTTTTTCCGCACGGCTGGGATAACTCCTTTTTGATGCCATTATGGTGTCTGTTTGTTTTTAATCCTCTCGCTAACGGGAACGAATGGTAGCTGTCAATCATTCACGTCATACCTGTGCGTCGCCGGCCCGCTCCGTCACAACCTGCGTGACAGTGCGGCAAGCCCCCAGAGTCCAAGATGGCGTCCCATTCCTTTCAATGAAGTTGCTCACCCAGCGCATGGCTCCCAAAAACTTTTTGACTTCCGCATTGATGGGATAATAGAGCATGCGCAGTTGTGTCAGTGTGGAGACCGTCACTGACAGACGTGCGCGCTCACGAACCGTACAAAATTCAACATGGAAATTAATGTATTTTTTACGGAACAACTGACGATTGTTGTTTTGAAATTTTAGAAATAATAATGATGATGATGATGATGATGATGATGATGATGATGATGATGATGATGATTATTATTATTATATTAATAAAATAGTATTATTATAATAATATACTATTATTTGTGTATTAAACAAGTGAGCAATGTGCCACTGAATAATAAATGATAATTCTTTGAAGCAACTCTCTATGGACCATAACAGCACTGCCACACATATTTTTTTAATTAATAACCTCTTCGGAAAGCAGACAAAGTAATGAAATGATTGGTCTATTTATTTCATCAGAACTAAAAAAAATTAAAAATAAAAACTCAACGATCTTGAAAGTTCCTCCCTGAAAGTTCCTCCCTTTCTCTTGCACCTGTCGATGTGTGTAGCTAACACAAATTTGCAAATATTTTGTCGTCCTCATGGAATTAAACAGCACACCATGTTAATTTATCAGCGAGTGCTCTCTCTTTTCATGCAATTCATCACGCTTAACATGTAATGCTGAATCATGAACGCTATGGAGCAAAAAATAATAATTACATAAACCACGAGTGAAATAAAATGTGTCATTCATTCAATAAAGATTTCATTCATTCATCTTCTATACCCGCTTATTCCTATTCAGGGTCACGGGGGTCTGCTGGAGCCTATCCCAGCTGTCTTAGGGCGAAGGCAGGGTGACACCCTGGACAAGTCGCCAGTTCATCGCAGGGCCACATAGAGACAAACAACCATTCACACTCACATGCACACCTACGGACAATTTAGAACGTTCAATTGACCTCACGTGCATGTTTTTGGAGTGTGGGAGGAAGCCGGAGAGAACCCACGCAGACACAGGGAGAACATGCAAACTCCACACAGAAAGGTCCCAGGTCCAGGCCCCGGAATCGAACCCACGACCTTCTTGCTGTGAGGCGGCAGCGCTAACCACTGCACCACCGACTATTTTATTACTTAGTTGAAAATGCCATTTTATTTCATTTAACAAAGCATATCATTATTTCATCATGCATTTAATTGTTTTGTGGTCCTGTGTTTTAGTGCTTCATAATTGTATTCTGTTGTCAAATTTGCCCATCAAAGTCAGATTAGTAATCCTGTACATCAGTTTAAGGAAAACCAATTCTAGGTAATGGATTGCAGATCTTGTAGTGACCTGTTACAATGGAAAGAAATGTATACATAATAAGTACGTCTGTGTGCCCGATATTTTAGCTAACACTAAACTTTCTGCACAACTGCATTGTGCTTTTTCTTTGGCCACAGAGAACAGAAACGTCTGTAGTTCTTTGTTCACCCATGGTACAGTTTCATAAGCTTTTCAGTTTTTAATACGTGTTAATGTAAAAATCCACACGCGAGGCATTTAAAAATGGCGGTTTTGGTCTTTCGTGAAAGACTGCCTTTGGCCAATCAGTGTGCTGAACGTTGCTACGTCACCCTTATGGTCTCAGCTCTGCTCGCTTCGAAGCCCAACGAGGCAGGTACCAAAATCCTAACCCCTGGGAACGTGACAATTGTTTTTTTCAATTGAAGTTTTCGTTATTTTGTTCGTTTTCGTTAACTATTATAACCGTGGTCAGGACCTCCAGTCAGAAGATCCACTGGAGGACATTTAGAGCAAACAGTCAGACAACAGCAGCTTCACCACACCAGCTGAAAAATGGAGTTTGGATGCTTTCAGCTTCAAGTCTCCAACTCTTCTTTCTCCAACCTTCTCTCAGCTCCAGAGGTTGGTAGTCTGCAGGAGCTTCTACAGCAGCAGAAGATCCACTGGAGAGGAGATGTGAACGTGTGACTGAAGGTGAAGAAGCAGGAAGTCAAACTCTCCTCAACAGCATCTACACTGAGCTCTACATCACTGAGGGACTGAGTGAGGAGGTCAACAGAGAGCATGAGGTCAAACAGCTGGAGACCAAGAAGACCAAGGAGATCCTCCACGACCGTCCAATCAGGTGCAGCCAGATCTATGAAGCCTCACCTGAGCAGCAGGGACTCAGGGAGTCAGAGTGGTGCTGACCAGGTCTCTGGGCTGGACTGGGAAGCCTTGGGGTCCCACTGGAGGAGCTGGAGGAGGTGACTGGGTCCAGGGAAGTCTGGGGGTCTCTGCTGAGGCTGCTGCCCCCGAGACCTGACTCCGGATACGGCAGTAGAAGATGGATGGATGGATGGATGGATGGATGCCAGGTGATAGAACATTTCATAAAAACAGACTCTGCATTATAACTTCTATTACACTCTAAATAACTCACTCCAATATAACTGCACTCGTCCTTCTCTCACATTACATTGGATCACAATGACCAAACAACACAACAAAGACAATGATCCAACTGTACTGCCACGTCCAGACTCAGTGTAGGTCTGTAGGCCTCTTGGACCTTCATGTGAACCACTGCGTGTTGACTGGAGGTGAAACATGACTGACTGCTGTCCTCCTACCTGGACAATGCAATCTCACTTTCATTCTGCTGCAGATGGCCATTTTCATTTTACACCGTCCAAATTTACAGCTCAGGGCGCTGGGACGAATTCCAAATTGTGTGCAGATACAGGCCTACACTTCAAATAATTATGAGAAAAATCCAACGTAAAGAGAGCACTTCCATTAGGAAATAGTCAACATGAAATTTCGTCTTCTACTGACACCTGCTGGTCAAATTGAATAGTTGCAAATATTGTGAACAAGTTGTCATCTAATTCTAATCCTAAACAATATGGCCATTCCAAGTCAAGTATTAAGACAATTAATCAGGTTTGTACTGCTTGATTGAACACATTCATCCCGTTCCAGTGCACTAAAACCCACTTCCCTTCAGGACCGTGTCAGCGAAGCCAAAACTTCCTTGAGTGACGTTGTGTCCCAGCATGCAATGCCAGCTAGCAAGTCACAATACTATTCCATCACAAACATGGATGTAAAAAATAAAAAGGGACGAAAAATGAAACTTCAGGAACACCAACCATTGCAATACAAGCAGAACTGGGCCGAAGTTTTATATTATGTACACCATAATACAGCCTTCTGGTGGACAAGCCATACTATTTAATCCATGTCTTCCTATGGCAATTCCGTGGGTAGAAACTCGTCGTAGAGGTCACGTGCTGGGTGCTCGTCACTCCACCAACCACCTCGGAGAAGGTCTAACAGGAGAAGCTTGCTGGCGGAAATGATACACTACAAGTGGATGTGACGCTAATGAGTGCGATGGATGAGGTAGAGCAATGCTCCAGAACCCGATTCAGACTACTCTCCCTCCACTTTTTTTGTTTTGTATGAGCGTTTAAAAAAAACAACATAATGATAATCGAATAAGCTTTAGTTTATTAATCAGAATTAAAACAAGGTTGTAGATTTGTTATAGATGAGTTCCTTTGTTGTAGTTTGGCGCTTGAAAAACTATATATGGGATGTACCATGACCTGAGGGATTTCCTCATCCCATCCCAGCTTGGTTCTGATGCTGAATGTGAATGTATCTTGCTGTACATCCCACTGAGCTCCAAGGGCCCTCTCCATAGGGAGCTGGTCTCTGTCAAGGTTAAGTGTTTTTACCTCTTTAGCTCTCTGCTCTTCAGGAATGGCGGCCAGCACCGAGCGATGATTGCTCACCCACTTATTGAACTTAAATCCACCTCTACCGCACAGGTCTGTTAGCTGCTGGTACAGATGTATTGCTTGTTCCACCGTGCTGACGGCCTTTAGACAATCATCCACGTAGAAATTTTGACCAACAGTGTTTATAACCTCGGCTGGGAAGTCATGCTGATTGTCGTCGAATGAAGCACAGCTTGGGGATGACACTGCCCCAAAGATGTGGACCAGCATCCTGTGCTCTTGTAGGTCCTTTGTAATGTCCCCATCTGGCCACCAGAGGAAGCGTAAGAAGTTTACATCCTGGTTGGAAACTCTTACTTGATGAAACGTTCCCTCAATGTCAGTCATGAATGCTACAGGGCCTTGGCGAAAACGAAGCAGCACACCTAGCAGTGTACTTGTCAAATTGGGACCCTGCAGGAGCTCTTTATTTAATGATGTTCACTCACTTTCAATCTCACAGCCACTAAAAAACCTGATTGTGATTGAGAGGTCCTCAGCAGCCAATCACTGTTGGGAGTCCAGCCTTCAAACACTCCTCCTGAATCCACAGTCACATCTGTGAGCATCTGGAACTTTGGCCCTGATCCTCCACACCACACAACTTGGGATGACAGCGCCACCTACCTGTATCCTTTCAGCAGCCAGTCCATGCTCTGACCCGTTTCCACTGTGGCCTGTTGTGTCATCTGGACCGGAGTCTGGATCATCAGTGTCCAGGTTCATGGAATCTGTCAGAGTGCCGCCGTCCTGTGATGTAATGATAGAGAATCACTCTATTTATACTAATGTGCAGAACCACTAGAGTGTCATTTCTTCACTGCTGTCAGCAACAAGCATTTGGTGTCACACTGGTGTACAACACTTATGGGCTAATTAATAAGAAATGACATATTTATGAATCACCTGCAATGCCCAGATTGTTGCTGCTTATCTGCTGATATGAGCCGTCAACTGTTGCAATATAGAACCACGGGCAGGAAATTACAATTAGTGTAGAGCGTATTATAATTTAAAAGTTTACTAATGGTAGTTCTTTAAAGAATTTAGCAGGGATGGAACAGGCTAACGTGACGACGTCACCTCTAACATGGTAGGAGCTCAACCTTCTGTCACGGCGAAAACTCGCAACATGTGGGACACCTTCCCCCACTCCCAAGCCTCATTAATTTTTCACTGCAGTTGGCAGTTTCAACAAAAAACATTTTATTAATCAGTAAATGAAATAAACAAAACAACTTAACCGGTGGGCAGCAGAGGCTTCAGGGTGGGCCAAGGCCAAAATAATAAACCAAACTCCAACTAGCTCGCCTTAAGAACTAACTAAAGAAAGAAAGAGAACCCAAATACAGAAAGGCTAACCTCCCTACATACTTATTAAACAGGAGAAAAGAGGGGACAAAGAAAATGGCAGCCCACCCCTACGGCTGCGTGCTCTAACACCATTTCAGAAGTGACTAACTGCAGAGTTGGGAGCGGAGGAGGGATGACCGTCAGGCTGGCTCGACTGCTCCTCCTTCTCAGCCGTGGCGCGTCCAATCAGCAGCCGACATCCAGGACCGCACCTGCAAGGCGTCATCCACTCTCATACACACACACACACACACACACACACACACACACACACACACACACACACACACACACACACACACACACACACACAAACATAGAGGCATCTAGACCCACCTGTGGGTCATATCACCCCCTCCCTTAAGAACTAAACCCTATTAACATACCGACAAACAAAACTAAACAAGAAAAACAGCTCAGTTCCCCCAAAATAAGAATTCCGCAGCTAGTCCACATCGTAATGCATCTGCCAACACATTATCAACCCCCCTTCCTGTGGCAAATCTGGAGATGGAAGTCTTGCAGGGGCAGAGACCACCGCATCTACGAGGGCATTATAGTCTGTAAAAACCTGACCCCAAATTAACATCAAGATGAGCACTGTCAGAAGGAGAGCCAAAGCTTCTTTCTTAACTTCCCAATATTGACTCTGTGTGCGTGCTGCTTAGTTGTGGCATGTCCCTCTACTTCTATGCTATTCTACAGCGGGGGTGGTCAGAAAACAATAGTGGGTGGCTCTCAATTAATTTAACAATATCATGACGGGCTGATGCAGGCAAATGGGACAAAAACGAGCTTAAGTTATTCATAATTTCAGAGTTTCCCAGGCGCGCCGAAGGAACACCGATTTTTTTTTTTTTTTTCAATGAGCCAATGGGCACGGAGGGGGCGGAGGCTCAGGCGACACATTTTTCCGAGCGACGTAACGCCCGGTTCACAGTGGACGCGGAAGCGCCACGAAGCGCCGCCGAGCGCTTCCATTCGGCGCCCACGTTAATCAATGTGGTGGTTGCGCGGCTCGCGGCATGCATTTGTTGTTTCGGCGTCTGCTCTATTTCGTGCGCGAGCCGCGAGCGATCCTCGTCAATAGTACAGGAAGTCGCTCAATAAAAACGGGAAATCCGGTGAATTTTCAAAATAAACTAATTTCAAAAATAAAAACCGAATGATAAATTTGATCATATATCATATTTGTATGTTATATTTGTCAGTACATTGTATCAGAGTGCGAGAGAGATTAAACACACACACACACACACACACACACACACACACACACACACACACACACACACACACACACAGAGGAAGACTTGATCAAAATACGTCTGTTTGATCCTAGAGATGCCGGTCAATGATCATTATGAAAGAGGTCTTGTCTTGAGATGGACACCTGAGTGCGTGTTTCTATTTATTTACACACACACACACACACACACACACACACAACAGTAAGCTACGGAGCAGGCTGGCTACGGGGCGAGGGGGGGCGATGATGAAAATTATTTTTTTTATCTAATTTTTTTTAAAGAAAAAAAAAAGAAGCTCAAGTGGGAGTGAAAAAAAGACTGCAGCTGAGCAGAAGCGCTTGTCGACCGTCGCGAAGCTGTTCGCGTCTGGTGTGAACCAGTTGGAGCCTCGCTCGCGAAATTCGTCGGCGCTCCGCTTCGCGGCGCTTCCGCTTCGCGGCGCTTCCGCTTCCATTGAAATGAATGGCACGAGCCGCGCGCCTGTTCGCGTCTGGTCTGAACCACGACATTCAGTGCCTTTACATGGCACTAGAGAAAATCGAATTATTGCCTTAGTTCGATTATGATCGGAGAACTCACGTGCGTGTAAACACCTTACTCCGATTATGATTGGAGTTTGAGAACTCCGATTGGAATCGGAGAACCCCGACTGAGACACCCAGATAATGCGATTGGAATTCAAATTTCTCTGCCATGTATACGCCTTAATCGGACTATTAACTGGACAATGCGAGTGAGCATGCGCCACGCCTCGCTCTCGCGACTCATGACCGCACAACTACGTCGTCTAACAAAACAGACGGCGCGAAACAACCTGGCAAACGCGAATAAGAATGTTGACATTTGGAGAGAGGATGAGACCAGGGCGATGCTTTCTCTTCTAAAAGAGATGGACATATTAAAATAACGCGCAACGGAGACCTTTTTAAAAAGGGTAGCGCAGCAAATGCAGGGCTCCGGCTTTGCGCACCCCTGAACAAATACGTATTCCTTCGTATTTATATTTCTACCTTTTCGTTCACATTTTTTATAAGTTAGAAGAATTTTAACTTTGTAAATAAAAGCACAGCAAAGACATGTTTTCCTGATTTGTTTTTATTTTGGTAATTTCGCTGTTATTCTGCTGGAAACGGCGTGCAGCGGCACCAGCTTCCTCCACGGTCGGCACTTTAATGAGCGTGTGTATAACTGAAGACACCGTTCCTTTGCAAAACCTGTACACAAACTCTCCCACCAGTCTGCGCAGAACCTGAATCCAACAAGAACGAGATTTTGGGGTCCGTAGCGACGGTACAAATCGTAGCATCGAAGTGTTGTTGTAGCCCTCCAACAGCAAACAACGTTCTTGTCTGCCTTTTAAAATAACCAGGAGCACAAGAAATAGGATACACCTTATCTGCAAAGCAAGTAACACGTACATTATGAACTATCGTTCCATATCATAATAGATTTAATATGTCAACTGAAAGCAGCTGACTCTATATATAAATATATATATATATATATATATATATATATATATATACATATATATATATATATATATATTAACCTCTTTCATTGAACTCCAAAACATACATGGTCAAAATCCATATTATTAGTATGTTGTTGTTTTTTTTAAATGCTCATACAAAACAAAAAAAAAAGTGTAACATCCACTTGTAGTGCATTATTTTCGCCAGCAAGCTTCTCTTGTTACGACCTACCACATTGACCTATGATTTCCATATTCTCACATGAATCAGTTGCCCTGCAGATCCCCTTACAAGGGCCACGAGGAGTAGACGCACAACCAGCACGTGACCTCTACGATGAGCTTCCACCCACGGAAGTGCCATAGGAGGACACGGCTTAAATAGTATGGCTTGTCCACCAGAAGGCTGTATTATGGTGTACATAATATAAAACTTTGGCCCAGTTCTGCTTGTATTGCAATGGTTGGTGTTCCTGAAGTTTCATTTTTCCCTTTTTCCCTTTTTCTTTTTTACATCCATGTTTGTGATGAAATAGTATTATGAATCGCTAGCTCGCATTGCATGCTGGGAAACAGCGTCAATCAAGGAAGTTTTGGCTTCGCTGACACGGTCCTGAAGGGAAGTGGGTTTTAGTGCACTGGAACGGGATGAATGTGTTCAATCAAGCAGTACAAACCTGATTAATTGTCTTAATACTTGACTTGGAATGGCCATATTGTTTAGGATTAGAATTAGATGACAACTTCTTCACAATATTTGCAACTATTCAATTTGACCAGCAGGTGTCAGTAGAGGACGAAATTTCATGTTGACTATTTCCTAATGGAAGTGCTCTCTTTACGTTGGATTTTTCTCGTAATTATTTGAAGTGTAGGCCTGTAGTTGATGAGGAATCACGGTGTGCTAACGCTACTCAAACAGCTTAGATGAAAAAAGGGAGTGTGATTTGGGTTTGTGGTACATTATGACAATCTTGGACTTGCAAGACTGAGGCGACGGTTCAATTCCCATCAATGTGTATTATATATGTGTTATTTAGCTCATCTATTCTACATTTTAAATAGATCACATTTGACATCTGACCCACTGAACACTTACTATTGAACATATTTTTAAACTATGGGCTATTTAGTCTTGTTTTAGGATATAATATAATTCATTGCACAAACTGTCAGGCTAAGTATAAGAGCTATAGTCTACTACAATCAGTCGTGCCAAAAAAGAGACATTGCCTTTATTTTTCATTTTTATTTTATTGTGTCAGCATTGAACCATACAAGCATGTAGTGTTGTCCAACAAGAATGCATGGCGAATCAAATCCCAAACAACCTATGAAACAATGAACACGTTTCCATTGCACTTCATTTTATTGAGCACTAGATGACCTCCTCGAGCACTGTGTCATTGAAGCCTCGAGTAATGAACCATTTTTTGAAACAAGTGTCGAAGCTTCAACAAAGCCTCGATCAGCCATCACTACCTACGGCTGCGTGCTCTAACACCATTTCAGAAGTGACTAACTGCAGAGTTGGGAGCGGAGGAGGGACGACCGTCAGGCTGGCTCGACTGCTCCTCCTTCTCAGCCGTGGCGCGTCCAATCAGCAGCCGACATCCAGACACACACACAGACACAAAGATAGAGGCACCTAGACCCACCCGTGGGTCATAACACTCCGTGTGGATCTTTTCACTCTGGCATTGAAAGGGGGTGCTAGCACTAGCCGTTTGCTAAGCTATGTACAGACAGCACCACCGCTTGCCGAACCACATAGTCACACCGTTTATATACAACAACTCGTCATCAATATCTCTAAAGTAGAAGTCAAGAACTTTTTTCAAAAACGGTAACTCAAACTTTTTTGTGTGTTTATAAAAACAAACTAAAACAAACTTAAATTGAAGTCATATTTCACTTTGTTTACGTCTGTCAAATGAATATTTGCCCAGGAAAATGTTTGCGTTTTACGCAGCAGCACCTAAATGCACCTCGCGTTCTGTGACGTCACCCCTCTTTCACAGTAGTATGTTGACGAGCGACTCGCGGCGGGAAAGTCCGATATGCCACTTTTTCCCAATACGACGAAGAGAGTGACAAAAGCCAATGTCTTGTGGTGGAAAGACACAAAATATGTGGCTTGCTTCTCAAAAGGGAAAAACCCCGACAAACCTCCATTTAAGAAGCAGCAGTGGTGAACATGTTTATTGAGACTGGGAAGTAGACACGACAGTATGACTCAAATATCCTGTGGCGATGAGAGTGGTTCTGGCTATCTGATAAAGCAAGATTTAATATTGGGAATTTAACAAAATGAAAAGGAACCGACAACGCCACCCTGGGAATTTCACCCAGGGAGTTCTACTAAACACAAAAGTAATAATTAGGCACACAGGTAAGTTCTACGAGGAAGGAGTAGGAGACGTGGTTCAGAATGTTTAAAATATCAAACCAACTTTTATTCAACATTTAAAAATAAAAGGAACAAACAGACCAACACTTAAAAAGGAGCTACTGAGCTCCTTATTCTTGGTGTAGAAACTGAGGCTTACCGATGAGGGGGCCAACCGGGGGAGGAACCAAAGAAAACAAGGAACACCCCACTCACACGTGACACACCTGGAAAGAAAGTGAAGTGCAAAAAAAAAGAAGAAAACAACCACAATCCCGGGTCATAGCACTCGAAGCAGCTCTCAGCGACTACAAAAGAAAAGATAAACAGTTGGTTACTAAAAGTTCCCTAAAATCTGTCACATGTACTGAAATAGCAAGAAAAACAAACAAACAATGCAATGCCACACACACACACACACACACACACACACACACACACACACACACACACACACACACACACACCAACCAAGTTCCCACCAACCACGCACACGCATACACGCACGCACACCACTGTAGCTGGACCGGCGACTTGATAGTGTAACGTCTGCTGTCTGAGGGTCAGCAGTGGCGACGTAAGCAAATGAAGAAAAACACAACGAGAACGGAAAAACAACAAGTAAAACCAAGGCGGGACGGAAGCAACATGCACCGTCCACCGTCTGTACGGGGCGACTAGCACAATCAAGTGCGGGCAAAGCGGCAGTGTTCCTGCACTTATCTTATAGGACCGAGTTTTGGGCCACAGGTTTTGATCACCAAGCGTCCTCCAGGTGAGGAGAACAACGAGGAGGCTCTGCGCAGCTTTGTGCTAGCAGGCGGCTGTAGTGTGCCGGTGAGGTGTTCAGGAAGCACTGTAAAAAGAACGGACAGGTGAGGTACTACGTACCTATGCTAATAAGCCATAATAATTTAAATGCTAAAATGTCCGCACCTGATCCTCTTAAAACTCGGGCACACAAATCGGATGTTCAGTGTCCCATTGACCACAATGGACCACTAAACGAAGCTTTTAAGAAAAATGCGAAATGAAGCCACTGAGAGCTAAATGCAAACAATGCCACAGTGCAGCTTTTCTCAAACGGGTCAATTTTGAAATCATTTTAATCAACTCTGTCTTCATTGATCAGAAGGTTATTGCAGATTTGGAATTAAAAAAGATTTAACTGCAGGAATCATAAAATCGTCTCATCAGTGACGTTTATAGAGCCATTAAAAAATTGAATATGTGCTGAACAGACAAACGGAGGTGTAAGAGGCCTGTGTGACCAGCAGGGGGCAGCAGAGGACCGACAGCCGCAAGTTCCTCCTCAGAGAGGCCTGAGAAGGTTCTGCACCTTCAGCTCCTCCAGGAGGTCCTCAGCAAAGTGTCAGAGTTTGTTGGTTTTTTACCTCGGTCGGCAGAGTCACAGTATGAAACTTGTAGCCAGGGGGCGCTGCAGCTCACTCAACACCTACAAGGTTTGAAAAGGAAATTGAGTGGAATTCATCTGGAATGAAAAGAAAAGCACAACTACAGCAGAAAAACTGAACACACTGATTTTCTTCTTCTGTTGATTCAAATGAATTTGACAGAAATAATATCTGAAAAAATAGAAACCAAATGTTAAATTTCGACATTTAAAAAATGGACAGATTCATTTACACCCAGTAAGATAAGAAGATATTTAGCTCTCAGCCAATTAGAGCTGCTGCTCCTGTGTGTGTGCGTGTGTGTGTGTGTGTGTGTGTGTGTGTGTGTGTGTGTGTGGATGTGGTGGTGTGTGTACCTGAATGTGGGAGTGGGTGTGTTTAAGTACGTCACTGGAAGTAGGCTGCCAATTAGTGCGGCCTCCGAGGCCGCAACCGCCCCACGCCAGCGACGAGTCCAGGGCGGGGGGGCCCGGACACGGCACACCCGCTGCAATGCCAGCCAGGAAGAGGCCCGGAGCAGCAGGCCCCCGGACCGGAGGGCACCCGCCCCACGAGGAGCCAGGGCAAGATGACAGGGAGGCAGATACCCCAAGGAGAAGGGACACCACCCGGGGCGAACAGACAGCAGAGCCCGGCCCCCGGACGGGGCCCCCCAGGGCAAGCGAGACCGGACTCATCCCCATGACAGGACCCATCCCCTTCACCCACCGGGAGGATCGGTACCCAAGGCAGGCCCGGGCACCCAGATGCCCCCCCCCTACGGACCCAGTATGGCGCATCGCCGCAAGTAGCGAGGTCCCCATAGGCCCAGCCGGTCTCGCACCCCAGGGGCACCGGACTGCACAGGGCCCATCCAGAGTGGGAAAGATGCCGGATCCCGCCCCCGCTAGCAGGCCGACCCCACTGTGTGTAGGGGTGTCAGTGTGTGTATATGTGCACTTGCTGGTGTGTTGAACTATGGTGCGTTTAAAATGGAAGGGTGGTAAGGCCCTGGGACAACCACACTGCTGCTGAGCAGGGCGGCGGCCGCAGTGCACGAACCACCCCCCCAGGCCCTAAGTGTCTATAATGCTATTAAGATTGGAGAGGGTCTTAAGGCCAGAAGGCCGGGCAGCGACCACCAAAGACACAAATCCCCCGAAACAGAAGAAAATAAATAAATTAATTAAAAATTTAGGGAAAAAAAAACAAAAAAGAAAAACACCTATTATGTGACCAGGGGGGACTCCCGGTCAGGGCGCCCCCTCAGCGACATCGGGGCCGGGGACACCACAGGGATCCAGGAGCCAAAGGGGGCCCGCCCCCCACCGCACCGCACCACCCGGGCACACAGGAGCGGTAGCCGGCGAACGCGCAGCCACACCCCAGGCATGCGACCCCACCGCGTACGATCCAGCGCCAGTCCCCAGACACAGGGACGGACCAGCCCTCCCACCAACAAGGGGGCCCCCAGACCAGAGCCAGGGACGCCCCCCCCCCCCCTCCCGGAGCACCACCCCTGGAGCACCACCCACCCAACCCCCGACCCCCCACCACGGCTGCCCACATCAACCAGCAGCCTCAGCTATTGATTGATTACTAGTTAGTTATAGGATGAAGCAGACATTCCTACCAAGGAGGTGTGGTCTAACAGTAAGTTCCTATATTGTGCAATGTGCAGGTGTTGTTTTGTTTTCCAGTTTGTGAGGATTGTTTTCTTAGCGATAGATAAGGAGGTGATCAGCATGCGAGATTCTGCCTTATCTGATGTGATATCACTGAGGTCCCCTAAGAGACAAAAAGAAGGAGTGGCTGTGATGTTGTAACCAACCTGTGCTGATAGATCATTGCATACTATGTGCCAGAATTTATTTACTGGTGGGCAATGCCATGCAGCGTGTAGGTAATTATCTGGGACATTAACTGTGCAGTGTGAGCAGGTCTGAGAGGCGGTCATGCCCATCTGAAACATCCGCTGTCCAGTGTAGTGGATCCTGTGGAGTACTTTAAAATGTATTAATTGTAGAATAGGTTGTTTTATCAGTGAAAAGGTGTTCAGGCAGATTGTTCGCCAAAAATTAGAGTGAGGCTGGAGAGACAGGTCTCTTTCCCACTTAACAATTGGGATAGAAATTGTGCAATCTGTATTTGTAAGCAACTCACTCCAATAGAACTGCACTCGTCCTTCTCTCACATTACATTGGATCACAATGACCAAACAACACAACAAAGACAATGATGCCACTGTGCTGCCACATCCAGACTCTGTGTAGGTCTGTAGGCCTCTTGGACCTTCATGTGAACCACTGCGTGTTGACTGGAGGTGAAACATGACCGCAGAAATGCTTTTTCATTTTAAGAACGAAGCTGCATTATTTGACTCATAAAAAAAATCGTTAATAAATAATCCAAACTGCATTTTCATTTTCTTCTTCAAGACTGCTCATTCTTGTACTTAATTCAAATGAAGGAAAACACATTTGAGATTTAATTTTCAAAACATGCACCAGCAAAGAGTTACCTAAATTCAATATGAAATGTAAAATTCAAAAATGAAAAAGCAATAGCAGAATGCTTTTTCATTTTACGAACGAAGCTGCATTATTTGACTCATAATTAAAATCATTAATAAATATTGCTATATGCATTTTCATTTTCTTATTCGTGTCGCACCTTTTATGACACAATCAAAAAGAAAACTGAGGGCATTGTTTTTTAATTTTCGTGGTCCTGCCCTGCACAAGAGTTACCACAACTCGAAAACAAAATCGCAATCTCAAAGTAAGCGCGCGGCGCAGGAAAGTGACGTCAGCAGCTCTCCACCTGTGGGTATGGCGGTATGACGCCAAGTGTCATTTGCCTCCTGTTATGTGTAAATTCTAATGTTTGTGAATTTAATAAAGATATATATATATATATATATATATATATATACATATTCTTTTTTTTATTTAAAAAGAAAAGAAAAGAAAAAAAAGGTATGGCGGTATGACACCACTTTGCCATCGTTACTTCTTTCACGTCATTGAAGTTGCCGGTAATCGAGATTTAAATCGCCGAAAAACGTGGACCACTGACGGATCTCGCACCAGCATCTGCCACCAGTCGACGGATTGATCTGTTGCTTCGCATCCTTCGTCGGATGGACTGGTGGCCGACGCCGAACAGCTGTTACTCCACCCATGTAACAAATAGCTTTAGCTTTGATGTTGTGCTGGTGCATCAAGGAGTTCCATAACTGACAACAGGTTGGCTAGGGCAACCTTGTTTGCGTCCGTATCTGGGACGGCAGAATACCTGCTCAACTCGGTCCCGAGCATCAGATTCAGATACACTATTCAACTCCACCTGGGAAGCTAAATCCAGCAGGGTTTGAACAATTGTGTCAATGTGCGCCGTGCTCAAATCTGTCCGACCAACGAGATCCGTCAGGGGTCCACGTTTTTCGCCGATTTAAATCTCGATTACCGGCAACTTCAATGACGTGAAAAGTAACGATGGCAAAGTGGTGTCATACCACTATACCTTTTTTTTTTGTTTGTTTGTTTTTTTAAATATACAGTATATATATACATCTATTAAATTCACAAACATTAGAATTTACACATAACAGGAGGCAAATGACACTTGGCGTCATACCGCCATACCCACAGCGGAGGTGGAGAGCTGCTGACGTCACTTTCCTGCGCCGCGCGCTTACTTTGAGATTGCGATTTCGTTTTCGAGTTGTGGTAACTCTTGTGCAGGGCAGGACCATGAAAATTAAAAAGCAATGCCCTCAGTTTTCTTTTTGATTGTGTCATAAAAGGTGCGACATGAATAAGAAAATGAAAATGCATATAGGAATATTTATTAATGATTTTAATTATGAGTCAAATAATGCAGCTTTGTTCTTAAAATGAAAAAGCATTCTGCTATTGCTTTTTCATTTTTGAATTTTACATTTCATATTGAATTTTGGTAACTCTTTGCTGGTGCATGTTTTGAAAATTAAATCTCAAATGTGTTTTCCTTTTTCATTTGAATTAAGTACAAGAATGAGCAGTCTTGAAGAAGAAAATGAAAATGCAGATTGAATGACTTATTAACCATTTTAATTATGAGTCAAATAATGCAGCCTCGTTCTTAAAATGAAAAAGCATTTCTGTTATTATATTCTTATTTTAATTTGGATTATGGTAACTGCTTCCATATAAAACAAATACATCCATAAATATATACAATGTGAGAATTGTTTCTTGCAAGAGCTGTACTTCAACCCATGACCATCGATAAAAGTGTACACATCTAATCGTAAACAATCTGCTGCAACCTGAATTTCCACTTCTGTGTCTATAAACCAGTCACAGCTTGACTGATGGCTCTGAAGAAGCAGTTTCCATCAGCCTCTACATTCTCATTTGTACACGGCGAACCTAATGGCCATTGCAATCAGAAATTGGAAAACTTGCACGGTCCAAATGAATCTTCAAGTTTTTGCAAAGGTCTAAACAAACATCAACATCAAAGGGAGAGAAGTTACACTCTTCATTGGTCACAGCACTGACAAACTCTACGTCAGAATTATCCATGTCAAAGTGAGGAGTTTTGCTCTTCTGAAGTGACTCACTGTTGCCAGCTGGTGCTGGAATTTTAAACCGTGACCGGTTTCGCCTTGATGAAAAGAACCATGCAGAACCTTGGCTAATCTAATACCAGTGCCATGATCTGCCACTGCATCTTCACTAGTACTAACTGATGATGGATCACAAATCACATGTGCGAGGCATAGAACGAGCGGAGCAGTCAGAGGCAACAGAAGAAGAAAGAAAAGCCTCCTTAGCTTAGTTGATCTTCTGTGTTGCCTCCTGGACGGTGCTGGCCTCCTCTGGCTTGGTGCTGGCAACCACGGGAGCCACAGGAACCACGGGCACAGCTCTGGTCATCTGTGGCGTCGCCTCCAACTGATTAAAATAAGAAAGATGTGATTTTATGCCAATAAACATAGAAAGGAAAACACTAGGCTTTACACGATCACGATTTTTGTGCCGATCACCGATCAGTGAGTTTAAATAAACCGATCACCGATCCGATCACGTGAGGGGCAATAAATACTTGTTTCTGTACACCCCTTGCCTTCTCACGAGCACCGTCTAAAGTTGTTTGCTTTAGCATCCGTTTCAGAGTTTGCTTTTCTTTTTCTTTCTCCGCGCTGCGTTTCTTAAACTCGACATGCTCCTCCGTGTGTATCTTTTCCAAGTGCCTGATTAAATTTGTGGTGTTGAAATTTTTTGCCAAAGTTCCCCCGCGAGGTACTGTAGCGTTGCATATATTGCAGATTCAAAGAAACTTTATTGTCCGTCACATAGCGACAGTACTCAAAACAGGAAGAGGCACGAAGACGAAAATGAAGGTTTTTGAATCATGAATCATTAGCTCTCTGTGTTATGCCCCGGCCTTGGGGGAACCAGGACACAACATAAAGGCTCCCTCCCTTCTCCCAATTCTCAAATTAGACAAAGGTGCTTCATCCACAGGATGGTTTTTATTAAACGTCACCATCATTGCACTGGCGTCAGGGAGGGCATGGCCAAAACAACAAACAAAATGGCTCTCTTATGGATCTTACCTATGAAGAAAACAATCAAATAAATGACAGTCAAACTAACCTCCTTCACTAAAACACAGGAGAAAAGGGGCACAACACAAATGGCTTCCCTCCCCTACGGGCTACGTGGACACAAAGGGAACTGAAATAGATTACAAAACAGAATTGATGGCTGAACACAGAATGCTGCTGCTGCGGCACAGGGCCTCTGGTTGGGAGCTGGGAGAAGGACAAAGAGACCGAGGTGTTGAAGTCCTCCTCCTTAAATATTGGCACCAGCCAATCACCTTCCCGCACCTGGAACAAGCAAAAAAAAGGGAACACAGGATCTACTGCGCCATCTAGTGCCCAAACGGACACACAGCACACAAAAGGAACTGAAAACAATGTAAACCCAAATCTATACATTTACATAACACTCAGATACAAACAAATAAACATGTCGATGCTGTGAAACTACTTTGGAGGAAATGAGACAGATTAAAAAAGTTTCAACACGACCATGACGTCATTGATCGGATCGGTGATTCATGACATGACGCCCGATCATGAACGTTTCAAAAAATGCCAAATATCGGCTGATCCGATACAGCCGATAAGATCGGTGTAAAGCCTAGAAAACACACACAGGTGATGAAGTGGAAATGAATAAGTACAAACCTGCTGCACTGCTGTGACATTGCTGGAGGCAGACTCAGTCATGTGGACAGTTGAACGTGTTGCCCACACCTGCAAATACAAGGACACAAAGTAATGTTTAAAGAACTGCATTTATTGTCCTATCACAAAGATGCACACAATGAAATACACATATCCCAAATACCAACATGTCACTTGTTTGTTTTGGTTTTTGAGGCAACGCGTGCTGATCCACGTCTCAGGCTGGACATCTGGAAGAACATAAAGAAATGAATTCATAGAAAAAGTAACACACTAATTAAACTGTACATGTACTGTACATATGTGATCTTGTGTTGATAATAGGGCTGGGGCGATACGGCTAACCCACGATTCGATACTGTGACGGTATTTGGCCCACAATAATGACAACATCACGACAAACGATATCTTCGATATCTTCGAAATTTTGCAGACAATATGTGACTGAAAAAGAAAAAAATACCCATAAAAAGGAAAATGCCTGTGATCTTGCATTTATTCCAAAACTTTGTATAATGTACAAACAAACGTGCACTGCACAAGCAAACATATTAAAGTGCATGAACATTAATAACTTTCATGTAAACAAGGACAGTGCTTTCTGGTAATGTAAAGTCAGTAGCAACTTGTCTTATCTCAACTTGGGGACTTGGGATATACAAACTGACGGGAAGATGAAAGAGGGAAAAAAATCCTTTCACTGCCCCGATTCTGAAAATCAATCAAAAAAAATGATGCAGACAAAATAAATAAATAAATAACCGCGTCCCCAAAATATATGGGACAAAGTGAAGTGCGTCCCCCATCAGTTCATTACGGGACAGGCTTTTTAGTTGCCAAATATGGGACAATCGCGTATTTTACGGGAGGGTTGGCAACCCTATCTAGACCACAGACGGAAATTAAATGAGGTTTTGTCATTTTCCATAAAAAACGGGACAAATTGTGTCCTGGGAGAGATTTTATCTTTCCCGGGACAGGTGGACAGGTGGTGTTTGGAAAAAAATATTGATATTTGCCGTCAGTGTATCGATTATTTATTGCGACAGAAAGCACAACAATATATTGCAATATTGATTTTTTTTTTCACCCACCCCTAGTTGATAAGTGTATGAATAATTGTGTGAATGTTACCGTGGCAGCTGGGGAAACCCTGCCAGATGACTCCACGACGGTCTCCATGTGGTCCAGCAGCACAGCCTCACTGAACCACACGGGATTGGACGGGATGTCTGTGTGAAATGCAGTCTCAACAGCTGTTGGTACTGTCTATAAAAAAAAGAGGAGAGGAAATCAGACTTAGGATAAGTGTTCATTTTTAAAATAAAAAGTTGCACAGTTTGACAAATACACGATTGGGGGGGGAAAAAAAGAGGGATGAACAGGTTACCTCAACCTCCTGTCCAACAAGAGTCCATTCAGGAGCAGGTCCATACACTGACATGTAGACAGGACCTGTCACAACCACTCTGGGAGACACCCTGGGCGATGATTGGTTGTGGCACAACACCCCTGGCCTAGGTGAAGGGGGTGCGAGCTGATGGAGCATGCAGCATGCAGACGCTCCACCAAAATCAGTCCTGAGGTGCACCTAAACAGAAAACAACATGTTAACGCATATTTGTCATATCAAATGAAGAGCAAGTAAGGCTGAAGAAGGCAAAACTTACACCATCATAACACCACCATGTACAGCTGACGAAGGGGGAGGTGATCGGCCATATACACAAATGTTAAACCTGGAAGAAGTGTCACATAATCAATTATGTAATCACACAATTCTAAGAAATATCTGTTAGCACAGTGTCACTGAAGAGAAAAAAATACAACAAAAATATGTATTTTACACACCCATGCGTGCAGCAACACGATGATATACTTGACGTAGCGCTGTTTGTAGTTCTGGCTTGACAGTCAGGCGAGGTGGAAAGTCAAACACCTACAAAAAACCCCAAACAAACATAAAAATGCAAAATAAATTCATGAATATTCTTGTTATTGAACTATGGATCATGGAATTACTTGATATTGATAAAACAAAGTGGCGATGACATTCATGTGTTCAAATTTGTTTGTCACAGCAGATAAACAAACCTTGGGCCAGCGGTCCAACACAGTTGCCAGTAGTGCAGCAAAATCCTGGGCGGAGTCTGTTACAAGCCCGTGTTCAAGGTTGTTGCCCGGGGCGAGAACACAAAACCATCCACAAGTGGACAGAGATGTGAGTCTCCCACCACCAGAACAAAAACATAAAGAAACTCGTGGCTTGACAAAATCACGACCCATACCTTCTTGTCTGGTTGCTGGGCCTTAAGAACGAACTTGCACTGTTTTGTCAGTCAGGAGCAAAACGGGCCATCTTCGCACCCAGGTCGCTGACCAGTACCGCGCCCTGTGTAAATTAACAAAAAAGAATAATCTAAATATGTTTTTGGAAGATTTATTTGGAATACAACATAACAACACAGGCAGAACATGAAATCATGAACGTGGAAGTACTCACGACGTTCAAAGTCCTTCCGAGGTGGAAAAGGTGTCCAATCCCGTTTTTGCTCCAGGCGTCGTTTCATGGCCAGAGAGCGACGGAATGCCTTGGTGTTCGGCATCTGAACAATGAAATGAAAGATTGTGTCATTTCCAATGAAGGACAATGATAACACAAGTTTACAGAAAAAAGTGATGTTTTCTCACACACGACATCAAAACACAGAAAGGTTTCTGTACCTTTGCAGCTGGAGACGATGAGCTTAAATCAATAAAGCAAAAGAAAATGTGTATGTGTACTCTTGGACCCTAACCCTAATGCCATACAAGTCTATGGGGTGAAATTTCAACTTTGTCCTACAGATATGGGGCCACTTGCTTTTTCATCAGGAGCCCCCAAGAAGCACCCACGCCAAATTGGGGGCTTCTAGTACTTGAGGAACCCTGAAACCCTAACCCTAATTTCAGCTAAGCCTAACCCTAACCCTAACCCTAGTTTCAGCCTTATTGTTAACCCTAATTCAATGCAAGTCTATGGGGTGAATTTTCAACTATGTCCTAGAGACTTGGGGCCACTTGCTTTTTCATCAGGAGCCCCCAAGAAGCGCCCACGCCAAATTTGGGGCTTCTAGTCCTTGAGGAACCCCGAAACCCTAACCCTAATTTCAGCTAAGCCTAACCCTAACCCTAACCCTAGTTTCAGCCTTATTGTTAACCCTAATTCAATGCAAGTCTATGGGGTGAATTTTCAACTTTGTCCTAGAGACATGGGGCCACTTGCTTTTTCATCAGGAGCCCCCAAGAAGCGCCCACGCTAGATTTGGGGCTTCTAGCCAATGAGGAAAAATTTGGAGCAGACAGGACAGGGTTACAGCTGAGAAGGCACTTAAGATCCTCAAAGGACTGTTGCCACTCACTAGACCAAACAAATGGTTTCAATGGACTGGTTAATTCTTCTCTCGTGGCCGGCAGCTCCACTGCCTTGGTGCTGGAGATGCCCGCTCAGGGGCGCCGCCAGGAATTTTGGGCCCCCTTCAAAAAAACAAAAACAAATGGGCCTCCTGTGCGCAGCGCTTGTCAAAAGCACATCACTCAAAAAATACAGTATAGTTCAATAATAGTGCTTGAGTCCATCTTTGACAGTGTCAATGTATTTTTATTGTGAATTCGCCACAAAGCAAACTCTTAACATTTATGAATGATTCATGAAAAAAACACTTGATGTCTCTCGGACAAAGTTGAGCTTTGACCTTCATAGACTTGCACTGCATTAGGGTTTAGCGATAAGGCTGGAATTAGAGTGAGGGTTTCGGGGTTCCTCATGGGCTAGAAGCCCCAAATTTGGCATGGGTGTGTCCTGGAGGATCCTGATGAACCTGAAAGTGGCCCCATGTCTCTGGGACAAATTTGACCTTTGACCTCCATGGACTTGCATTGAATTAGGGTTAACGATAAGGCTGAAACTAGGGTGAGGGTTTTGGGGTTCCTCAAGAACTAGAAGCCCCAAATTTGGCGTGTGCGCTTCTTGGGGGCTGCTGATGAAAAAGCAAGTGGCCCCATGTCTCTAGGACAAAGTTGACCTTTGACCCTCATAGACTTGTCATTAGGGTTAGCGATAAGGCTGGAATTAGAGTGAGGGTTTTGGGGTTCCTCATGGGCTAGAAGCCCCAAATTTGGCGTGGGTGTGTCCTGAAGGATCCTGATGAACCTGAAAGTGGCCCCATGTCTCTCGGACAAAGTTGACCTTGGACCCTCATAGACATGTGTGGCATTAGGGCTATCAATATGCGATACAAACCTGGTGAGTTTAAGACTTAGTGACTCTACGCACATGAATGTATGGGGTACCCCGTCCTTACTTTGTTCCAACCTTCCCTCCACAAACCTGGCTGTCCAGTGCAGAAGTCAAAGTGAGAGAGAGAACAAAGAAGGAGGAGGGCCTGTGACGCCACTGCTGATTGGCTCGTTGGTTGGTTGAATGAGCCAATTCTAGAGCTCCCCTCGGTGTCCACACACTGCAAAATATATCTAAGAAACAAACACTTAAATTGAGAAAGAACAGGCTAGAAACAAGTCAAATTATCTGCCAATGCAGTAAGATATTTAGACTTGGTAAGATTTCTTAAAATAAGACGATATATCTAGGCATTTGAAGAATGGAAAAACTCTTGAAATAAACAGTAAAGCACTCATTCCAAGGACTGTACTAAGTCAAATAAACTTGATACTAGCTTCTCAATTCTTTTTTCACGTTTGCTTCTTTCTTAATTTGAATGAAAAGATCTTAAAACCAGACCTACTAACAGTGCAATTCTTCTTAATTTAAGTGTTCACAATATTAGCTTTTTTTTCTCAATATGAGACAAAGCATCCACCCCCCCTATGCCCATTCCCCCCCCAAAAAAAATAATTCAGCAAACAGAATTAATATTGTCAACAACTATTTATTCACTTAAATTGCTGACAGTGCCTTCACTGCCTTGTAATAAAAACGTCACTAAGGCATTGCATCTTAAAACAACCTCAAGCAATCATTTCTAGAACGCAAGTAACAATTGTTACAATATTCACCGTCATCATTATTGAATATTGATTCAGATTCCCTGACACTCAGTTACACAAAAAAACAAAAACAGTATGGGGACAGCATATAGTGTTGTGTTCCTATCACCACTGATAACATGTTTAGGGGAGTGTATCACTACCTATGCCTAGTACACAGCTCTACTCCCCAATAAAATCTTTCCATTCTGCCATGGTCTTTTTTGTATGAGGCTGTGGTGTCTCACTCATGGATAGTGTCCTGTAGCACTTCTGTCTGAATGACAGAGAGAAGGGTTGCCACACACTTTTGAATATGTGAGGTGCAGGGCATAGTAGTAACCCATCAGATGAAGCAGACCGTCACTCAAGTCTTCCTTGGCAAGCGTGGTGGCGGGAGTGGCTCCAAGACAGATGAGACAGCGGGTCCCATTAAACAGCAACACAGAGGTGCAGAAAGACCTCTTCTGCGAGTACATTGTGGGATCTTCTGTTGGCTAAAGAAAAAGAAGAAGGAAACGCCACATCCATGCATGGAACTATGAAGTGTTGAATGTGAGAAAATGCGAACAAACTTTCACCTGAATGACATGAAGCAGTGCCTCACTGGCATGTCCCAGCTTCTTCGGTGGTGGACTTGGTGAAGGAAAGAGTGTGGGGAGTGCCCTGAGCAGCGCGATGGAATATTCCACTGGAATAGAACAAATCAACTTTGAGTTCAAAGTTAGTCTTCCTAAAAATGAGTCTTATTAGGTTTGTGTTGATCACAAAAAAAATCTTATTTTTTCAGCATGAAGAGTATTACCATTCTGCATCTATTCATTCAGCGCAACATAAACCATCCTATGTCCAAGGAAACAGCTACACAGTCAATTAGAGACACAGCAAAATGACTCTACTGAACTACATCCAGCGTTATGCGTGGCTTCATCACTTCATTTTTTTTCCAAACACCATAAAATTACACATTGGTGCAGAAGTCTTCCCATCTCTTTTTTTAGTTCATCAATGAATTTTCTGTTGCCCTTATCCAGAATGCGCCGCAGCTCATTCATCGCCTATAATGCAAGTCAATGTTAAAATCTGCAAAAATGCTTGCTTTTCATCATAAACCAAAACAAGTTAATCACTTACATGATAAAGATCCTTGACACATGGATATGCATCCAGGATCTTTGTTGGCCTTGTCCTGTTCTTTCAGAACATCACTATCGATGAAGGATCTTCTTGCTTGAAACTGCAGGTCAAGAATTTGGGAGACAGCATCTTGGTTGGGTTTTGGTTTCTTGTACAGCTCCTGCAGGGTCTGATAATGTCTGGCCTGTGCTGTCAGACCATCTTTGGCTGATGAAATGGAGGAGACAAATCAGTAAATCAGTCAAATGGATGAAATTGTTTGGAGCATCAAAATATATCAAATGACAATTCAAATGTAAAAATGCCTGTGATATATCATGATATCCAAAACTATCATAACAACTTTCATACATTATCATTATTATTAAAATGGACATGTTTCTACTTACGTGAAGTGTGGCCATTATCAGAACTGCGCCCTGGTGTGTGACACAAAATAATTGTTGATCCACCAATTGAGTCTGCATCATGATCTTCTTCTTGGTCACTTGCTGACAAGTCAATGCGATGCCTTTTCTTCTTGTGGCCCCTCTCTGGTGAATCTCTTGTGAAGATTCTTGTAAGTGCTCGCCTGTGGTAAATAAAATTTCACTCATTGAAAGAACAAATAAAGATGGAAAGTGAACATGCACAGATAAAAAAAAGTATCAGCCAAAAATAACCACACGCTTCAAAATCTTCACACTTTTTTCACAAAAAGTGCGCAATGATGTCAAAAATGACTTTGAGTCACTCCGTGAGCTCGTTCTTTTAGAAGATTTTAAAGACTCTTTGCCAGAGAAGGTGGTAATGTTCTTGAATGAACAGAAAGTGTTGTCATTGTCCAAGGCTGCTGTCCTCGCAGATGAGTTTGTGTTGACCCACAAAAATGTGATCTCATCTTCCCCCCCGATCGGACAGGCCTTCTGCTTCTCGTCCCACAAGAGCCGAGTCTAGCCACCTCCCCCTTGAAAAGGCTAGAGGGAAGGGACTTCTGGTTTGGCCATAAAGCGGTAGACTGCGCGACACCAGGCCTCTCGACCGTCTAGGGTAAAAACTCCCTGAAAACTTGAATAACTATTGGCAGATATCATATTAACTACAAAGTGATCAGGGGAACGTTGGAATGGGAAGGAAAACTCCATTCAACCAAAACAGAAACACGGTAACAGACAATATGGCGGAACTACCAGCTTGCTCTGAAACAGAGGGAGATGGCGAAACGAACTCCTCGTGACTAACGACGCGAAAAAGGGCTCAGACATAGAAATTATTAGCAAGGAGATACGGGATTTAAAAATGGAATCAAAAGAAGTCCTTCGCACGTTTGGAGAAACACTGAGGAACGACGTGGAAAAAGACTTGGACGACTTCAAAGACGAAATAAATCAACAACTTGCGAAAGTCATCACCGAACAGGAGCTCCAGACCGGCAAGATCAACGAGGCTGAGTCGCGGATTGAAAAGCTCTGGTCATATCACTGAGAGAACAAAAAGCTCTTCAGGACAAGTTAACTGACCTGGAGTCCAGGCCGAGGAGAAACAGCCTACGTATCTATGGAGTCACTGAAGGAGAGGAGGGAGAATCTGTGGCCAAGTTTGTGGAAGACCTGCTGAAAAGCGAACTGCACCTGCCAGCAGATTTTAATTTCCAAATTCAGAGAGCACACCGCTCATTTGCACAGAAGCCAGCGGACGGTGCCCAACCGAGACCCATCATTGTTAACTTTCTGGAATTTACTACCAAAGAGAGGGTCCTGCGAGAGCTATGGACAAAGAAAATAGAACTGGGGAATAAAGTACCGTCATTCCATCACGATTACGCAACAGAGATGGTCCAAAAGAGAAAGGAGTACAACACTGCTAAAAGAATCCTGAAGGAGAAGGGCATCCGCTTCCAGACGCCATTCACCAAGATGAGGACCCACTGGGATACGGGAACTCGAACCTACAACAGCGCAGAGGAGGTAAAGGAGGAATTGGTGAGACGCGGCCTGGCGGAGAAGACGGCGGTGGCGACGGGTGCGGAGGGGCCTGCGGCACTCGGTGCCCCGCACTACGACGGAGTGGCAGTGCAAGGAGGGATCCTGGAGGGGCTACGCATCAGCAGCGACACGAGCCAGAGAAAAGCTACAAGAGTTTCAAAGATTCTTTGATTAAATTCAGAGAATAAAGAGAAGAAAGCTGGTAGGGATGTTCTAGTATGACCGGTGTTTTTAGTTGACAAATTATTAAAATTGAATTCCCATGTTAATAGAAAAGAGACTGTGGGAAGTCCGGGTCGCTCCTTTTTTTCTAACGTTGGACTCATTTAGAACGACTAAAATACTCATTGCAGGTTCAAGTGTCATTTCTAAGTTAGGTTAGATTTTTGACTGCTTTCACGCGGGCCGGACAGAGACACGCCGTAGTTTGGCCATGCCTGATCTACAGGAAACACATCTCTCTCAACAAAAGCTAAATCAACATGATTTAAAAGCTAAACTCGACACAACTAATGGCAACAGAAGTAAGACCCGCCTGTCGAAACTTGTCAACGTCTCTCTAGCCGAACTCGGGATGTTTGATGTTTGGAGGGACCTCCACCCGTTACAGAGGACTATTTTTTTTATTAACATTACAGACAGATACAGAATAGAGGAATGTAAAATAGGAACGACTGACTTGTACTGACACAGTATTAATTACCTTATTATTTGTCTAAATAAGAGGAAGAAAAACACACTTTGGAGATTAAATGTGGGTATGCTAAATAATCCAAAAACACTGGAGGAGGTTAAGAAAGAGATTAAATGCTCTATGGAGGAGAACATAGATAGTCCAGTAGACACTACCATACTGTGGGACACAATTAAAGCTGTGATGAGAGGGAGGTTAATAGCGAGGGCAGCCTATCAAAAGAAGACTAGATGTGGCGAGGGGGAGGGTCTGGCGGAGGTGGAGACAATTTAGATGGTGGGTATCAAGGAAAATTGGGGCGGGGGTTGCCTGACAATGCCACCTGGGGAGTTGCAGGAAGAGCTTAATCGGACTAAGCAATAATTTGGTTTTCTCGTCCAATCGGCGTTCTCACCTTGTCCCCCTATACATGCAGCTGAGAAATTTGAATTACTGACGGGAACGTGTCCTCCTCCCAACAGTAGGGGGTGGAGTGAGCCTTTTCAGCTGGTCAGCTGCTTTCGGTTGACATATTACATCATTATGATATAGAATGATAGTTCATAATGTACGTGTTACTTACTTTGCAGATAAGCTGTACCCTATTTCTTGTGCTCATGGTTATCTTAAAAGATAACCATGAGACAAGAACGTTGTTTGCTATTGGAGGGCTACAACAACACAATGTCTTCAATGCTACGCTTTGTGCCGTTGCCACGGACCCGAAACTCTCGTTCTTGTTGGATGCGGGTTCTGCGCAGACTGGTGGGAGAGTTTGTGTACAGGTTTTGCAAAGGAACGGTGTCTTCAGTTATACACACGCTCATTAAAGTGCCGACCGTGGAGGAAGCTGGTGCCGCTGCACGCCGTTTCCAGCAGAATAACAGCGAAATTATCGAAATAAAAACAAATCAGAAAAACATCTCTTTGCTGTGCTTTTATTTACAAAGTTGAAATTCTTCTAACTTATAAAAAATGTGAACGAAAAGGTAGAAATATAAATACAAAAGAATATGTATTTGTTCAGGGCTGCGCAAAGCCGGAGCCCTGCATTTGCTGCGCTACCCTTTTAAAAAAGGTCTCTGTTGTGTGTTATTTTAATATGTCCATCTCTTTTAGAAGAGAAAGCATCGCCCCGGTCTCATCCTCTCTCCAAATGTCAACATTCTTATTCGCGTCTGTTTTGTTAGACGACGTAGTTGTGCGGTGGTGCGTGCGCACTTACGTTGTCCAGTTAATAGTCCGACTAAGGCGTATACATGGCCTAGAAATTAGAATTCCAATCGCATTATCTGGGTGTCTCAATCGGAGTTCTCCAATTCCAATCGGAGTTCTCAAACTCCGATCAGAATCGGACTATGGCAATAATTCAAATTTCTCGAGTACCATGTAAACGCACTGAGGGACGCAAAGATTGCACTCCGGCGCAGGTGTGATTGATGACGTGAAGGTGGGGGCAAACCCACCTGCCACATAGAGAAGAAGGTTACAAGAAGAACACAAAAGCAATAAGGACGATACAGTGTCACAACAAATAATCGGTGTCAGAAGGGAAATAGACGATGTCTTGAGGCTAGATGTTGAGAAAAAGCTGAAATTCATTAAACAGACCCACTGTGAATCAGGCTGCAAATCAACCAAATATTTAGCAAGAGGAATAAAGGCCCAGCAAGCTTCTCATGCAATATGTCAAATTAGAGACCCATTAACGAAACAGCTACTACTTGAACCTGAAGAAATAGAGAGGGTTTTTAAAGATTACTATGAAAATCTATATACCCAACCCACGGCTGAAGAAGATTGTGAGATGAAAGAATTCCTTGACTCATTGGACCTACCAGCCATTGGAGATGAGCAAAATAGAAAACTCATTTCCAGTATAACCAAAAAAGAAATAGATGCTGCCATTAGCAGGCTTAAAATCAACCAAAGCGCCAGGTAGTGATGGGTTTCCTAGTGAGTGGTATAAAACATTTGGAGAAGAATTAACCCCGATACTCCTAAATTCTTTTAATCTGACTCTGACAGAGGGCAAACGGCCTCCCTCATGGAAAGAGGCTGTCATTCCAGTTATTCCAAAAGAAGGGAAAAATAAGGAACTTTGTGAATCGTATAGGCCCATTTCAATCTTAAATGTTGACTAGAAGATCTTTACTTCAATCATCTCAAAAAGACTTGAAAGTTTTATGCCGGACTTGATAGATGAGGATCAGTCAGGTTTTATAACAGGTAGGCAGACTCAAGATAACATTAGACGAGACCGTCTAGGGCTGGACGATAATTCGATAACGATATATATCGATCGATAGACGTGTGCTGCGATAGGAAAAAAAGGGGTCGATAAAAAGTTTGATAGAAAAAGTTTCACTTCCTTTTTCATCATAGCCAATCATGTAGCTTAATATTACGGTCATTTCTTCCTCCAACCAATCGCAAACGCTGACCCAGCGGCTCCACGTTGTCGGAGGAATCCGCTGCCAGCGCCAGCACCAAGCAAGTAAAGCAGACCAAACTGGACTTCTTGCAGTAAATACGACAAAGCGTCCAAGCGCCATAAGGACATCACCCATGTAGTAACATGCTTCATAGCGAGGGATATGCTGCCAATAACCACCGTTGAAAAGCTTGGCTTCAAACAGCTTCTCGCCACTCTTGACCCGCGATATGAAGTTCCAGACTGCAAGTATTTTTCAAACACAGCTCTTCCTCGTCTGTACAACGAGTGCAGGGAATCAGTGCAAAACGAGCTGTTAACCGCCACAACTTCAGACCTCTGGTCGAGTCGCACGTTCGAGCCCTATCTCAGCCTATTTTTTTAAATAACTAAATAAATAAATAAATAAATAAATAAATAATAATAATAATAATGATAATAATAATAATGATAATAATAATAATAATAATAATAATAATAATAATAATAATAATAATAATAATAAAAACAAACAAACAATTCAGTTGTGTTTAAAAAAGGTGGTTGAATAAAAGTTTGAATTTGAATTCAGTGCTCGTGTGTTCTTTATTAAAAGTCTGTCATGAAGTAATAGTATAAAACATCCAGCGCTGCAATTAAAATATGTTTTAAATTTTTTTGATAATTATCGATATCGATCAATATGACTTTTTTTTATATCGATATGCTTTTTTTCTATATCGTCCAGCCCTAGGACTGTCCTATACATAATAGATCAGCTCCAAAAGTTGTTACTGGTGAGCCTTGACTGTGTGAATTGGAAATTTCTGTATCAAGTTCTTGGGAAACTAGGGTTCCAAGAAAAGTTAATACAGTGTATTCAAGGTCTCTACCAAGAACCTACAGCAAGGGGGAGGGTCTGGCGGAGGTGGAGACAATTCTGATGGTGGGTATAAAGGAAAATGGGAGGAGGGGGGGTTGCCTGACAACGCCACCTGGGGAGTTGCACCCTAGGAAATAAACTATAATAAAATTCCTCGGGCTACACAGGTTCGTTACGCTTTGAAATTTAAGGGGACGAGATGGACTTCCAATCAGTCAGCTTTTTTAACAGGTAGGCAGACTCAAGAAGACATTAGACGGGTCCTATACATAATAGATCAGATCCAAAAGCAGGGCCTGCGAGCTGTTACTGGTGAGCCTTGGCTGTGTGAATTGGAGATTTCTGTATCAAGTTCTTGGGAAACTGGGGTTCCAAGAAAAGTTAATACAGTGTATTCAAGGTCTCTACCAAGAACCTACGGCAAGGATAAAGATTAATGGTACTCGTCAAGGATGTTGCCTTAGCGCTACATTGTTTGCTATGTTCATTGAGCTGCTGGCACAAATGATCAGACAAAGTAACAATCTAAAAGGAATACATATAGGAGAGCAGGGACATCTAACAGGGCTTTTTGCTGATGATATTATTTTGGTTCTCCAAGACCCGGACAGAACATTACCTCATTTGATGTTGATAATAGAAACCTATGGTAAATACACAGGCAACAAGTTACATGTGTACATGCTGCCCTCAATATCAGGCACGATGGAAATAGATAGAGGCCGGCAGAGAAACGACTCTCACACTGGCATCAGTAGGAGACATAAGAACTAAATCAGCTCAACAAAGCCAAAATGAAATTATTAAGCACACACCGACTATCTGGAGTAAGATGGTAAAAGAAAACCATATGGAGGGAAACTACTAATGTGGCCTTCTCTTGATCCCAGATTTGAACCAGGAACCACAGACATTGAGTACAGACGATGGTGGGATAGGAGTATAACTGCAGTATGCACACTCGTTCACAAGGGGGTTTTAAAAAGTTTTGGAGAGTTGAAAAAGGAATTTGGACGAGGAAACAAAGATTTCTTTCGATACATGCAATTAAGAGATTACTATGATAAAAGAATCAAACCAACATCATCTGGAGAGGGCAATATAGTGATAGATATTCTGATCGCAGCCTGTAAAAAGTTGAAGAGAAAAATCATTTCTAAAATCTATCAGGGCCTTCAGAAACAGAACAGCAACAAACGCAGGATACATCAAAGCCAAATGGCAGAAAGAACTAAGCATGGAAATATCAGAGGAAGGTTGGCGTTCCATGTGGGATGCACAGCATTTATCCACAAGTTCAAAGAAGTGGTGAACAATTGGTTGGAAAAATTTGATCCGTTTCTTCATATAAAAAGTAAAGGTGTCAACGTCGCTTTATCGCCAACAATTTTTTTCATTGCGCGATTAACGCACACGGTGCTTTTTGAACCTTTGGCCGCTCCGTAGATTGTGGAAACGGGAAATGAATTGACTCAGCACACAGTCACACGCTTGCAGCCGGCTTGTAAGCACAACAAAAAAAAAGAAAAAGACACTGAGCGTAGATGAGCACTAGGAAGGACTAACATGGATAAGGCGTCAATTGTAAATGGAAAGTTCCACTTCAAAACCCTGCCAGATGGCAGTCTTGACAGGACAAAAGTGATATGCATTTACTGTAAAGCTGTATTTAGTTTCCACCGGAGTACGAGCAGTCTTACGTTTCACTTGTCTACGAAGCATACAGCTGACGCGGAGAGCCCTCCGCCCCCTTCTGAGGTAAAGCAAACCACGTTGGATGGTGTGGCACGGAGACCACTGGCCGCGTCCACCACACGCCAACTTTCAACAGCGGGGGCTAAATGGGTGTGGCTACGGCTTGCAGGCCAATTAATGTGGTGGAGGACGAGGGTCTGCGCGATATCATATATA
>NW_027466114.1:585000-610000 GCF_046127955.1 Nelusetta ayraudi
TCAGCGAAGCCAAAACTTCCTTGAGTGACGCTGTTTCCCAGCATGCAATGCGAGCTAGCGATTCACAATACTATTCCATCACAAACATGGATGTAAAAAATAAAAAGGGACGAAAAATGAAACTTCAGGAACACCAACCATTGCAATACAAGCAGAACTGGGCCGGAGTTTTATATTATGTACACCATAATACAGCCTTCTGGTGGACAAGCCATACTATTTAATCCGTGTCTTCCTATGGCACTTCCGTGGGTAGAAGCTCATCGTAGAGGTAACGTGCTGGGTGCTCGTCACCCCACCAACCACCTCGGGGAAGGTCAAACAGGAGAAGCTTGCTGGCGTAAATGATGCACTACAAGTGGATGTGACGCTAATGAGTGCGATGGATGAGGTAGAGCAATGCTCCAGAATCCGATTCAGACTACTCTCCCTCCACTTTTTTTGTTTCGTATGAGCGTTTAAAAAAAAAACAACATAATGATAATCGAATAAGCTTTAGTTTATTAATCAGAATTAAAACAAGGTTGTAGTTTTGTTATAGATGAGTTCCTTTGTTGTAGTTTGGCGCTTGAAAAACTATATATGGGATGTACCATGACCTGAGGGATTTCCTCATCCCATCCCAGCTTGGTTCTGATGCTGAATGTGAATGTATCTTGCTGTACATCCCACTGAGCTCCAAGGGCCCTCTCCATAGGGAGCTGGTCTCTGTCAAGGTTAAGTGTTTTTACCTCTTTAGCTCTCTGCTCTTCAAGAATGGCGGCCAGCACCGAGCGATGATTGCTCACCCACTTATTGAGCTTAAATCCACCTCTACCGCACAGGTCTGTTAGCTGCTGGTACACATGTATTGCTTGTTCCACCGTGCTGACGGCCTTTAGACAATCATCCACGTAGAAATTTTGACAAACATTGTTTATAACCTCGGCTGGGAAGTCATGCTGATTGTCGTCAGCTGCTTTCAGCAGGGCGAATGAAGCACAGCTTGGGGATGACACTGCCCCAAAGATGTGGACCAGCATCCTGTGCTCTTGTAGGTCCTTTGTAATGTCCCCATCTGGCCACCAGAGGAAGCGTAAGAAGTTTATATCCTGGTTGGAAACTCTTACTTGATGAAACGTTCCCTCAATGTCAGTCATGAATGCTACAGGGCCTTGGCGAAAACGAAGCAGCACACCTAGCAGTGTACTTGTCAAATTGGGACCCTGCAGGAGCTCTTTATTTAATGATGTTCACTCACTTTCGATCTCACAGCCACTAAAAAACCTGATTGTGATTGAGAGGTCCTCAGCAGCCAATCACTGTTGGGAGTCCAGCCTTCAAACAGAAGTGCAGAACCACTAGAGTGTCATTTCTTCACTGCTGTCAGCAACAAGCAATTGGTCTCACACTGGTGTACAACACTTATGGGCTAATTAATAAGAAATGACATATTTATGAATCACCCGCAATGCCCAGATTGTTGCTGTTTATCTGCTGATATGAGCCGTCAACTGTTGCAATATAGAACCACGGGCAGGAAATTACAATTAGTGTAGAGTGTATTATAATTTAAAAGTTTACTTACGGTAGTTCTTTAAAGAATTTAGCAGGGATTTGAACAGGCTAACGTGACGACGTCACCTGTAACACGGTAGGAGCTCAACCTGCTGTCACGGCGAAAACTCTGTGTTACGTCCCGTCGAGGGGGACCGAGACGCAACGTGTGGGACACCTTCCCCCACTCCCAAGCCTCATTAATTTTTCACTGCAGTTGGCAGTTTCAACAAAAAACATTTTATTAATCATTAAATTAAATAAAAAAAACAACTTAACCGGTGGGCAGCAAATAATAAACCAAACTCCAAATAGCTTGCCTTAAGAACAAATGAAAGAAAGAAAGAGAACCCAAATACAGAAAGGCTAACCTCCCTACATACTTAATAAACAGGAGAAAAGAGGGGACGAAGAAAATGGCAGCCCACCCCTACGGCTGCGTGCTCTAACACCGTTTCAGAAGTGACGAACTGCAGAGTTTGGAGCGGACGAGGGAAGACGTCAAGCTGGCTCGACTGCTCCTCCTTCTCAGCCGTGGCGCGTCCAATCAGTAGCAGACATCCAGCAACCAGCACGTGACCTCTACGATAAGCTTCCACCCACTGAAGTGCCATAGGAAGACACGGATTAAATAGCTTGTCCACTAGAAGGCTGTATTATGGTGTACATAATATAAAACTTCGGCCCAGTTCTGTTTGTATTGCAATGGTTGTTGTTCCTGAAGTTTCATTTTTCCCCTTTTCCCTTTTTATTTTTTACATCCATGTTTGTGATGAAATAGTATTGTGAATCGCTAGCTCGCATTGCATGCTGGGAAACAACGTCACTCAAGGAAGTTTTGGCTTCGCTGACACGGTCCTGAAGGGAAGTGGGTTTTAGTGCACTGGAACGGGATGAATGTGTTCAATCAAGCAGTACAAACCTGATTAATTGTCTTAATACTTGACTTGGAATGGCCATATTGTTTAGGATTAGAATTAGATGACAACTTGTTCACAATATTTGCAACTATTCAATTTGACCAGCAGGTGTCAGTAGAAGACGAAATTTCATGTTGACTATTTCCTAATGGAAGTGCTCTCTTTACGTTGGATTTTTCTCATAATTATTTGAAGTGTAGGCCTGTAGTTGATGAGGAATCACGGTGTGCTAACGCTACTCAAACAGCTTAGATGAAAAAAGGGAGTGTGATTTGGGTTTGTGGTACATTATGACAATCTTGGACTTGCAAGACTGAGGCGACGGTTCAATTCCCATCAATGTGTATTATATATGTGTTATTTAGCTCATCTATTCTACATTTTAAATAGATCACATTTGACATCTGACCCACTGAACACTTACTATTGAACATATCTTTAAACTATGGGCTATTTAGTCTTGTTTTAGGATATAATATAATTCATTGCACAAACTGTCAGGCTAAGTATAAGAGCTATAGTCTACTACAATCAGTCGTGCCAAAAAAGAGACATTGTCTTTATTTTTCATTTTTATTTTATTGTGTCAGCATTGAACCATACAAGCATGTAGTGTTGTCCAACAAGAATGCATGGCGAATCAAATCCCAAACAACCTATGAAACAATGAACACGTTTCCATTGCACTTCATTTTATTGAGCACTAGATGACCTCCTCGAGCACTGTGTCATTGAAGCCTCGAGTAATGAACCATTTTTTGAAACAAGTGTCGAAGCTTCAACAAAGCCTCGATCGGCCATCACTACCTACGGCTGCGTGCTCTAACACCATTTCAGAAGTGACTAACTGCACAGTTGGGAGCGGAGGAGGGACGACCTTCAGGCTGGCTCGACTGCTCCTCCTTCTCAGCCGTGGCGCGTCCAATCAGCAGCCGACATCCAGGACCGCACCTGCAAGGCGTCATCCACTCTCTCTCTCACACACACACACACACACACACACAGACACAAACATAGAGGCACCTAGACCCACCCGTGGGTCATAACACTCCGTGTGGATCTTTTCACTCTGGCATTGAAAGGGGGTGCTAGCGCTAGCCGTTTGCTAAGCTATGTACAGACAGCACCACCGCTTGCCGAACCACATAGTCACACCGTTTATATGCAACAACTCGTCATCAATATCTCTAAAGTAGAAGTCAAGAACTTTTTTCAAAAACGATAACTAACTCAAACTTTTTTGTGTGTTTATAAAAACAAACTAAAACAAACTTAAATTGAAGTCATGTTTCACTTCGTTTACGTCTGTCAAATGAATATTTGCCCAGGAAAATCTTTTAGTTTTATGCAGCAGCACCTAAATGCACCTCGCGTTCTGTGACGTCACCCCTCTTTCACAGCAGTATGTTGACGAGTGACTCGCGGCGGGAAAGTCCGATATGCCACTTTTTCCCAATACGACGAAGAGAGTGACAAAAGCCAATGTCTTGTGGTGGAAAGACACAAAATATGTGGCTTGCTTCTAAAAAGGGAAAAACCCAGACAAACCTCCATTTAAGAAGCTCGCACAAAGCAGTAGGGAACATTTTTATTGAGACTGGGAAGTAGACACGACAGTTTGACTCAAATATCCTGTGGCGATGAGAGTGGTTATGGCTATCTGATAAAGCAAGATTTAATATTGGGAATTTAACAAAATGAAAAGGAACCGACAACGCCACCCTGGGAATTTCACCCAGGGAGTTCTACTAAACACAAAAGTAATAATTAGGCACACAGGTAAGTTCTACGAGGAAGGAGTAGGAGACGTGGTTCAGAATGTTTAAAATATGAAACAAACTTTTATTCAACATTTAAAAATAAAAGGAACAAACAGACCAACACTTAAAACGGAGCTACTGAGCTCCTTATTCTTGGTGTAGAAACTGAGGCTTACCGATGAGGGGGCCAAACGGGGGAGGAACCAAAGAAAACAAGGAACACCCCACTCACACGTGACACACCTGCAAAGAAAGTGAAGTGCAAAAAAAAAGAAGAAAACAACCACAATCCCGGGTCACAGCACTCGAAGGGGCCCACCACCCGGGACACCGCCACCACCAGCAGCTCTCAGCGACTACAAAAGAAAAGATAAACAGTTGGTTACTAAAAGTTCCCTAAAATCTGTCACATGTACTGAAATAGCAAGAAAAACAAACAAACAATGCAATTACACACACACACACACACACACACACACCAACCAAGTTCCCACCAACCACGCACACGCATACACGCACGCACACCACTGTAGCTGGACCGGCGACTTGATAGTGTAACGTCTGCTGTCTGAGGGTCAGCAGTGGCGACGTAAGCAAACGAAGAAAAACACAACGACAACGGAAAAACAACAAGTAAAACCAAGGCGGGACGGAAGCAACATGCACCGTCCACCGTCTGTACGGGGCGGCTAGCACAATCAAGTGCGGGCGAAGCAGCAGTGTTCCTGCACTTATCTTATAGGACCGAGTTTTGGGCCACAGGTCTTGATCACCAAGCGTCCTCCAGGTGAGGAGAACAACGAGGAGGCTCTGTGAGCTAAAACAACATGCAAACAATGCCACAGTGCAGCTTTTCTCAAACGGGTCAATTTTGAAATCATTTTAATCAACTCTGTCTTCATTGATCAGAAGGTTTTTGTAGATTTGGAATCAAAAAATTTTAACTGCAGGAATCATAAAATCGTCTCATCAGTGAAGATGGACAGATTCATTTACACCCAGTAAGATAAGAAGATATTTAGCTCTCAGCCAATTAGAGCTGCTGCTCCTGTGTGTGTGTGTGTGTGTGTGTGTGTGTGTGTGTGTGTGTGGATGTGGTGGTGTGTGTACCTGAATGTGGGAGTGGGTGTGTTTAAGTACGTCACTGGAAGTAGGCTGCCAATTAGTGCGGCCTCCGAGGCCGCAACCGCCCCACGCCAGCGACGAGCCCAGGGCGGGGGGGCCCGGACACGGCACACCCGCCGCAATGCCGGCCAGGAAGAGGCCCGGAGCAGCAGGCCCCCGGACCGGAGGGCACCCGCCCCACGAGGAGCCAGGGCAAGATGACAGGGAGGCAGATACCCCAAGGAGAAGGGACACCACCCGGGGCGAACAGACAGCAGAGCCCGTCCTCCGGACGTGGCCCCCCAGGGCAAGCGAGACCGGACTCATCCCCATGACAGGACCCAGCCCCTTCACCCACCGGGAGGATCGGTACCCAAGGCAGGCCCGGGCACCCAGAGGCCCCCCCCCTACGGACCCAGTATGGCGCATCGCCGCAAGTGGCGAGGTCCCCATAGGCCCAGCCGGTCTCGCACCCCAGGGGCACTGGACTGCACAGGGCCCATCCAGAGTGGGAAAGATGCTGGATCCCGCCCCCGCTGGCAGGCCGACCCCACTGTGTGTAGGGGTGTCAGTGTGTGTATATGTGAACTTGCTGGTGTGTTGAACTATGGTGCGTTTAAAATGGAAGGGTGGTAAGGCCCTGGGGCAACCACACTGCTGCTGAGCAGGGCGGCGGCCGCAGTGCACGAACCCCCCCCCCAGGCCCTAAGTGTCTATAATGCTATTAAGATTGGAGAGGGTCTTAAGGCCAGAAGGCCGGGCAGCGACCACCCAAGACACAAATCCGCCGAAACAGAAGAAAATAAATAAATAAATTAAAAATTTAGGGGAAAAAAACATTTAAAAACCACCTATTATGTGACCAGGGGGGACTCCCGGTCAGGGCGCCCCCTCAGCGACATCGGGGCCGGGGACACCACAGGGATCCAGGAGCCAAAGGGGGCCCGCCCCCCACCGCACCGCACCACCCGGGCACACAGGAGCGGTAGCCGGCGAACGCGCAGCCCCACCCCAGGCATGCGACCCCACCGCGTACGATCCAGCGCCAGTCCCCAGACACAGGGACGGACCAGCCCTCCCCCCGGAGCACCACCCACCCAACCCCCGACCCCCCACCAACCCTGCATTAACTGTGCAGTGTGAGCAGGTCTGAGAGGCGGTCATGCCCATCTGAAACATCCGCTGCCCGGTGTAGTGGATCCTGTGGAGTACTTTAAAATGTATTAATTGTAGAATAGGTTGTTTTATCAGTGAAAAGGTGTTCAGGCAGATTGTTCTCCAGAAATTAGAGTGAGGCTGGAGAGACAGGTCTCTTTCCCAATTAACAATTGGGATAGAAATCGTGCGATCTGTATTTGTAAGCAACTCACTCCAATAGAACTGCACTCGTCCTTCTCTCACATGACATTGGATCACAATGACCAAACAACACAACAAAGACAATGATGCCACTGTGCTGCCACATCCAGACTCTGTGTAGGTCTGTAGGCCTCTTGGACCTTCATGTGAACCACTGCGTGTTGACTGGAGGTGAACCATGACTGACTGCTGTCCTCCTCCCTGGACAATGCAATCTCACTTTCAATCTCACAGCCACTAAAAAACCAGATTGTGATTGAGAGGTCCTCAGCAGCCAATCACTGTTGGGAGTCCAGCCTTCAAACACTCCTCCTGAATCCACAGTCACATCTGTGAGCATCTGGAACTTTGGCCCCGATCCTCCACACCACACAACTTGGGATGACAGCGCCACCTAACTGTATACTTTCAGCAGCCAGTCCCATGTTCTGACCCGTTTCCACTGTGGCCTGTTGGCTCATCTGGTCCAAAGTCTGGATCATCAGTGTCCAGGTTCATGGAATGAGTCAGTGTGCCGCCGTCCTGTGATGTCATGATAAAGAATCACTCTATTTATACTAATGTGCAGAACCACTGGAGTGTGGAAGCAGACAGTTACCATAATCCAAATGAAAAAGCAACAGCAGAAATGCTTTTTCATTTTAAGAACGTGGCTGCATTATTTGACTCATAATTAAAATCATTAATAAATATTCCTATGTGCATTTTCATTTTCTTATTCGTGTCGCACCTTTTATGACACAATCAAAAAGAAAACTGAGGGCATTGCTTTTTAATTTTCATGGTCCTGTCCTGCACAAGAGTTACCACAACTCGAAAATGAAATCGCAATCTCAAAGTAAGCGCGCGGCGCAGGAAAGTGACGTCAGCAGCTCTCCACCTGTGGGTATGGCGGTATGACACCAAGTGTCATTTGCCTCCTGTTATGTGTAAATTCTAATGTTTGTGAATTTAATAAAGATATATATATATATATATATATATATATATATATATATATATATATATATATACATATACATATATATATATATATATATATATATATACATATACATATATATATATATATATATATATATATATATATACATACATATATATATATATATATATATATACACATATATATATATATATATATATATATATATATATATATATATACATATATATATATGTTTTTTATTTAAAAAGAAAAGAAAAGAAAAAAAAGGTATGGCGGTATGACACCACTTTGCCATCGTTACTTCTTTCACGTCATTGAAGTTGCTGGTAATCGAGATTTAAATCGCCGAAAAACGTGGACCACTGACAGATCTCGCACCAGCATCTGCCACCAGTCGACGGATTGATCTGTTGCTTCGCATCCTTCGTCGGATGGACTGGTGGCCGACGCCGAACGGAAGCAATGATCCGTTGCATTGCATCCTGCGACGGATGGACTGGTGGCCGACGCTGAACAGCTGTTACTCCACCCATGTAACAAATAGCTTTAGCTTTGATGTTGTGCTGGTGCATCAAGGTGTTCCATAACTGACAACAGGTTGGCTAGGGCAACCTTGTTTGCGTCCGTATCTGGGACGGCAGAATACCTGCTCAACTCGGTCCCGAGCATCAGATTCAGATACACTATTCAACTCCACCTGGGAAGCTAAATCCAGCAGGGTTTGAACAATTGTGTCAATGTGCGCCATGCTCAAATCTGTCCGACCAACGAGATCCGTCAGTGGTCCACATTTTTCGGCGATTTAAATCTCGTTTACCGGCAACTTCAATGACGTGAAAAGTAACGATGGCAAAGTGGTGTCATACCGCTATACCTTTTTTTTGTTTTGTTTTGTTTTTTTTTAAATATACAGTATATATATACATTTATTAAATTCACAAACATTAGAATTTACACATAACAGGAGGCAAATGACACTTGGCGTCATACCGCCATACCCACAGCGGAGGTGGAGAGCTGCTGACGTCACTTTCCTGCGCCACGCGCTTACTTTGAGATTGCGATTTCGTTTTCGAGTTGTGGTAACTCTTGTGCAGGGCAGGACCACGAAAATTAAAAAGCAATGCCCTCAGTTTTCTTTTTGATTGTGTCATAAAAGGTGCGACACGAATAAGAAAATGAAAATGCATATAGCAATATTTATTAATGATTTTAATTATGAGTCAAATAATGCAGCTTTGTTCTTAAAATGAAAAAGCATTCTGCTATTGCTTTTTCATTTTTGAATTTTACATTTCATATTGAATTTTGGGAACTCTTTGCTGGTGCATGTTTTGAAAATTAAATCTCAAATGTGTTTTCCTTCATTTGAATTAAGTACAAGAATGAGCAGTCTTGCAGAAGAAAATGAAAATGCAGATTGAATGACTTATTAACCATTTTAATTATGAGTCAAATAATGCAGCTTCGTTCTTAAAATGAAAAAGCATTTCTGTTATTATATTATTATTTTAATTTGGATTATGGTAACTGCTTCCATATAAAACAAATACATCCATAAATATAAACAATGTGAGAATTGTTTCTTGCAAGAGCTGTACTTCAACCCATGACCATCGATAAAAGTGTACACATCTAATCGTAAACAATCTGCTGCAACCTGAATTTCCACTTCTGTGTCTATAAACCAGTCACAGCTTGACTGATGGCTCTGAAGAAACAGTTTCCATCAGCCTCTACATTCTCATTTGTACACGGCGAACCTAATGGGCCATTGCAATCAGAAATTGGAAGACTCGCACGGTCCAAATGAATCTTCAAGTTTTTGCAAAGGTCTAAACAAACATCAACATCAAGGGGAGAGAACTTACACTCTTCATTGGTCACAGCACTGACAAACTCTACGTCAGAATTATCCATGTCAAAGTGAGGAGTTTTGCTCTTCTGAAGTGACTCACTGTTGCCAGCTGGTGCTGGAATTTTAAACCGTGACCGGTTTCGCCTTGATGAAAAGAACCATGCAGAACCTTGGCTAATCTAATACCAGTGCCATGATCTGCCACTGCATCTTCACTAGTACTAACTGATGATGGATCACAAATCACATGTGCGAGGCGTAGAACGAGCGGAGCAGTCAGAGGCAACAGAAGAAGAAAGAAAAGCCTCCTTAGCTTAGTTGATCTTCTGTGTTGCCTCCTGGACGGTGCTGGCCTCCTCTGGCTTGGTGCTGGCAACCACGGGAGCCACAGGAACCACGGGCACAGCTCTGGTCATCTGTGGCGTCGCCTCCACCTGATTAAAATGAGAAAGATGTGATTTTATGCCAATAAACCGATCAGTGAGTTTAAATAAACCAATCACCGATCACCGATCCAATCACGTTAGGGGCAATAAATACTTGTTTCTGTACACCCCTTGCCTTCTCACGAGCACCGTCTAAAGTTGTTTGCTTTAGCATCCGTTTCAGAGTTTGCTTTTCTTTTTCCGCGTGTTTCTTGAACTCGACATGCTCCTCCGTGTGTATCTTTTCCAAGCGCCTGATTAAATTTGTGGTGTTCAAGTTTTTGCCAAAGTTCCCCCGCTAGGTACTGTAGCGTTGCATATATTGCAGATAGCTTGTGCTATGTCTGTTTCTCTCACTTTGAAAAACTTCCACACCCCCGACACGTTTGATTGTGTCGCCCATGGATGTTGCTGTCGTGAAGATTCAAAGAAACTTTATTTTCCGTCACATAGCGACAGTACTCAAAACAGGAAGAGGCACGAAGACGAAAATGAAGGCCTTTGAATCATGAATCATTAGCTCTCGGATACAAACAAATAAACATGTCGATGCTGTGAAACTACTTTGGAGGAAATGAGACAGATTAAAAAAGTTTCAACACGACCATGACGTCATTGATCGGTGATTCATGACATGACGCCCGATCATGAACGTTTCTAAAAATGCCAAATATCGGCCGATCCGATACAGTCGATAAGATGGGTGTAAAGCCCCAGAAAACACACACAGGTGATGAAGTGGAAATGAATAAGTACAAACCTGCTGCACTGCTGTGACATTGCTGGAGGCAGACTCAGTCATGTGGACAGTCGAACGTGTTGCCCACACCTGCAAATACAAGGACACAAAGTAACGTTTAAAGAACTGCATTTATTGTCCTATCACAAAGATGCACACAATGAAATACACATATCCCAAATACCAACATGTCACTTGTTTGTTTTGGTTTTTGAGGCAACACGTGCTGATCAGGCTGGACATCTGGAAGAACATAAAGAAATTAATTCATAAACAAAGTAACACACTAATTAAACTGTACATGTACTGTACATATGTGATCTTGTGTTGATAATAGGGGTGGGGCGATATGGCTAACCCACGATTCGATACTGTGACGATATTTGGCCCACGATAATGACAACATCACGACACACGATATCTTCGATATCTTCGAAATTTTGCAGACGATATGTGACTGAAAAAGAAAAGAATACACATAAAAAGGAAAATGCCTGTGATCTTGCATTTATTCCAAAACTTTGTATAATGTACAAACAAACGTGCACTGCACAAGCAAACATATTAAAGTGCATGAACATTAATAACTTTCCTGTAAACAAGGACAGTGCTTTCTGGTAATGTAAAGTCAGTAGCAACTTGTCTTATCTCAACTTGGGGACTTGGGATATACAAACCGACGGGAAGATGAAAGAGCGAAAAAAAATCCTTTCACTGCCCCGATTCTGAAAATCAATAAAAAATGATGCAGACAAAATAAATAAATAAATAACCGCGTCCGCAAAATATACAGGAAAAAGTGAAGTGCGTCCCCCATCAGTTCATTACGGGACAGGCTTTTTAGTTGCCAAATATGGGACAATCGCGTATTTTACGGGAGGGTTGGCAACCCTATCTAGACCACAGATGGAAATTAAATGAGGTTTTGTCATTTTCCATAAAAAACGGGACAAATTGTGTCCCGGGAGAGATCTTATCTTTCCCGGGACAGGTGGTGAAAAAAGAAAACAATTATGGGAAAAACGGGACGGGTGATAGCGAACGAGGCAGCTCTGCAGATTCGTAGTGTTGCCATTGTATTTTACCTTCGCAAAACAGTTGTTGCAGATTGCATATTCTTTATGAAGTTTCCTCCCGTCATCCGTCTCGTAAAAGCCAAAGTGGGTCCACACTTTAGAGCGGTAACTTGCGGGTGGGTCTTTGATTTGTTTTCCGTTGTTGGTATTTTCCGCCGTTCTTGCATGTGCTCTTCCGTTGTTAACTCGTCTTATTCACCGGCCGCTGCTTACGCCTACTTGACTCTTACGGGATTAGCGCCCCCACAAACAGGACAGGAGAGATTAATAGTTGACGGTGACAACGGGGTAAATCCATAATGTGTGTTGAAATAAAGTATTGATATTTGCCGTCAGTGTATCGATTATTTATTGCGACAGAAAGCACAACAATATTAGTTGATAAGTGTATGCATAATTGTGTGAATGTTACCGTGGCAGCTGGGGAAACCCTGCCAGATGACTCCACGACGGTCTCCATGTGGTCCAGCAGCACAGCCTCACTGAACCACACGGGATTGGACGGGATGTCTGTGTGAAATGCAGTCTCAACAACTGTTGGTACTGTCTATAAAAAAAAGAGGAGAGGAAATCAGAGTCAACTTAGGATAAGTGTTCATTTTTAAAATAAAAAGTTGCACAGTTTGACAAATACACGATTGGGGGGGGGGAAAAAAAAGAGGGGTGAACAGGTTACATCAACCTCCTGTCCAACAAGAGTCCATTCAGGAGCAGGTCCATACACTGGCATGTGGACAGGACCTGTCACAACCACTCTGGGAGACACCCTGGGTGATGATTGGTTGTGGCACAACACCCCTGGCCTAGGTGAAGTGGGTGCGAGCTGATGGAGCATGCAGCATGCAGACGCTCCACCAAAATCAGTCCTGAGGTGCACCTAAACAGAAAACAACATGTTAACACATATTTGTCATATCAAATGAAGAGCAAGTAAGGCTGAAGAAGGCAAAACTTACACCATCATAACACCACCATGTACAGCTGACGAAGGGGGAGGTGATCGGCCATATACACAAATGTTAAACCTGGAAGAAGTGTCACATAATCAATTATGTAATCACACAATTCTAAGAAATATCTGTTAGCACAGTGTCACTGAAGAGAAAAAAATACAACAAAAATATGTATTTTACACACCCATGCGTGCAGCAACACGATGATATACTTGACGTAGCGCTGTTTGTAGTTCTGGCTTGACAGTCAGGCGAGGTGGAAAGTCAAGCACAAACACCTACAAAATAGTTGTATAAAAAAAAAACCCAAACAAACATAAAAATGCAAAATAAATTCATGAATATTCTTGTTATTGAACAATGGATCATGGAATTACTTGATATTGATAAAACAAAGTGGCGATGACATTCATGTGTTCAAATTTGTTTGTCACAGCAGATAAACAAACCTTGGCCAGCGGTCCAACACAGTTGCCAGTAGCGCAGCAAAATCCTGGGCGGAGTCTGTTACAAGCCCGTGTTCAAGGTTGTTGCCCGGGGCGAGAACACAAAACCATCCACAAGTGGACAGAGATGTGAGTCTCCCACCACCAGAACAAAAACATAAAGAAACTCGTGGCTTGACAAAATCACGACCCATACCTTCTTGTCTGGTTGCTGGGCCTTAAGAACGAACTTGCACTGTTTTGTCAGTCAGGAGCAAAACAGGCCATCTTCGCACCCAGGTCGCTGACCAGTACCGCGCCCTGTGTAAATTGACAAAAAAGAAAAATCTAAATATGTTTTTGTAAGATTTATTTGGAATACAACATAACAACACAGGCAGAACATGAAATCATGAACGTGGAAGTACTCACGACGTTCAAAGTCCTTCCGAGGTGGAAAAGGTGTCCAATCCTGTTTTTGCTCCAGGCGTCGTTTCATGGCCAGAGAGCGACGGAATGCCTTGGTGTTCGGCATCTGAACAATGAAATGAAAGATTATGTCATTTTCAATGAAGGACAATGATAACACAAGTTTACAGAAAGGTTTCTGTACCTTTGCAGCTGGAGACGATGAGCTTAAATCAATAAAGCAAAAGAAAATGTGTATGTGTACTCTTGGACCCTAACCCTAATGCCATACAAGTCTATGGGGTGAAATTTCAACTTTGTCCTACAGATATGGGGCTACTTGCTTTTTCATCAGGAGCCCCCAAGAAGCACCCACGCCAAATTTGGGGCTTCTAGTACTTGAGGAACCCCGAAACCCTAACCCTAATTTCAGCTAACCCTAACCCTAACCCTAACCCTAGTTTCAGCCTTATTGTTAACCCTAATTCAATGCAAGTCTATGGGGTGAATTTTCAACTTTGTCCTAGAGACATGGGGCCACTTGCTTTTTCATCAGGAGCCCCCAAGAAGCGCCCACGCCAAATTTGGGGCTTCTAGTCCTTGAGGAACCCCGAAACCCTAACCCTAATTTCAGCTAACCCTAACCCTAACCCTAGTTTCAGCCTTATTGTTAACCCTAATTCAATGCAAGTCTATGGGGTGAATTTTCAACTTTGTCCTAGAGACATGGGGCCACTTGCTTTTTCATCAGGAGCCCCCAAGAAGCGCCCACGCTAGATTTGGGGCTTGTAGCCAATGAGGAAAAATTTGGAGCAGACACGACAGGGTTACAGCTGAGAAGGCACTTAAGATCCTCAAAGGACTGTTGCCACTCACTAGACCAAACAAATGGTTTCAATGGACTGGTTAATTCTTCTCTTGTGGCCGGCAGCTCCACTGCCTTAGTGCTGGAGATGCCCGCTCAGGGGCGCCGCCAGGAATTTTGGGCCCCCTTCAAAAAAACAAAAACAAATGGGCCTCCTTTGCGCAGCGCTTGTCAAAAGCTTCACATCACTCTAAAAATACAGTATAGTTCAATAATAGTGCTTGAGTCCATCTTGACAGTGTCAATGTATTTTTATTGTGAATTCTCCACTAAGCAAACTCTTAACATTGATGAATGATTCATGAAAAAAACACTTGATGTCTCTCGGACAAAGTTGAGCTTTGACCTTCTTAGACTTGCACTGCATTAGGGTTTAGCGATAAGGCTGGAATTAGAGTGAGGGTTTTGGGGTTCCTCAAGAACTAGAAGCCCCAAATTTGGCGTGTGCGCTTCTTGGGGGCTCCTGATGAAAAAGGAAGTGGCCCCATGTCTCTAGGACAAAGTTGACTTTTGACCCTCATAGACTTGTATGGCATTAGGGTTAGCGATAAGGCTGGAATTAGAGTGAGGGTTTCGGGGTTCCTCATGGGCTAGAAGCCCCAAATTTGGTGTGGGTATGTCCAGGAGGATCCTGATGAACCTGAAAGTGGCCCCATGTCCCTAGGACAAAGTTGACCTTTGACCCTCATAGACTTGTATGGCATTAGGGCTATCGATATGCGATACAAACCTGGTGAGTTTAAGACTTAGTGACTCTACGTACATGAATGTATGGGGTACCCCGTCCTTACCTTGTTCCAACCTTCCCTCCACAAACCTGGCTGTCCAGTGCCGAAGTCAAAGTGAGAGAGAGAACAAAGAAGGAGGAGGGCCTGTGACGCCGCTGCTGATTGGCTCGTTGGTCGGTTGAATGAGCCAATTCTAGAGCTCCCCTCGGTGTCCACACACTGCAAAATATATCTAAGAAATAAACACTTAAATTGAGAAAGAACAGGCTAGAAACAAGTCAAATTATCTGCCAATGCAGTAAGATATTTAGACTTGGTAAGATTTCTTAAAATAAGACGATATATCTAGGCATTTGAAGAATGGAAAAACTCTTGAAATAAACAGTAAAGCACTCATTCCAAGGACTGTACTCTGTACTGTAAGTCAAATAAACTTGATACTAGCTTCTCAATTCTTTTTTCACGTTTGCTTCTTTCTTAATTTGAATGAAAAGATCTTAAAACCAGACCTACTAACAGTGCAATTCTTCTTAATTTAAGTGTTCACAATATTAGCTTTTTTTTCTCAAAATGAGACAAAGCATCCACCCCCCCTACGCCCACTCCCCCCCAAAAAAAATAATTAAGCAAACAGAATTAATATTGTCAACAACTATTTATTCACTTAAATTGCTGACAGTTCCTTCACTGCCTTGTAATAAAAACATCACTAAGGCATTGCATCTTAAAACAACCTCAAGCAATCATTTCTAGAACGCAAGTAACAATTGTTACAATATTCACCGTCATCATTATTGAATATTGATTCAGATTCCCTGACACTCAGTTACACAAAAAAAAAAAAAAACAGTATGGGGACAGCATATAGTGTTCCTATCACCACTGATAACATGTTTGTTCCAACAGACTCCCACCCACCCTCAAGTTACAACTACCAGGGGAGTGTATCGCTACCTATGCCTAGTACACAGCTATACTCCCCAATTTCCATTCTGCCATGGTCTTTTTTGTATGAGGCTGTGGTGTCTCACTCATGGATAGTGTCCTGTAGCACTTCTGTCTGAATGACAGAGAGAAGGGTTGCCACACACTTTTGGATATGTGAGGTGCAGGGCATAGTCGTAACCCATCAGATGAAGCAGACGGTCACTCAAGTCTTCCTTGGCAAGCGTGGTGGCGGGAGTGGCTCCAAGACAGATGAGACAGCGGGTCCCATCAAACAGCAACACAGGAGTGCAGAAAGACCTCTTCTGCGAGTACATTGTGGGATCTTCTGTTGGCTAAAGAAAAAGAAGAAGGAAACGCCACATCCATGCATGGAACTATGAAGTGTTGAATGTGAGAAAATGCGAACAAACTTTCACCTGAATGACATGAAGCAGTGCCTCACTGGCATGTCCCAGCTTCTTCGGTGGTGGACTTGGTGAAGGAAAGAGTGTGGGGAGTGGCCTGAGCAGCGCGATGGAATATTCCACTGGAATAGAACAAATCAACTTTGAGTTCAAAGTTAGTCTTCCTAAAAATAAGTCTTATTAGGTTTGTGTTGATCACAAAAAAAATCTTATTTTTTCAGCATGAAGAGTATTACCATTCTGCATCTATTCATTCAGCGCAACATAAACCATCCTATGTCCAAGGAAACAGCTACACAGTCAATTAGAGACACAGCAAAATGACTCGACTGAACTACATCCAGCGTTATGCGTGGCATCATCACTTGATTTTTTTCCCAAACACCATAAAATTACACATTGGTGCAGAAGTCTTCTCATCTCATTTTTTAGTTCATCAATGAATTTTCTGTTGCCCTTATCCAGAATGCGCCACAGCTCATTCATCGCCTATTAATGCAAGTCAGTGTTAAAATCTGCAAAAATGCTTGCTTAAATGGACATGAATGGACATCCGGTTTGGATGTCCATTTAATTTCTCCTCAATCTGGCAGGGAAAAAAAATTATCATATTAAGGTCACAATTAGGACAAGCTAGTCTTCCGACTCAAGGTCCGTTTTTTTACAATGCCCATCTGCCATGGATCCCAAAGTTCCCATGCAATTAAAAGTTGTGACACCTTATCTGAATGATAACCCTAGACAGCTCAACGGATTGCTAGTCATACAGACAACAATCAAAATTGGAGTGAAACTTGTAACCACAATGCCTGCAACATGGTGGTACTTATGGTAATAATCATCAAATACCAGTGTTCTTCGTGACAAAATGACAACATCTGATAGGATTGTGCCACCTTGAACTGCAATCAACTTAAATTTTGATAAAAACAAGCAAATTGCACCTAAACTACATCTTCAATCAATCCAATTTGAGCACCCTCTACCCCATAAACTGAAGATACTGCAATACAAACTTGGTAGTACAGTATTTCGTCATGCCACATATAACTAGGAATGCTAATTGCTTGTTCATATGACTAGAATTGCAGTACATCAATCCAATACAAAATACACACTTGTGACACTTGTCATCAAGCTCATAAATCCATCGAGTCGAGATGAGCACGTGCACGGAGTCGGACTCCGTGAGTTCACATAAACAGAGCATTGCGTTTGCATAAATTATGCACGGCTATCGAGCAAGAAGCCGAGTCCGATTTGGTGCACACAACCACACTATAATGCCTCTCAATGTCCTAACCCATGCCACGCAACACAAACGTGAGGGACCGATTTGAGTTTCTCACGGGACCAGCAGTGAAGTCACAACCGTCGCCCCAAATGAAATGTCGCAGCAGGAGCCTGAGGATTTTCTGAGTCAACATGCTGATCAACAGGTAACGTAATGTTGGCTTCCTTGACGACATTAGACAACTCCCTGTTTATATTTTATCCATATTTTAGTACAAAGCCTCCTTGTTTTATGATCTGCTCCTGTTTGACTTGTTTGGTTTTTGTTTTGACATTATGCTGTTAGTGTTTATTTCAAATTAACAAGAAGTACCGGTACAGATAGTAGGAACTTAATATAACACTTGCGTCAAACAAAGAATTAACTAACTGTACATATCATGTCTACAGGAAGGAGCTGGTACATTAAGTGAGAATATTCATGAATATCAAGAGAAGATATATTCAAGGTTGTCCTGAGGTCAACTGTACCAACCATTGCCAGACCTTATGGAGCAATTTGATGTTATTGTACAGTAAAAATGGAATATTGGAGCTGTCGCAAAAAAAAAAAAAAAGCCAACTTTAAGGCTTAATATCTCCAAAATGATACTGTACATATGCTTGATAATGACTGAGGATATAGTCAGGGTGTTCCTCAGGTCAACTGTACCAACCACTGACAGAAATTATGGAGCAAAGCAATGTTACTGTACAGTAAAAAATTGAGTACTGGGCCCTTTTTGCCTGTTTGAAAAGCTAAAAAAAAAAGGAAAACAACAACTTTGAGGCTTAATATCTCCAAAATGGTACATTAAATATGCCTTATAATGATTGAAGATATATTCAAGGTTGTCCTGAGGTCAACTGTACCAACCATTGACAGAGCTTATGGAGCAATTTGATGTTATTGTACAGTAAAAATGGAATATTGGAGCTGTCGCAAAACAAAACAAAAAGCCAACTTTAAGGCTTATTATCTCCAAAATGATACAGTAATCAATCACATTTAGAAATCAAATGTTTCTAAATGTCAAGTCAGTAATGTCAAGTCAGTGCTTGATGTGTCATCAGCAGGCGTCGGCCTCAGTAATGGGGCATCGGCGGGTTTCGGGCGGAATCGCCAGGCGTTGGGAAGCGTCAGCAGGTGTCGGGGGCTCGTGGCCAGGTGGCGGACGTCACGGCAGGCAGTGGCCAGGTGGGCTCAGTCCCGCAAACGCTGCTTACAGCTTTAATTTTGTATTGCTTTGATAACATTGCTTAAGTTGAGTTTAAATTTACACTTTTTTTTTTTTCTTAGCTGCTAATTGTTCAAAAATGCTGATGTTAAAAGTGTGTTTGCACAGTATATGTTATGGCACTTTAATTCATATGGCAGTACATTTAAAATAACTGGCCGTCAAGTTCCAGGAACTGACAAACTGCACTGAGTTGAGTGAGATTCTCCAAAGGAACTCCAGTATAAATGTGGACTTTACATTCTAGTCCCCTGTGAAGAAAAACCCAAAAGTGAACGTTTTTGTGCCTCACCCTTTCTAACTGGGACATTTGCAAGGGAACGCAGACTGGTTATGCATATTGAATATTCCTGCCTTTAGTGAGAGATCGGTGAGAAACAAGTTTTTGTGTCGTCCTGATAAAAGAAAAATGTTTCTGCTGTTACCTCACAAATTGCCCGTTATTATTGTGGCTCAGGATTTTGTAGGTAGATTTTTTTTATTTTTCATAAGGAACAGGATAACAGTAATGCCCTGGCATTGGCAATAAGCTTTAATTTTGTATTTGCATTTTTTTTAACTTTAGATTTACATTAAAAATGTTTCTGTGTAAAGTGCTGATGTTAACTGTTTGCACGATAAATGTTATGGTGCTTTTGTTTATATGGCAGAACATTTAAATTAAAGTGTATGAAAGACTTCTTTTAAATTCATTATTGGCTTTTGCGTATACGACGTGATAAATTGTGATTGATCAGGTAAATCATGCGATTAATTGCGATTCAAATTTTTAATCGTTGCCCAGCCCCAGTAAAAACATTTTTCTGGTGCCAGCATTTCGTGAGGCAGAAGTTGATTCATACTTCAGTGCCTTGGAGCAAATAGCTTCGCCACTCAACTGGCCAAGAGACATGTGGCCTGTCCTTCTCCAATGCAAGCGGGTGGGAAAAGCACAGGAGTTGGTGTCTGCTATTTTCTTAGAAGACAGCCTGCAATATGATGTTGGAAAGGAAGCAATTTTTCCTGCTTATGAGCTTGTTCCTGAGCCCTACCGGCAAAAATTTAGGAACCATAGAAAATCTAGTGGTCAAACCTTTGTCGAGTTTGCATGGGAGAAAAGCAACCTCTTTGATAAATGGTGTGCAGCTAATGATGTAAAAAATGACTTTGAGTCACTCCGTGAGCTTGTTCTTTTAGAAGATTTTAAAGACTCTTTGCCAGAGAAGGTGGTAATGTTCTTGAATGAACAGAAAGTGTCGTCACTGTCCAAGGCTGCTGTCCTCGCAGATGAGTTTGTGTTGACCCACAAAAATGTCATCTCATCTTCCCCCCCGATCGGACAGGCCTTCTGCTTCTCGTCCCACAAGAGCCGAGTCTAGCCACCTCCCCCTTGAAAAGGCTAGAGGGAAGGGACTTCTGGTTTGGCCATAAAGCGGTAGACTGCGCGACACCAGGGCTCTCGACCGTCTAGGGTAAAAACTCCCCGAAAACTTGAATAACTATTGTCAGATATCATATTAACTACAAAGTGATCAGGGGAACGTTGGAATGGGAAGGAAAACTTGATTCAACCAAAACAGAAACATGGTAACAGACAATATGGCGGAACTACCAGCTTGCTCTGAAACAGAGGGAGATGGCGAAACGAACTCCTCGTGACTAACGACGCAAAAAAGGCCTCGGACATAGAAATTATTGGCAAGGAGATACGGGATTTAAAAATTGAATCAAAAGAAGTCCTTTGCACGTTTGGAGAAACACTGAGGAACAACGTGGAAAAAGACTTGGACGACTTGACTCGACAGGAGCTCCAGACCGGCAAAATCAACGAGGCTGAGTCGCGGATTGAAAAGCTAGAACGTTGGGTACAGGAAGCTAATGACGCTCTGGTCATATCACTGAGAGAACAAAAAGCTCTTCAGGACAAGTTAACTGACCTGGAGTCCAGGCCGAGGAGAAACAACCTACGTATCTATGGAGTCACTGAAGGAGAGGAGGGAGAATCTGTGGCCAAGTTTGTGGAAGACCTGCTGAAAAGCGAACTGCACCTGCCAGCAGATTTTAATTTCCAAATTCAGAGAGCACACCGCTCACTTGCACAGAAACCAGCGGACGGTGCCCAACCGAGACCCATCATTGTTAACTTTCTGGAATTTACTACCAAAGAGAGGGTCCTGAGAGAGCTATGGACAAAGAAAATAGAACTGGGGAAGAAAGTACCGTCATTCCATCACGATTACGCGACAGAGATGGTCCAAAAGAGAAAGGAGTACAACACTGCTAAAAGAATCCTGAAGGAGAAGGGCATCTGGTTCCAGACGCCATTCACCAAGATGAGGACCCACTGGGATACGGGAACTCGAACCTACAACAGCGCAGAGGAGGTAAAGGAGGAATTGGCGAGACGCGCCTGGCGGAGAAGACGGCAGTGGCGACGGTTGCGGAGGGGCCTGCGGCACTCGGTGCCCCGCACTACGACGGAGTGGCAGTGCAAGGAGGGATCCTGGAGGGGCTACGCATCAGCAGCGACACGAGCCAGAGAAAAGCTACAAGAGTTTCAAAGATTCTTTGATTAAATTCAGAGAATAAAGGGAAGAAAGCTGGTTGGGATGTTCTAGTATGACCGGTGTTTTTAGTTGACAAATTATTAAAATTGAATTCCCATGTTAATAGAAAAGAGACTGTGGGAAGTCCGGGTCGCTCCTTTTTTTCTAACGTTGGACTCATTTAGAACGACTAAAATACTCATTGCAGGTTCAAGTGTCATTTCTAAGTTAGGTTAGATTTTTGAATGCCTTCACGCGGGCCAGACAGAGACACGCCATAGTTTGGCCATGCCTGATCTACAGGAAACACATCTCTCTCAGCAAGAGCTAAATCAACATGATTTAAAAGCTAAACTCGACACAACTAATGGCAACAGAAGTCAGACCCGCCTGCCGAAACTTGTCAACGTCTCTCTAGCCGAACTCGGGATGTTTGATGTTTGGAGGGACCTCCACCCGTTACAGAGGACTATTTTTTTTTATTAACATTACAGACAGATACAGAATAGAGGAATGTAAAATAGGAACGATTGACTTGTACTGACACAGTATTAATTACCTTATTATTTGTCTAAATAAGAGGAAGAAAAACACACTTTGGAGATTAAATGTGGGTATGGAGGAGAACATAGATAGTCCAGTAGACACTACCATACTGTGGGACACAATTAAAGCTGTGATGAGAGGGAGGTTAATAGCGAGGGCAGCCTATCAATAAAAGACTAGATGTGGCGAGGGGGAGGGTCTGGCGGAGGTGGAGACAATTCAGATGGTGGGTATAAAGGAAAATTGGGGGGGTGGGGGGGGTTGCCTGACAACGCCACCTGGGGAGTTGCACCCTAGGAAATAAACTATAATAAAATTCCTCGGGCTACACAGGTTTGTTACGCTTTGAAATTTAAGGGGACGAGATGGTCTTCCAATGAAACAGCTTTATTTGACAACAATTTAAAATAGACCAGGTTTAGCTGCCTGAGTGTCAAGGAAATAAGTACCATACCAAAAATACTGTTCAACATTAGAAAATAAGGGGAACAGGACCAAAGAAACCAAAGAAAACTCAAAAAAGGGAATAAACAAAGCTAAGGGAATCACTACAAACCAAAATTCACGCTACGCCAACTCCTGTCCTAAAGAAAAGAGAACAAAATTAACATACTAATACCTTGAGACACCCAGGCAAGCGTTAAACAGTTAGAACGAAAGGAAAACTTTTATTTATTCTTCGCGCGCACGCACGCACGCACGCACGCACGCACGCACGCGCACACACACACGCACACACACACACACGCACACACACACACACACACACACACACACACGCACACACACACACACACACACACACACACACACAGGACCAAAACCCAAAACAAAAAGGTAACGATCACTGGGGAACAAGATATTAATGAACTAAAAAAGGAAATCAAACTATAACAAAATCGCTACTCAATAGAAAACCCAAAGTTTCACCAAAATTTCACAACAAAACAAAGAAAAGAAAACCAACCAAAGAAAGTGGTTACGCTAACAAAAGAAACAGACAAACTGAATTGTCTAAACCAAATAAACCAAAATCAAAGGAAAAGTGTCCGCGTTGTGGTGGTGACACCGCTGTTACCCGGCTAGACTGGTGCGGCAATTGATTGCGAGGACATCGCCGCCGCAACAGTAACAGAGGGGAATGGAGAAAACAGAGGAAGACGGAGCGACTGCACCCAGGCAGGGGGTTGAGACCAGGGTCCTTCCAGTACCCGTCTCGGCGCACCGGTGTTCAACTGCAAGGCAGCCTCCCCGCCAAGCGCCAGAGGAGGGGTGGGGGGGGGCTGCGGCTTTAACAGCCAAGCGGTGAATGCACAACGATCACGCACACACAGCGCCACCTCCCGATGAACGGGCACCCGCCAGGGTTCCTCCTCCGGCTGTGCTTATGGCCCAGCCCGCTCTGGGATTGCTAGCCGAAATGCTAAGAACTGCGAAGGACAGAGTTCTCAGCGTGGACACGCCAGAGGACAGAGTGCTGACTCCAGCCTGCGCTTCTTTTTAAAAGAGCTGCTTTCACTCTGCACTCTGGCGCAGGTGTAATCAGTGCGTTTACATGCAGAGCTTAATCGGACTAAGCAATAATTTGGTTTTCTCGTCCAATCGGAGTTCTCACCTTGTCCCCCTATACATGCAGCTGAGAAATTTGAATTACTGACGGGAACGTGTCCTCCTCCCAACAGTAGGGGGTGGAGTGAGCCTTTTCAGCTGGTCAGCTGCTTTCGGTTGACATATTACATCATTATGATATAGAATGATAGTTCATAATGTACGTGTTACTTACTTTGCAGATAAGCTGTACCCTATTTCTTGTGCTCATGGTTATCTTAAAAGATAAGATAATGGTTATCTTAAAGATAACCATGAGACAAGACAATTCTGATGGTGGGTATAAAGGAAAATGGGGGGGGGGGTTGCCTGACAACGCCACCTGGGGAGTTGCACCCTAGGAAATAAACTATAATAAAATTCCTCGGGCTACACAGGTTTGTTACGCTTTGAAATTTAAGGGGACGAGATGGACTTCCAATCAGTCAGCTTTTTTAACAGGTAGGCAGACTCAAGAAGACATTAGACGGGTCCTATACATAATAGATCAGATCCAAAAGCAGGGCCTGCGAGCTGTTACTGGTGAGCCTTGGCTGTGTGAATTGGAGATTTCTGTATCAAGTTCTTGGGAAACTGGGGTTCCAAGAAAAGTTAATACAGTGTATTCAAGGTCTCTACCAAGAACCTATGGCAAGGATAAAGATTAATGGTACTCCTCAAGGATGTTGCCTATGCGCTACATTGTTTGCTATGTTCATTGAGCCGCTGGCACAAATGATCAGACAAAGTAACAATCTAAAAGGAATACATATAGGAGAGCAGGGACATCTAACAGGGCTTTTTGCTGATGATATTATTTTGGTTCTCTAAGACTCGGACAGAACCTTACCTCATTTCATGTTGATAATAGAAACCTATGGTAAATACACAGGCAACAAGTTAAACATAGCAAACACTCAAATTCTCACGCTGAATTATCATCCAGGCCGAGAAATTAGAGGAAAATATAAAATCAAATGGAATGCCAAGGTTATCAAATATTTGGGTGTGCTATTGGCAAAAGATCTTTTGAAAAGGTTTGAAATCAATTAAAATGCTATTATCAATAATCTATAAGAGATCTAAGAAGAGTTTATGATTTTTTTTTTTTTACCCTGTGCATCTTTTGTTTTGTTAGTAGTACTTGTCATTGCTCCAACACGAATAAACATGCTGCATCCCACTAGATGGCGCATTTGCCTTATTTACAAGCACCACGGTCATCGGAGCTGATTGTTGCCACTCTCAGCAGCGTGCGTCTACTAAGGTCTACTAAGATTCCACAATCTATTACACCTCGTGAGCAAAACAGGCTACAGGTAAAATTAAACATCTTCAGTTGAGCAACTCAAGCAAGTTAAACTGATTTAAAAAC
>NW_027466114.1:615000-647500 GCF_046127955.1 Nelusetta ayraudi
TGAAAAACTATATATAATAATAATAATAATAATAATAATAAACTTTTATTTGTACAGCGCTAAATCAAAGCCAAAGGCGTCTCAAAGCGCTTTATACAATCAGAGAGAACCAACTGGGCCCCCGGAGCAAGCAAGATGCGACAGTGGCTGGGAAAAACTCCCCTGTGGGAAGAAACCTAGGGCAGAACCAGACTCCAGAGGGACATCATCTGCCTATGAGTAGTTGGGGTGAAGTAGAAAGATAGAGGAGAGACAGAGAAAGAGAGAAAGGAGCAGAGTGAGCCAGGGTGGCAGACAGGACAGAGTGAAAAACAGATACACCAACCAGGCAAAACGGATATAAACACAAAGAATAGGAAATAATTCAAGGCTGCTGTCCATGTGGAGTGTAAGTGTCCATGCTTTGGAAGGCAAGAGCCTAGCTCGATGGACAATCTGCCGATAGGACTAGTCCAGGTCTTAAGCGTGGTGGTGGGATGAAGCGATGACAGCAAGACCCCCAGGACAGCACAATCCAGCTCCTGGCGCAGTGGTCATCACCTGCCGGGGACACAGAGACTGCGGCAGTATCATGCATATCGAGCATACTGTACAAAGCATAATGAGAGCTTGGACAGAGTGGATAGAGTAAAAGATTGGATAGAGTAAAAGATTGATTGGGTGAGGAGAGTGATAAAGGTTCCGCCTGCACAGAGCAACGATCCCTGTAACGGGAGCGAAAGATCTCCCTCCACGGCGTAAGCCTACAGCAGCTTAACTGACAGTGGATGGAGTCTAACTATAAGCTTTAAGAAAAAGGAAAGTCTTAAGTCTACTCCTAAATAAACTAACTGTGTCTGCCCCCCTCACCGAGGCTGGAAGATGGTTCCAAAATAGAGGTGCCAGGAAACTGAAACACCTACCTCCTGATCTAACTCTAGAAATTTTTGGGATAACTAAAAGACCTGAATCCTCAGAGCGAAGGGCTCTTGGAGGATGATAAAGTTCAATGAGTTCCCTAATATAAGAAGGAGCCTGAGAATGAAGAGCTTTGTAAGTTAAAACTAGAATCTTAAATTCAATTCTAAATTTGACAGGCAGCCAATGCAAGGAAGCTAAAATTGGAGTAATATGCTGCCTCCTTCTAGTTCCAGTTAACAATCGTGCCGTGGAGTTTTGGATTAACTGTAATGTCCTAAGGGATGAATTTGGGCATCCTGCTAGTACCGAGTTACAGTAATCTAGCCTAGACGTAACAAAAGCATGGATTATTTTTTCCGCATCTTTGAAGGACAAAAAACTTCGAATTTTGGCAATGTTTCTTAAGTGGAAGAAAGCTGACCTCCCTACATTCTGTATATGAGAATTAAAGGTCAGGTCCTGATCAAAAGTGACTCCTAGGTTCCGCACGGTAGAACTGGGTGTAGTACCAAATAGACCACTTTGTCCATCAAAAACTCTGTCCCTACTCTCTCGCGATCCAAATATAATGACCTCAGTTTTGTCGGAATTAAGCAACAGGAAATTCTGTGTCATCCAAGTTCTGACATCACGAAGACAAGATTCCAATTTGGCCAACTGATGAGCCTCGTTTGCCTTAAAAGAAAAGTACAACTGTGTGTCATCTGCGTAAGAATGGAAACTGATGCTATGCTTTCTGATGATGTCACCAAGAGGTGACATGTAGATGTTGAAGAGGAGTGGCCCAAGTACAGATCCTTGCGGGACACCATGACTAACCCTCCTACGTTCTGACGAATGATTATGAACATGAACAAACTGAAAACGGTCAGACAAGTAAGATCCAAACCAGTCCAAGGCGCGATCCTTGATGCCGATAGTATCTTCATATATGGGATGTACCATGACCTGAGGGATTTCCTCATCCCATCCCAGCTTGGTTCTGATGCTGAATGTGAATGTATCTTGCTGTACATCCCACTGAGCTCCAAGGGCCCTCTCCATAGGGAGCTGGTCTCTGTCAAGGTTAAGTGTTTTTACCTCTTTAGCTCTCTGCTCTTCAGGAATGGCGGCCAGCACCGAGCGATGATTGCTCACCCACTTATTGAGCTTAAATCCACCTCTACCGCACAGGTCTGTTAGCTGCTGGTACAGATGTATTGCTTGTTCCACCGTGCTGACGGCCTTTAGACAATCATCCACGTAGAAATTTTGACAAACAGTGTTTATAACCTCGGCTGGGAAGTCATGCTGATTGTCGTCGAATGAAGCACAGCTTGGGGATGACACTGCCCCAAAGATGTGGACCAGCATCCTGTGCTCTTGTAGGTCCTTTGTAATGTCCCCATCTGGCCACCAGAGGAAGCGTAAGAAGTTTACATCCTGGTTGGAAACTCTTACTTGATGAAACGTTCCCTCAATGTCAGTCATGAATGCTACAGGGCCTTGGCGAAAACGAAGCAGCACACCTAGCAGTGTACTTGTCAAATTGGGACCCTGCAGGATCTCTTTATTTAATGTTGTTCACTCACTTTCAATCTCACAGCCACTAAAAAACCTGATTGTGATTGAGAGGTCCTCAGCAGCCAATCATTGTTGGGAGTCCAGCCTTCAAACACTCCTCCTGAATCCAGACTCACATCTGTGAGCATCTGGAACTTTGGCCCTGATCCTCCACACCACACAACTTGGGATGACAGCGCCACCTACCTGTATCCTTTCAGCAGCCAGTCCATGCTCTGACCCGTTTCCACTGTGGCCTGTTGTGTCATCTGGACCGGAGTCTGGATCATCAGTGTCCAGGTTCATGGAATCTGTCAGAGTGCCGCCGTCCTGTGATGTAATGATAGAGAATCACTCTATTTATACTAATGTGCAGAACCACTAGAGTGTCATTTCTTCACTGCTGTCAGCAACAAGCATTTGGTGTCACACTGGTGTACAACACTTATGGGCTAATTAATAAGAAATGACATATTTATGAATCACCCGCAATGCCCAGATTGTTGCTGCTTATCTGCTGATATGAGCCGTCAACTGTTGCAATATAGAACCACGGGCAGGAAATTACAATTAGTGTAGAGTGTATTATAATTTAAAAGTTTACTTACGGTAGTTCTTTAAATAATTTAGCAGGGATGGAACAGGCTAATGTGACGACGTCACCTCTAACACGGTAGGAGCTCAACCTGCTGTCACGGCGAAAACTCTGTGTTACGTCCCGTCTAGGGGGACCGAGACGCAACATGTGGGACACCTTCCCCCACTCCCAAGCCTCATTATTTTTTCACTGCAGTTGGCAGTTTCAACAAAAAACATTTTATAAATCAGTAAATGAAATAAACAAAACAACTTAACCGGTGGGCAGCAAAGGCTTCAGGGTGGGCCCAGGCCAAAATAATAAACCAAACTCCAACTAGCTCGCCTTAAGAACTAACTAAAGAAAGAAAGAGAACCCAAATACAGAAAGGCTAACCTCCCTACATACTTAATAAACAGGAGAAAAGAGGGGACAAAGAAAATGGCAGCCCACCCCTACGGCAGCGTGCTCTAACGCCATTTCAGAAGTGACTAACTGCAGAGTTGGGAGCGGAGGAGGGATGACCGTCAGGCTGGCTCGACTGCTCCTCCTTCTCAGCCGTGGCGCGTCCAATCAGCAGGTGACATCCAGGACCGCACCTGCAAGGCGTCATCCACTCTCTCACACACACACACACACACACAAAGATAGAGGCATCTAGACCCACCCGTCATATCACCCCCTCTCTTAAGACCTAAACCCTATTAACATACCTACAAACAAAACTAAACAAGAAAAACAGCTCAGTTCCCCGAAATAAGAATTCCGCAGCTAACTTTTCAACATTTTGACGTGGCAGACGCGGGACGATCGTTTTCTATCAGGAGTGTGCACTACATAATCTGTATCGGAAAGTTTGCGCTCCACGACATACGGACCAGAAAAATGAGCCTGCAAACGGGAACCGGGTAACGGCAACAATACCAACACTCGGTCGCCTGTCTCAAAAACTCGAGCCACAGCTTTCTTGTCAAACTGCCGCTTCATTTTAGACTGGCTGGCGACAAGAGTTTTGTGAGCAGTTTCACAAGCACGATGCAAGCATTCACGAAAAAAAAAAGACGTAATCTAACACATTTACTACTCATTTAACGTCGGAAAGCCACTTACCCCTTAACAGACGCGAGGGTCCTCTCACCGAACACTAAATCAGCTGGGCTGAACCCGAGGGACTCCCACACATACAATCGACGACTGTAGATACACTTTATGCTGCGGAACCATCACTGTGCTCATTTTAACCACCCCCCCCACACACACACACACTAAAATATACGAATTGCAGTAGGTTGGTTTTGTTGCTCTTGGTTGTCCGTTAGTTTTTTGAGAGTTAGTAGTAGATAGATCCCGAGATAGTAAGTTTGATAGATGGATAGAAATAGATAAGTTAGTTAAAGTTACACACACACACATGCACGCACATATATATATATATATATATATATATGTATATATTAACCTCTTTCAATGAACTCCAAAACATACATGGTCAAAATCAAATCCATATTATTATGTTGTTGTTTTTTTTAAACGCTCATACAAAACAAAAAAAAAGTGTGACATCCACTTGTAGTGCATTATTTTCGCCAGCAAGCTTCTCTTGTTACGACTGACCACATTGACCTATGTTTTCCATATACTCACCTGAATCAGATACCCTGCAAGGGCAACGAGCGCTGGAATGACGCGCAACCAGCACGTGACCTCTACGATGAACTTCCACCCACGGAAGTGCCATAGGAGGACACGGCTTAAATAGTATGGCTTGTCCACCAGAAGGCTGTATTATGGTGTTCATAATATAAAACTTATATAAAACTTCGGCCCAGTTCTGCTTGTATTGCAATGGTTGGTGTTCCTGAAGTTTCATTTTTCGTCCCTTTTTATTTTTTACATCCATGTTTGTGATGGAATAGTATTGTGAATCGCTAGCTCGCATTGCATGCTGGGAAACAGCGTCACTCAAGGAAGTTTTGGCTTCGCTGACACGGTCCTGAAGGGAAGTGGGTTTTAGTGCACTGGAACGGGATGAATGTGTTCAATCAAGCAGTACAAACCTGATTATTTGTCTTAATACTTGACTTGGAATGGCCATATTGTTTAGGATTAGAATTAGATGACAACTTGTTCACAATATTTGCAACTATTCAATTTGACCAGCAGGTGTCAGTAGAAGACGAAATTTCATGTTGACTATTTCCTAATGGAAGTGCTCTCTTTACGTTGAATTTTTCTCATAATTATTTGAAGTGTAGGCCTGTAGTTGATGAGGAATCACTGTGTGCTAACGCTACTCAAACAGCTTCGATGAAAAAAGGGAGTGTGATTTGGGTTTGTGGTACATTATGACAATCTTGGACTTGCAAGACTGAGGCGATGGTTCAATTCCCATGAATGTATATTATATACGTGTTATTTAGCTCATCTATTCTACATTTTAAATAGATCACATTTGACATCTGACCCACTGAACACTTACTATTGAACATATTTTTAAACTATGGGCTATTTAGTCTTGTTTTAGGATATAATATAATTCATTGCACAAACTGTCAGGCTAAGTATAAGAGCTATAGTCTACTACAATCAGTCGTGCCAAAAAAGAGACATTGTCTTTATTTTTCATTTTTATTTTATTGTGTCAGCATTGAACCATACAAGCATGTAGTGTTGTCCAACAAGAATGCATGGCGAATCAAATCCCAAACAATCTATGAAACAATGAACATGTTTCCATTGCACTTCATTTTATTGAGCACTAGATGACCTCCTCGAGCACTGTGTCATTGAAGCCTCGAGTAATGAACCATTTTTTGAAACAAGTGTCAACAAAGCCTCGATCGGCCATCACTACCTACAGCTGCGTGCTCTAACACCATTTCAGAAGTGACTAACTGCAGAGTTGGGAGCGGAGGAGGGATGACCGTCAGGCTGGCTCGACTGCTCCTCCTTGTCAGCCGTGGCGCGTCCACATCAGCAGCCGACATCCAGGACCGCACCTGCAAAGCGTCATCCACTCTCTCACACACACACACACACACACACACACACACACACACACACACACACACACACACACACACACACACACAGACAGACAGACACAAACATAGAGGCACCTAGACCCACCTGTGGGTCATAACACCCCCTCTCTTAAGAACTAAACCCTATTAACATACCTACAAACAAAACTAAACAAGAAAAACCTCAGTTCCCCCGAAATAAGAATTCCACAGCTACTCCACATGTACACGTGATAATGCACCTGCCAATGTAACGGATGTGCAGACTGGAGAGTTGAGTTTTTCACCTCTTTATTTTCTGCAGAAGACAGTAAACGAAGGTTTTTAAAGTCTTCTGGCTTTGTTGTCTCCTCACTTATACAACGTAGAACTGAGGGATAGTTCCGCTTCGCTCCTCAAACCCGGAAAATACGGCAAGAGATTAGAGACAAACTTAAATAAAATAATAATAAAATAAAATAACATTGAAATAAAATTCACAATATATATCAAAATAAACAAATAACAAGTAAAGTCCCCACATATGATTAAATGAATTTAATCATTTTCTTTGTTTCTTTTCTTTTTTTTAACTCTGAATTTTATCGAAATGGACTCCCGACAACACACTATCCACCGCAAGAATACATTGCAAAGTAACAAAGCAGATAAACCAAAAAGGGTCAATAATAAAACCAACACTAAATGCTCCCCACGGGGAAAAAGTGGGATGAGAGCAGCGCTAAACCCTCAATCCAACAACTGGTAGCAGGGCACCCTGTACACCCCACCAGACCCAAACACATTACGAAGGGCAGATACACGACAGAGAAAAAGAAAACAAAATTGTGCCACAGGCCACACTATACCACAACATCGGAAAAAAAAAAAACATAGGCGTACAGCCTGAGGCTTCAGTTAGTTAGAGCCTGGAACACAGACTTGCAAACAGCTTTAACATCGAACTTGTCCTGAACAACATCCTGCCTAGACATGGTTTGTATGAGTCTGTTCACAGGATTGACAAAACGACCAAATCTAGACCTAACCCGTGAACGTGCATCAGCATGACTACAGAGCGCATTCGAGGATCGACCAGCAGTGTTAGAGTCCGGTGTGGTGTCTGTCATGGTCACAGCATCAAGAGCAGGGACTGCCCGTCTCACACCCCCTACTAGAGTCTCAGCTTGGTCAGTCAAGGCACTTGCAGGCAAGACTGCAGACGTCTGAGAGTCATAGGTCGAACTAGTCACATCATCACCAGACGTTTCAGACAGAGCTGGCGTGGATAGCTGCGTGATCCAATCAATTGTCCTCTCTTCAGAGTCCACAGGTCCAAGGCCAGTTAAGGGGACCCGGTCACTTTCCACATCCACAGGCGAGTCATCATTGCTCACAGCCTCAGGGCAGGCACTAGGTCCACAAAGAGCCACACTCCCTCTCCCAAGCAGGGCCTCTCCTGCCTCCTCAACATTAGACGTCGTGAGAGTTTGGTGACCCGAGCCAGACGGGGATGAAGCAAGGTCGGACATGTTAACTGTGCCCTCCAGAGGAAGGAAATTGACCAGCATCAACAGGTTTCTGTGAACCACCTTTTTCCGTCCAGTGAGTGTGTCACGAATCCTGTATGTGTGTGTCGCCGGGGTCACATCCACAACAGTGTAGATCGTTGACTCCCACCTATCTGCAAGCTTCTTCTTACCCCTGTCCTTCCTGTTGGCCAGGAGCACCCTGTCACCCACCTCGACCTTGGACCCTTTCACTCTTCTGTTGTATAATAGAGCATGCCTGTTTTGCTCCTTCGCACCATGTTCCTGAGCAACCTCCATTGCTGCTTTCAAATCATCGGCAAGGCGGGCAACATATTTGTCAAAACACGTCACACTAGAATCATGGAGGACAGCACGAAAGATGATATCGACCGGCAGGCGGGGAACCCGGTCGTACATGAGATAAAACGGGGCGTAACCAGTTGTCTCATGTGCCGTACAGTTGTACATAAACGTCAGAGTCTGCAAACGCCTTGGCCAATCAGCTTTTTCTTCAGGAGACAATGCACGGATCATGCCACCCAAGGTCCGATTGAACCTCTCCACACTCCCATTTCCCATTGGGTGGTAGGGCGTCGTATGAGATTTCTTGACACCAGAGACCCTGAGAAGCTCTCTAATCAGCTAACTCTCAAAGTTGGCACCCTGGTCGCTGTGGATCCTCTCTGGGAATCCAAACACACAGAAGTATCGGTCCCAAAGAACCCTGGCCACCTGTTTAGCCGTCTGGTCTTTACAAGGAAAAGCTTGCGCCATCCTTGTGAAATGGTCTGTTATCACCAAAACATCAACAGATTTGTTCCTGGAGTCCTCAGCAGACCAAAAGTCTATACAGACAAGCTCCAGTGGCCTGGTTGATGTAATGCTCTCAAGGGGAGCCCGCCCCTCAGGCTCAACAGTCTTGCTGACAACGCATCGCTGACATTTACGTACATAATCTCTCACATCCCTGTCAAGGTCTGGCCAGAAAAACCTCTGTCTGGTTAAGTTAAGCGTCCTGGCCTGAGCTTGGTGGCCAGCTTTGTCATGGACTCCCTGCATAACCTCAGCTTTCATTGAGTCAGGGACGACATATTGGAAGCGCTTCGTTCTGTTTTTCTGGTCTCTCAAAATCCTGTACAACACACCATCAAGCACAGTGAGCCTGTCCCAGTGCTTAATGTACCGTGCGACAGAGACAGCCTCCTTAAATCTCTCTCTTCTTGAAGGTTTCCGATGCCTCTCAACATAGAACAGGACTCGAGAGAGACATCTATCTTCCAGCTGTTTATCACGGAGGTCCCTTTCAGAGTAGACAGGCAAGGTGTCCTGGCCAGGCTGAACCAACTGAGGTAGGAACGGCAGCACTGCAACAGCACGGGTGCGTGGACCAGTTTCCCAATCAATGTGTGACTGGTGCACAGCAGACACATCCTCCGACGCAACAGACTGTGCCTGCATAATTAGTGGACTGCACGAAGACTGGGCAACGTCACTCGCTGGAGAGTTGATTTTGTGACCACTGGATGACCGGAAAGCACCTTGCACTGAATCAGTGGACACATTTGTGATCTCAGCAAGCAGACTTGCATATGGCTCTGCAAGCAGCCGCCGACCAACACGCTCCTTGACAAAAGGCGTGCGAGCGACTTAAAGCATCAGCCACAACATTCTGCTGACCTGGGACATACTTGATATCAAAGTCGTAGCTGGCCAATTTGGCAACCCAGCGCTGCTCACAACAGTCGAGTTTTGGTTTTGTCAAGATGTGAGTCAACGGATTATTGTCTGTCCAGACTGTGAATTCGTGGCCTTTCAGCCAGTGACTGAACTTGTCACAGACCGACCACTTCAGAGCCAGAAATTCTAGGCGGTGAGCTGGATAATTCTTCTGTGACTGAGACAATGACTTGCTAGCAAAGGCAATGGGCCTGGCTCGTGTCTCGCCCTCCTGGACTTGAGACAAAACAGCCCCTATGCCATCCAGAGATGCATCAGTTGACAGCGTAAAGGGACGGGTGAAGTCAGGATGAGCTAAAACAACACTGTGAACAAGCGAGGATTTGAGGCTTTCAAAGGCCCGTTCCTGCTCTGATGTCCAGTCAGACGCACTGTGGAAAATCCCCGACCTCCTCCTTGCACCTTCATACTTCCCCCTCCTCTACCTGCATCCATCATGGCCAAGGAGGGTGGAGCTTAAGTTATATAGGAAGCCAGCTCGACAATGTCACACCCCTTTTCCCTGAGAACAAAGGAGCTGGCTGGCCGCATGTCAGGAGCCACAGCGTAGATGTCTGTACTGAGTCCGTGAAATGTGAGTTTATGTTATATTTCTGTATTTAGAAACTGATTATGTGCGGCCTGTTTATGTTCAGAGCGTTATTCCTTATTTTCAAGAATGTTTGTTTAGAATAGAGGCCCTGTGTTGCTTGGCTCAATATTTACCCTTTATTTTATTTCCTTCCATCAGAAAAACCTGTACAAACAATACCCTTTACAATAAACTATTGGATCATCACCTCATCTGCCTCCATCTGACTGTTTTAATAGACAGACCCATTGAGTTGATCACCCCCTGGAACCAGACTGTTAACTAGCCTTACATCTACAAAGCAAATATTTTACACGCACATAGCTTCCTGCCAGACAGTTTCCTTTTGCGCTGGCCACGTTTCCATTGTGCACCCTTCAAAAGATCAAAAAGTGGTTTGGCAATTGCAGAGTACCTGGGCACAAAGTGCTGATAGTAATTAACCATACCCAAAAAGGACCTCACACGTTTCTGGGATGGAGTCGCGCCATCAGACTCCATGAGGTCAGCACTGGACATGTTGGCGATGTTCTCGACCTTACTGGGATCAGTTGATACACCAGCCTCATCCACAATGTGGCCTAGGAACCTAACTGATCTTCTGAGGAAAAAGCACTTTTTAGGGGCCAACTTCAAGTTGTGGCCACGCAGCCTGTCAAACACCATTTCCAGACGCATCAAAGCAGTCTCTTCATCAGGTGCAAACACCAGCAGGTCATCCAAGTAACACAACAGGCTCAGGTAGTTTTGATCTCCAAAAATGCTGGTCATCATGCGCATAAAGCTCCCAGGGCTGTTGCAGAGACCTTGTGGAAGACGATTGTACTCATAAAGGCCCATGGGAGTAGTAAAGGCTGAGTACTTCCTGTCATCCTCATGAAGCGGCATGTTGTAAAAGCCTGACGTTAAGTCCATCGTGCTGAAGAGACAGTTGCCTCCGAGCGCCGCCAGACAATCAGCTTGATGAGGAAGAGGGTGAGCATCCTTAAAGGTCCTCTTGTTCAGCCAGCGGAAGTCTGTGCAAATGCGAAGGTCTCCATTTTTCTTCCACACAAGCACCAATGGTGATGCATATTCACTGGTTGACTTTCTGATGATCTCCTTTTCCTCCATCGCATCAAGAACCTGACGAAGCTTGTGGTACTGGCTAGGGGGCACTCTCCCGTATGGGAGCCTGAACGGTCTGCTGTCTGACAGGTGTATGCGGTGTACAAAACCCTTCGCCTCCCCACAATCGAGATGGTGGCGCGAAAAGACATCCTCATACCGTAAAATAAGGTCGGCGAGTCTCCCCTTACAGTCCTTCGACACCTCACACGACTCAATGTCAACAGCACCGAGCCCAACCGAACTGAGCCCGGCCTGGGCAGAGCCGGCAGCAGCAGCAGGTGGCACAGCAGATTGGGGGCAGCTGACCAGATGGAGCTGTGAGCGATCAGCAACATCCATATCTTCAATGGCCACGCAGGAGTAGACATCAGCCAGCTTCGCATTACGTCTCAACAGCACTGGTTTGTCCGACGTATTGATCAGCTTCAGTGGAACCCACCGGTCTCCCCACAGCGGCGTGACAATCCTTGCGACCAAAACATTTCTGGGGGCAGAACGGGAAGATGTGGGCTCCGTCATAACAGTGCTTCCTGGGGAGAGAGTGGAGGTCTTGGGCAATTTTCCCCAGAGAAGATACTCACGGCCCGGCTCAAGGTAGGTGGCCGAATTGCACTTGACTGTGCCAACCTTGTCAGGAGCATCATCACCTTTCCAGGGGCACAGACCAGACAGCATAGACAAGAAATGTTCAACCTCTGGGTCTCTGACTGGGCAGGGGCCTGACACGGTCTTCCAGTATGACTCACACAGCTTAGACTGACGTAAGACGTGTTTGATCACATTAGTCCCCAGGATCAGCTCATCATGTTGCCCTGGGACAACAAGAGTGGGGACCACCATTTTACAGCCATACACTTCCATCTCCACTTCAACAGCACATTTTGGTTTAACACGAAGACCCCCACATCCCACGAGGACCACATTGACATCAAGCCGCCTTTGATCAGTTATTACCCCAGCCGCTCTCATCTTCATCTTGGCAACTTCACTGATGCTGCATGCCATAGAGCCACTGTCCAACATTCCTCCCATCACCATCGTCCCACCCAATCCCACTGGAGTGTAAAAAAGACTGTCACTATTGCCAATTCTGTGAATATTCTGATACACAACCTCAGCGTCACTACAAGAGTCTCTCACAGAGGTGTAGATTGTCTCAGCATCAGACATGTCATCAGTTTGGGAGTTTGTCATGAGACCTGTACTGCCCCCCTCCGAATACAGGTCGGCTAGTTTCCCTCAGACTGGGGCTGGGAAGAGGTATTAGCAGGGCAATCCAGTCTGACGTGGCCTGGGTTGAAGCAGGCGAAACAGAGTCTCTCAGACATGCAGTGTGAGATGGTGGTGTGGCTTGCGTCATTACACACTCTACAACTTGCTTCTCGGGGACGTCTGTCACGAATAGGACGCTGGAATCTCCCACCTCGGGTCGGGCGAGACGCATCGCGATGCTGCATTCTCTCCATCATATCCTGAAACATGTCGACCATACGAGCCAGAAGCCTCTCTTCCGATTGTTGGAGGTTCTGCGCCACAGCAGGTACAGAGGAGTAGTCCAGAGCATGGTGAGACTGACCTTGAGCTGGGGCGGCTGCAGGAGAGGGACAGGGAGGGAGACACACAGGATGCTGTGTCTGCAGAGGAGAGGGTGAGGGCTTCAGGTCATGATGCTGCTCAAACGCTGCCAGGCAAGGTGATGGCGGGCTAGGTCGTTCAGACGTGATGGATGCAATGTGACTCTTCAGCTCCGCAGCTCCACCAGACCTGCCACGAGCCCTCAACTCACTCTGATAATCATCAATCCTCAGCTGAACATCATGTGAGGTCCACTCGTGGATCGGCTTACACTTGAGAGTGTAGGATAACTCCTGGTCAGGACAGTGTTTGACAAACATGAGGGCTACCTCATCACTCATGTTCTCCGTCCTCTTGCCTTGTCTGTGCAGGCCCTCAAGAGCCAAATCTGCTGCTTTGTTCAGTCTTATCCAGTAGTCGACAGGGTTCTCCCTGTGTCTGGGCAGAGTGGCATAGAAATCTGCGAGTGGGAGACACGAGGGCGCTTCACTAAAATAGTGGACAAGGACACTGTAAATCAGTTCAGGCTTCCGTTTCACATCAATAGTAGGATCACTACGTAAGGCAATCTTGACAACATCTTTGGCTTTCCCCATTAGATGGCTCATAATTTCTTCAGCTTGGTCATGTACAGGTACGTCTTGTTTTCTAAGATGAGTCCTGGTCAGGTCAATCCAGTCCTGGACTGAGTATTTGTCAGTTCCGTCACCCCTGAACGTCTGGAGTCCCTTATCAGGTTTAACATGAACAGTTACATGAGGGGTTTGAAGACCTTCTACATTGCTATGCACGTTCTGGGCGGGAGAGGATGTCTGAGAAATACCATTCGTATTCACAACACCAGCTGACAATAGCTTCGCAACAATAGATTCCCCAATCTGCGCACCTAATTGTCCCATGATGTCAGTGAGCTGGTGGATGGCATTATGTTCACTGTTGGGCGTGGAAGTATGAGGAACCGATCTCGCGGACCCACGAACAGGTGAACTATCTGGGCTCAGACCCAACCCTGCAACAGTACGACGTTCAGCCATGAACTGAGAATGGCCTACACCCCTATTAACAGAATCATTATCAAACCGAACACCCCTACCTCTTGACAGTGAAAAGGTGTTAAACTCATCCATTATAACTTCTTCTTCTACCAATCGTCAAAAGTACTTGCGTTGTGTGTATTTTTTTTTTCTTACTTCCCTTACTTTCCCAAGAAAAACAAAACAAACTCCAACTGTACTCCCAGGTTTACACATCCATTATAAATCTGACCACACAAAGACCCTGCTGAATGTCGACCAGGAGAGCAGCAGAGCATCCACGGCGATGAGCATCTAGCTGATCTGGAGATCCAAAGGGTCACGGCACCAGTGTAACGGATGTGCAGACTGGAGAGTTGCGTTTTTCACCTCTTTATTTTCTGCAGAAGACAGTAAACAAAGGTTTTTAAAGTCTTCTGGCTTTGTTGTCTCCTCACTCATACAACGTAGAACTGAGGGATAGTTCCGCTTCGCTCCTCAAACCCGGAAAATACGGCAAGAGATTAGAGACAAACTTAAATAAAATAATAATAAAATAAAATAACATTGAAATAAAATTCACAATATATATCAAAATAAACAAATAACAAGTAAAGTCCCCACATATGATTAAATGAATTTAATCATTTTCTTTGTTTCTTTTCTTTTTTTTTAACTCTGTTACACCAACACATTATCAACCCCCCTTCCTGTGGCAAATCTGGAGATTGAAGTCATGCAGGAGCAGAGACCACCGCATCTACGGCTGGTTTGATTGCGCATCCTATCCAGGACCACGAGGGCATTATAGTCTGTAAAAACCTGACCCCAAATTAACATCAAGATGGGCATTGTCAGAAGGAGAGCCAAAGCTTCTTTCTTAACTTCCCAATATTGACTCTGTGTGCGTGCTTGCTTAGTTGTGGCATGTCCCTCTACTTCTATGTCATGGTGCAAAACTGACGTACGGTGGGGGTGGTCAGAAAACAATAGTGGGTGGCTCTCAATTAATTTAACAATATCATGACGGGCTGATGCAGGCAAATGGGACAAAAACGAGCTTAAGTTATTCATAATTTCAGAGTTTCCCAGGCGCGCCGAAGGAACACCGATTTTTTTTTTTTTTTTTTTTCAATGAGCCCTCCCTCCGCCAATGGGCACGGAGGGGGCGGAGGCTCAGGCGACACATTTTTTCGAGCAATGTAACGCCCGGTTCACACTGGACGGGGAAGCGCCACGAAGCGCCACGAAGCGCCGAGCGCTTCCATTCGGCGCCCATGTTAATCAATGTCGTAGTTCACACCAGACACGAACAGGCGCGTGGCTCCCCTCGCGGATCGCGCCATGCATTTAACGTCAGTTCACTGGACGTGGAAGCGAAGCGCCGCCGAGCGCTTCCATTCGGCGCCCACGTTAATCAATGTGGTGGTTGCGCGGCTCGCGGCATGCATTTGTTGTTTCGGCGTCTGCTCTATTTCGTGCGCGAGCCGCGAGCGATCCTCGTCAATAGTACAGGAAGTCGCTCAATAAAAAACGAGAAAATCCGGTGAATTTTCAAAATAAACTAATTTCAAAATAAAAACCGAATGACAAATTCGATCATATATCATATTTGTATGTTGTGTTTGTCAGTACATTGTATCAGAGTGCGAGAGAGATTAAACACACACACACACACACACACACACACACACACACACACACACACACACACACAGAGGAAGACTTGATCAAAATACGTCTGTTTGATCCTAGAGATGCCGGTCAATGATCATTATGAAAGAGGTCTTGTCTTGAGATGGACACCTGAGTGCGAGTTTCTATTTATTGTCATCAGGACCCAGCCCCTTCACCCACCGGGAGGATCGGTACCCAAGGCAGGCCCGGGCACCCAGATGCCCCCCCCCCTACGGACCCAGTATGGCGCATCGCCGCAAGTGGCGAGGTCCCCATAGGCCCAGCCGGTCTCGCACCCCAGGGGCACCGGACTGCACAGGGCCCATCCCACCGCGTACGATCCAGCGCCAGTCCCCAGACACAGGGACGGACCAGCCCTCCCACCAACAAGGGGGCCCCCAGACCAGAGCCAGGGACCCCCCCCCCCCCGGAGCACCACCCCCGGAGCACCACCCACCCAACCCCCGACCCCCCACCAACCCGCAAAGCAGCCGAATCGTGCGATCTGTATTTGTAAGCAACTCACTCCAATAGAACTGCACTCGTCCTTCTCTCACATTACATTGAATCACAATGACCAAACAACACAACAAAGACAATGATGCCACTGTGCTGCCACATCCAGACTCTGTGTAGGTCTGTAGGCCTCTTGGACCTTCATGTGAACCACTGCGTGTTGACTGGAGGTGAAACATGACTGACTGCTGTCCTCCTCCCTGGACAATGCAATCTCACTTTCAATCTCACAGCCACTAAAAAACCTGATTGTGATTGAGAGGTCCTCAGCAGCCAATCACTGTTGGGAGTCCAGCCTTCAAACACTCCTCCTGAATCCACAGTCACATCTGTGAGCATCTGGAACTTTGGCCCCGATCCTCCACACCACACAACTTGGGATGACAGTGCCACCTACCTGTATACTTTCAGCAGCCAGTCCCATGTTCTGACCCGTTTCCACTGTGGCCTGTTGGCTCATCTGGTCCAAAGTCTGGATAAACAGTGTCCAGGTTCATGGAATGAGTCAGTGTGCCGCCGTCCTGTGATGTCATGATAGAGAATCACTCTATTTATACTAATGTGCAGAACCACTGGAGTGTGGAAGCAGACAGTTACCATAATCCAAATGAAAAAGCAACAGCAGAAATGCTTTTTCATTTTAAGAACGTGGCTGCATTATTTGACTCATAAAAAAAAAATCGTTAATAAATAATCCAAACTGCATTTTCATTTTCTTATTCATGACTGCTCATTCTTGTACTTAATTCAAATGAAGGAAAACACATTTGAGATTTAATTTTCAAAACATGCACCAGCAAAGAGTTACCAAAATTCAATATGAAATGTAAAATTCAAAAATGAAAAAGCAATAAAAGAATTAAACATTAGAATTTACACATAACAGGAGGCAAATGACACTTGGCGTCATACCGCCATACCCACAGCGGAGGTGGAGAGCTGCTGACATCACTTTCCTGTGCCGCGCGCTTACTTTGAGATTGCGATTTCGTTTTCGAGTTGTGGTAACTCTTGTGCAGGGCAGGACCACGAAAATTAAAAAGCAATGCCCTCAGTTTTCTTTTTGATTGTGTCATAAAAGGTGCGACACGAATAAGAAAATGAAAATGCATATAGGAATATTTATTAATGATTTTAATTATGAGTCAAATAATGCAGCTTTGTTCATAAAATGAAAAAGCATTCTGCTATTGCTTTTTCATTTTTGAATTTTACATTTCATATTGAATTTTGGTAACTCTTTGCTGGTGCATGTTTTGAAAATTAAATCTCAAATGTGTTTTCCTTCATTTGAATTAAGTACAAGAATGAGCAGTCATGAATAAGAAAATGAAAATGCAGATTGAATGACCTATTAACCATTTTAATTATGAGTCAAATAATACAGCTTCGTTCTTAAAATGAAAAAGCATTTCTGTTATTATATTCTTATTTTAATTTGGATTATGGTAACTGCTTCCATATAAAACAAATACATCCATAAATATAAACAATGTGAGAATTGTTTCTTGCAAGAGCTGTACTTCAACCCATGACCATCGATAAAAGTGTACACATCTAATCGTAAACAATCTGCTGCAACCTGAATTTCCACTTCTGTGTCTATAAACCAGTCACAGCTTGACTGATGGCTCTGAAGAAGCAGTTTCCATCAGCCTCTACATTCTCATTTGTACACGGCGAACCTAATGGGCCATTGCAATCAGAAATTGGAAAACTCGCACGGTCCAAATGATTCTTCAAGTTTTTGCAAAGGTCTAAACAAACATCAACATCAAGGGGAGAGAAGTTACACTCTTCATTGGTCACAGCACTGACAAACTCTACGTCAGAATTATCCATGTCAAAGTGAGGAGTTTTGCTCTTCTGAAGTGACTCACTGTTGCCAGCTGGTGCTGGAATTTTAAACTGTGACCGGTTTTGCCTTGATGAAAAGAACCATGTAGAACCTTGGCTAACCTAATACCAGTGCCATGATCTGCCACTGCATCTTCACTAGTACTAACTGATGATGGATCACAAATCACATGTGCGAGGCGTAGAACGAGCGGAGCAGTCAGAGGCAACAGAAGAAGAAAGAAAAGCCTCCTTAGCTTAGTTGATCTTCTGTGTTGCCTCCTGGACGGTGCTGGCCTCCTCTGGCTTGGTGCTGGCAACCACGGGAGCCACAGGAACCACGGGCACAGCTCTGGTCATCTGTGGCGTCGCCTCCACCTGATTAAAAGAATAAAGATGTGATTTTATGCCAATAAACATAGAAAGGAAAACACTAGGCTTTACACGATCATGATTTTTGTGCCGATCACCGATCAGTGAGTTTAAATAAACCGATCACCGATCACCGATCCGATCACGTTAGGGGCAATAAATACTTGTTTCTGTACACCCCTTGCCTTCTCACGAGCACCGTCTAAAGTTGTTTGCTTTAGCATCCGTTTCAGAGTTTGCTTTTCTTTTTCTTTCTCCGCGTGTTTCTTAAACTCAACATGCTCCTCCGTGTGTATCTTTTCCAAGCGCCTGATTAAATTTGTGGTGTTGAAATTTTTTGCCAAAGTTCCCCCGCGAGGTACTGTAGCGTTGCATATATTGCAGATTCAAAGAAACTTTATTGTCCGTCACATAGCGACAGTAATCAAAACAGGAAGAGGCACGAAGATGAAAATGAAGGTTTTTGAATCATGAACCATTAGCTCTCGGTGTTATGCCCCGGCCTAGGGGGAACCAGGACACAACATAAAGGCCCCCCCCTTCTCCCAGCTCTCAAATTAGACAAAGGTGCTTCGTCCACAGGATGGTTTTTATTAAACGTCACCATCATTGCACTGGCGTCAGGGAGGGCATGGCCAAAACAACAAACAAAATGGCTCTCTTATGGATCTTACCTATGAAGAAAACAATCAAATAAATGACAGTCAAACTAACCTCCTTCACTAAAACACAGGAGAAAAGGGTCACAACACAAATGGCTTCCCTCCCCTACGGGCTACGTGGACACAAAGGGAACTGAAATAGATTACAAAACAGAATTGATGGCTGAACACAGAATGCTGCTGCTGCGGCACATGGCCTCTGGTTGGGAGCTGGGAGAAGGACAAAGAGACCGAGGTGTTGAAGTCCTCCTCCTTAAATATTGGCACCAGCCAATCACCTTTCCGCACCTGGAACAAGCAAAAAAAAAGGGAACACAGGATCTACTGCGCCATCTAGTGCCCAAATGGACACACAGCAGACAAAAGGAACTGACAACAATGTAAACCCAAATTTATACATTTACATAACCCTCGGATACAAACAAATAAACATGTCGATGCTGTGAAACTACTTTGGAGGAAATGAGACAGATTAAAAAAGTTTCAACACGACCATGACGTCATTGATCGGTGATTCTTGACATGACGCCCGATCATGAACGTTTCAAAAAATGCCAAATATCGGCCGATCCGATACAGCCGATAAGATCAGTGTAAAGCCTAGAAAACACACACAGGTGATGAAGTGGAAATGAATAAGTACAAACCTGCTGCACTGCTGTGACATTGCTGGAGGCAGACTCAGTCATGTGGACAGTTGAACGTGTTGCCCACACCTGCAAATACAAGGACACAAAGTAACGTTTAAAGAACTGCATTTATTGTCCTATCACAAAGATGCACACAATGAAATACACATATCCCAAATACCAACATGTCTGTGTTTGTTTGTTTGGTTTGGTTTTTGAGGCAACGCGTGCTGATCGACGTCTCAGGCTGGACATCTGGAAGAACATAAAGAAATTAATTCCTAAACAAAGTAACACACTAATTAAACTGTACATGTACTGTACATATGTGATCTTGTGTTGATAATAGGGGTGGGGCGATACGGCTAACCCACGATTCGATACTGTGACGATATTTGGCCCACGATAATGACAACATCACGACACACGATATCTTCGATATCTTCGAAATTTTGCAGACGATATGTGACTGAAAAAGAAAAAAATACCCATAAAAAGGAAAATGCCTGTGATCTTGCATTTATTCCAAAACTTTGTATAATGTACAAACAAACGTGCACTGCACAAGCAAACATATTAAAGTGCATGAACATTAATAACTTTCATGTAAACAAGGACAGTGCTTTCTGGTAATGTAAAGTCAGTAACAACTTGTCTTATCGCAATTTGGGGACTTGGGATATACAAACCGACGGGAAGATGAAAGAGGGGAAAAAATCCTTTCACTGCCACGATTCTGAAAATCAACAAAAAATGATGCAGACAAAATAGATAAATAAATAACCGCGTCCCCGAAATATACGGTACAAAGTGAAGTGCGTCCCCCATCAGTTCATTACGGGACAGGCTTTTTTATTTGCAAATATGGGACAATCGCGTATTTTATGGGAGGGTTGGCAACCCTATCTAGACCACAGATGGAAATTAAATGAGGTTTTGTCATTTTCCATAAAAAACGGGACAAATTGTGTCCTGGGAGAGATTTTATCTTTGCCGGGACAGGTGGACAGGTGGTGTTTGGAAATAAATATTGATATTTGCCGTCAGTGTATCGATTATTTATTGCGACAGAAAGGACAACAATATATTGCAATATTGATTTTCTTTTTTCACCCCTAGTTGATAAGTGTATGAATAATTGTGTGAATGTTACCGTGGCAGCTGGGGAAACCCTGCCAGATGACTCCACGACGGTCTCCATGTGGTCCAGCAGCACAGCCTCACTGAACCACACGGGATTGGACGGGATGTCTGTGTGAAATGCAGTCTCAACAGCTGTTGGTACCGTCAAAAAAAAAAGAGGAGAGGAAATCAGAGTCAACTTAGGATAAGTGTTCATTTTTAAAATAAAAAGTTGCACAGTTTGACAAATACATGATTGGGGGGGGGAAAAAAGAGGGATGAACAGGTTACCTCAACCTCCTGTCCAACAAGAGTCCATTCAGGAGCGGGTCCATACACTGGCATGTAGACAGGACCTGTCACAACCACTCTGGGAGACACCCTGGGCGATGACTGGTTGTGGCACAACACCCCTGGCCTAGGTGAAGGGGGTGCGAGCTGATGGAGCATGCAGCACGCAGACGCTCCACCAAAATCAGTCCTGAGGTGCACCTAAACAGAAAACAACATGTTAACACATATTTGTCATATCAAATGAAGAGCAAGTAAGGCTGAAGAAGGCAAAACTTACACCATCATAACACCACCATGTACAGCTGATGAAGGGGGAGGTGATCGGCCATATACACAAATGTTAAACCTGGAAGAAGTGTCACATAATCAATTATGTAATCACACAATTCTATGAAATATCTGTTAGCACAGTGTCACTGAAGAGAAAAAAATACAACAAAAATATGTATTTTACACACCCATGCGTGCAGCAACACGATGATATACTTGACGTAGCGCTGTTTGTAGTTCTGGCTTGACAGTCAGGCGAGGTGGAAAGTCAAGCACAAACACCTACAAATTAGTTGTATAAAAAAAACAAACCCAAACAAACATAAAAATGCAAAATAAATTCATGAATATTCTTGTTATTGAACTATGGATCATGGAATTACTTGATATTGATAAAACAAAGTGGCGATGACATTCATGTGTTCAAATTTGTTTGTCACAGCAGATAAACAAACCTTGGGCCAGCGGTCCAACACAGTTGCCAGTAGCGCAGCAAAATCCTGGGCGGAGTCTGTTACAAGCCCGTGTTCAAGGTTGTTGCCCGGGGAGAGAACACAAAACCATCCACAAGTGGACAGAGATGTGAGTCTCCCACCACCAGAACAAAAACATAAAGAAACTCGTGGCTTGACAAAATCACGACCCATACCTTCTTGTCTGGTTGCTGGGCCTTAAGAACGAACTTGCACTGTTTTGTCAGTCAGGAGCAAAACGGGCCATCTTCGCACCCAGGTCGCTGACCAGTACCGCGCCCTGTGTAAATTGACAAAAAAGAAAAATCTAAATATGTTTTTGTAAGATTTATTTGGAATACAACATAACAACACAGGCAGAACATGAAATCATGAACGTGGAAGTACTCACGACGTTCAAAGTCCTTCCGAGGTGGAAAAGGTGTCCAATCCTGTTTTTGCTCCAGGCGTCGTTTCATGGCCAGAGAGCGACGGAATGCCTTGGTGTTCGGCATCTGAACAATGAAATGAAAGATTGTGTCATTTTCAATGAAGGACAATGATAACACAAGTTTACAGAAAAAAGTGATGTTTTCTCACACACGACATCAAAACACAGAAAGGTTTCTGTACCTTTGCAGCTGGAGACGATGAGCTTAAATCAATAAAGCAAAAGAAAATGTGTATGTGTACTCTTGGACCCTAACCCTAATGCCATACAAGTCTATGGGGTGAAATTTCAGCTTTGTCCTACAGATATGGGGCCACTTGCTTTTTCATCAGGAGCCCCCAAGAAGCACCCACGCCAAATTTGGGGCTTCTAGTACTTGAGGAACCCCGAAACCCTAACCCTAATTTCAGCTAACCCTAACCCTAACCCTAACCCTAGTTTCAGCCTTATTGTTAACCCTAATTCAATGCAAGTCTATGGGGTGAATTTTCAACTTTGTCCTAGAGACATGGGGCCACTTGCTTTTTCATCAGGAGCCCCCAAGAAGCGCCCACGCCAAATATGGGGCTTCTAGTACTTGAGGAACCCCGAAACCCTAACCCTAATTTCAGCTAACCCTAACCCTAGTTTCAGCCTTATTGTTAACCCTAATTCAATGCAAGTCTATGGGGTGAATTTTCAACTTTGTCCTAGAGACATGGGGCCACTTGCTTTTTCATCAGGAGCCCCCAAGAAGCGCCCACGCTAGATTTGGGGCTTCTAGCCAATGAGGAAAAATTTGGAGCAGACACGAAAGGGTTACAGCTGAGAAGGCACTTAAGATCCTCAAAGGACTGTTGGTTTCAAACAAATGGTTTCAATGGACTGGTTAATTCTTCTCTCGTGGCCGGCAGCTCCACTGCCTTGGTGCTGGAGATGCCCGCTCAGGGGCGCCGCCAGGAATTTTGGGCCCCCTGAAAAAAAACAAAAACAAATGGGCCTCCTTTGCGCAGCGCTTGACAAAAGCTTCACATCACTCAAAAAATACAGTATAGTTCAATAATAGTGCTTGAGTCCATCTTGACAGTGTCAATGTATTTTTATTGTGAATTCTCCACAAAGCAAACTCTTAACATTTATGAATGATTCATGAAAAAACACTTGATGTCTCTCGGACAAAGTTGAGCTTTGACCTTCATAGACTTGCACTGCATTAGGGTTTAGCGATAAGGCTGGAATTAGAGTGAGGGTTTTGGGGTTCCTCATGGGCTAGAAGCCCCAAATTTGGCGTGGGTGTGTCCAGGAGGATCCTGATGAACCTGAAAGTAGCCCCATGTCCCTTAGGACAAAGTTGACCTTTGACCCTCATAGACTTGTATGGCATTAGGGTTATCGATAAGCGATACAAACCTGGTGAGTTTAAGACTTAGTGACTCTACGTACATGAATATATGGGGTACCCCGTCCTTACCTTGTTCCAACCTTCCCTCCACAAACCTGGCTGTCCAGTGCAGAAGTCAAAGTGAGAGAGAGAACAAAGAAGGAGGAGGGCCTGTGACGCCGCTGCTGATTGGCTTGTTGGTCGGTTGAATGAGCCAATTCTAGAGCTCCCCTCGGTGTCCACACACTGCAAAATATATCTAAGAAATAGACACTTAATTTGAGAAAGAACAGGCTAGAAACAGGTCAAATTATCTGCCAATGCAGTAAGATATTTAGACTTGGTAAGATTTCTTAAAATAAGACGATATATCTAGGCATTTGAAGAATGGAAAAACTCTTGAAATAAACAGTAAAGCACTCATTCCAAGGACTGTACTAAGTCAAATAAACTTTATACTAGCTTCTCAATTATTTTTTCACGTTTGCTTCTTTCTTAATTTGAATGAAAAGATCTTAAAACCAGACCTACTAACAGTGCAATTCTTCTTAATTTAAGTGTTCACAATATTAGCTTTTTTTTTCTCAAAATGAGACAAAGCATCCACCCCCCCTACGCCCATTCCCCCCCCAAAAAAAATAATTCAGCAAACAGAATTAATATTGTCAACAACTATTTATTCACTTAAATTGCTGACAGTGCCTTCACTGCCTTGTAATAAAAACGTCACTAAGGCATTGCATCTTAAAACAATCTCAAGCAATCATTTCTAGAATGCAAGTAACAATTGTTACAATATTCACCGTCATCATTATTGAATATTGATTCAGATTCCCTGACACTCAGTTACACAAAAAAAAACAAAAAAACAGCATGGGGACTGCATATAGTGTTGATATACACTGATAACATGTTTGTTCCAACAGACTCCACCCACCCTCAAGTTACAACTACCAGGAGAGTGTATCACTACCTATGCCTAGTACACAGCTCTACTCCCCAATAAAATCTTTCCATTCTGCCATGGTCTTTTTTGGATGAGGCTGTGGTGTCTCACTCATGGATAGTGTCCTGTAGCACTTCTATCTGAATGACAGAGAGAAGGGTTGCCACACACTTTTGGATATGTGAGGTGCAGTGCGTAGTAGTAATCCATCAGATGAAGCAGACCGTCACTCAAGTCTTCCTTGGCAAGCGTGGTGGCGGGAGTGGCTCCAAGACAGATGAGACAGCGGGTCCCATCAAACAGCAACACAGGAGTGCAGAAAGACCTCTTCTGCGAGTACATTGTGGGATCTTCTGTTGGCTAAAGAAAAAGAAGAAGGAAACGCCACATCCATGCATGGAACTATGAAGTGTTGAATGTGAGAAAATGCAAACAAACTTTCACCTGAATGACATGAAGCAGTGCCTCACTGGCATGTCCCAGCTTCTTCGGTGGTGGACTTGGTGAAGGAAAGAGTGTGGGGAGTGCCCTGAGCAGCGCGATGGAATATTCCACTGGAATAGAACAAATCAACTTTGAGTTCAAAGTTAGTCTTCCTAAAAATGAGTCTTATTAGGTTTGTGTTGATCACAAAAAAAATCTTATTTTTTCAGCATGAAGAGTATTACCATTCTGCATCTATTCATTCAGCGCAACATAAACCATCCTATGTCCAAGGAAACAGCTACACAGTCAATTAGAGACACAGCAAAATGACTCACCTACATCCAGCGTTATGCGTGGCTTCATCACTTCATTTTTTTTCCAAACACCATAAAATTACACATTGGTGCAGAAGTCTTCCCATCTCTTTTTTTAGTTCATCAATGAATTTTCTATTGCCCTTATCCAGAATGCGCCGCAGCTCATTCATCGCCTATAATGCAAGTCAGTGTTAAAATCTGCAAAAATGCTTGCTTTTCATCATAAACCAAAACAAGTTAATCACTTACACGATAAAGATCCTTGACACATGGATATGCATCCAGGATCTTTGTTGGCCTTGTCCTGTTCTTTCAGAACATCACTATCAGTGAAGGATCTTCTTGCTTGAAACTGCAGGTCAAGAATTTGGGAGACAGCATCTTGGTTGGGTTTTGGTTTCTTGTACAGCTCCTGCAGGGTCTGATAATGTCTGGCCTGTGCTGTCAGACCATCTTTGGCTGATGAAATGGAGGAGACAAATCAGTAAATCAGTCAAATGGATGCAGAATGAAGACACAGTTCCTGGCTTCATTCGGTGCAGTCTTGTCTGGTACGGTGGAATTCTCAGCCGAGAGGAAACCAGATCCAAAACATTATGAACAAGAGAGAAACAATAGACCCAATTAGGAAAAAAAAAAAAAAAAAAAAAGTGTTATGCTCGATGTTTTCAGAGCAAAGTAGGTAACCAATCACATCTGCACTAATAAGGGCCCAAATCCGTTTCCTCCTGAGAAAGTGTTCTGGTCCAGGAAAAAGGTCTCTCAAATCATCACGACTGAGGGTGTGGAGCAAGACTTCATCGATGTTGGCAGCTATAAAGACAGTCCAATCATTAACAAACCTTTTACACTTAACAACTCATACATTTTTTCACTAATGAATTTAATTCAACTTGACAAGTCAAACCAAGTTTGTTTTGTGCCAATTTCTGTTATCAGAATTAATTGTAAATGCAATTCAGTTTAGACATTTTGTCTCAAATTTGTAAAATACTTCTTTTTGAAATCAGTGTCAGCATACAGTTATTTTAATTACTTAGCGGACCAATCAAAGTCATGGAAATTTTTTCATACCTACACATGACATACCATTTAAAATTGATACTGTGACATCATCCAGCTCATCCATTATTGGCCCCGGTTTGGATGTCCATTTCATTTCTCCTCAATCTGGCAGGGAAAAAAAAATCATCATATTAAGGTCACAATTAGGACAAGCTAGCCTTCCGACTCAAGATCCGTTTTTTTACAATGCCCATCTGCCATGGATCCCAAAGTTCCCATGCAATTAAAAGTTGTGACACCTTATCTGAATGATAACCCTAGACAGCTCAATGGATTGCTAGTCATACAGACAACAATCAAAATTGGAGTGAAACTTGTAACCACAATGCCTGCAACATGGTGGTACTTATGGTAATAATCATCAAATACCAGTGTTCTTTGTGACAAAATGACAACATCTGATAGGATTGTGCCACCTTGAACTGCAATCAACTTAAATATTGATAAAAACAAGCAAATTGTACCTAAACTACATCTTCAATCAATCCAATTTGAGCACCCTCTACCCCATAAACTGAAGATACTGCAATACAAACTTGGTAGTACAGTATTTCGTCATGCCACATATAACTAGGAATACTAATTGCTTGTTCACATGACTAGAATTGCAGTACATCAATCCAATACAAAATACACACTTGTCATCAAGCTCATAAATCCATCGAGTCGAGATGAGCACGTGCAAGGAGTCGGACTCCGTGAGTTCACGTAAACAGAGCATTGCGTTTGCGTAAATTATGCACGGCTATCGAGCTAGAAGCCGAGTCCGATTTGGTGCACACAACCACACTATAATGCCTCTCAATGTCCTAACCCATGCCACGCAACAAACGTGAAGAACCGATTTGAGTTTCTCACGGGACCAGCAGTGAAGTCACAACCGTCGCCCCAAATGAAATGTCGCAGCAGGAGCCTGAGGATTTTCTGAGTCAACATGCTGATCAACAGGTAACGTAATGTTGGCTTCCTTGACGACATTAGACAACTCCCTGTTTATATTTTATCCATATTTTAGTACAAAGCCTCCTTGTTTTATGATCTTTGACTTGTTCGGTTTTTGTTTTGACATTATGCTGTTAGTGTTTATTTCAAATTAACAAGAAGTACCGGTACAGATAGTAGGAACTTAATATAACACTTGCGTCAAACAAAGAATAACTAACTGTACATATCATGTCTACAGGAAGGAGCTGGTACATTAAGTGAGAATATTCAAGAATATTAAGAGAAGATATACTCAAGGTTGTCCTGAGGTCAACTGTACCAACCATTGACAGAGCTTATGGAGCAATTTGATGTTATTGTACAGTAAAAATGGAATATTGGAGCTGTCGCAAAACAAAACAAAAAGCCAACTTTAAGGCTTATTATCTCCAAAATGATACAGTAATCAATCACATTTAGAAATCAAATGTTTCTAAATGTCAAGTCAGTAATGTCAAGTCAGTGCTTGATGTGTCATCAGCAGGCGTCGGCGTCAGTAATGGGGCATCGGCGGGTTTCGGGCAGAATCGCCAGGCGTTGGGAAGCGTCGGCGGGTGTCGGGGGCTGGTGGCCAGGTGGCGGACGTCACGGCAGGCAGTGGCCAGGTGGGCTCAGTCCCGCAAACGCTGCTTACAGCTTTAATTTTGTATTGCTTTGATAACATTGTTTAAGTTGAGTTTAAATTTACACTATTTTTTTTTTTCTTAGCTGCTAATTGTTCAAAAATGCTGATGTTAAAAGTGTGTTTGCACAGTAAATGTTATGGCACTTTAATTCATATGGCAGTACATTTAAAATAACTGGCCGTCAAGTTCCAGGAACTGACAAACTGCACTGAGTTGAGTGAGATTCTCCAAAGGAACTCCAGTATAAATGTGGACTTTACATTCTAGTCCCATGTGAAGAAAAACCCAAAAGTGAACGTTTTTGTACCTCACCCTTTCTAACTGGGACATTTGCAAGGGAACGCAGACTGGTTATGCTGCTCCCTGATAAAAGAAAAATGTTTCTGCTGTTACCTCAGAAATTGCCTGTTATTATTGTGGCTCAGGATTTTGGAGGTAGATTTTTTTTTATTTTTCATAAGGAACAGGATAACAGTAATGCCCTGGCATTGGCAATAAGCTTTAATTTTGTATTTGCATTTTTTTTTAACTTTAGATTTACATTAAAAATGTTTCTGTGTAAAGTGCTGATGTTAACTGTTTGCACAATAAATGTTATGGTGCTTTCGTTTATATGGCAGAACATTTAAATTAAAGTGTATGAAAGACTTCTTTTAAATTCATTATTGGCTTTTGCGTATACGACGTGATTAATCGTGACTGATCAGGTAAATCATGCGATTAATTGCGATTAAAATTTTTAATCGTTGCCCAGCCCCAGTAAAAACATTTTTCTGGTGCCAGCATTTCGTGAGGCAGAAGTTGATTCATACTTCAGTGCCTTGGAGCGAATAGCTTCGCCACTCAACTGGCCAAGAGACATGTGGCCTGTCCTTCTCCAATGCAAGCGGGTGGGAAAAGCACAGGAGTTGGTGTCTGCTCTTTTCTTAGAAGACAGCCTGCAATATGATGTTGTAAAGGAAGCAATTTTTCCTGCTTATGAGCTTGTTCCTGAGCCCTACTGGCAAAAATAGGAACCATAGAAAATCTAGTGGTCAAACCTTTGTCGAGTTTGCATGGGAGAAAAGCAACCTCTTTGATAAATGGTGTGCAGCTAATGATGTCAAAAATGACTTTGAGTCACTCCGTGAGCTCGTTCTTTTAGAAGATTTTAAAGACTCTTTGCCAGAGAAGGTGGTAATGTTCTTGAATGAACAGAAAGTGTCGTCATTGTCCAAGGCTGCTGTCCTCGCAGATGAGTTTGTGTTGACCCACAAAAATGTCATCTCATCTTCCCCCCCGATCGGACAGGCCTTCTGCTTCTCGTCCCACAAGAGCCGAGTCTAGCCACCTCCCCCTTGAAAAGGCTAGAGGGAAGGGACTTCTGGTTTGGCCATAAAGCGGTAGACTGCGCGACACCAGGGCTCTCGACCATCCAGGGTAAAAACTCCCCGAAAACTTGAATAACTATTGTCAGATATCATATTAACTACAAAGTGATCAGGGGAACGTTGGAATGGGAAGGAAAACTCCATTCAACCAAAACAGAAACACGGTAACAGACAATATGGCGGAACTACCAGCTTGCTCTGAAACAGAGGGAGATGGCGAAACGAACTCCTCGTGACTAACGACGCGAAAAAGGGCTCGGACATAGAAATTATTAGCAAGGAGATACGGGATTTAAAAATGGAATCAAAAGAAGTCCTTCGCACGTTTGGAGAAACACTGAGGAACGACGTGGAAAAAGACTTGGACGACTTCAAAGACGAAATAAATCAACAACTTGCGAAAGTCATCACCGAACAGGAGCTCCGAACCAGCAAGATCAACGAGGCTGAGTCGCGGATTGAAAAGCTAGAACGTTGGGCACAGGAAGCTAATGACACTCTGGTCATATCACTGAGAGAACAAAAAGCTCTTCAGGACAAGTTAACTGACCTGGAGTCCAGGCCGAGGAGAAACAACCTACGTATCTATGGAGTCACTGAAGGAGAGGAGGGAGAATCTGTGGCCAAGTTTGTGGAAGACCTGCTGAAAAGCGAACTGCACCTGCCAGCAGATTTTAATTTCCAAATTCAGAGAGCACACCGCTCATTTGCACAGAAGCCAGCGGACGGTGCCCAACCGAGACCCATCATTGTTAACTTTCTGGAATTTACTACCAAAGAGAGGGTCCTGAGAGAGCTATGGACAAAGAAAATAGAACTGGGGAATAAAGTACCGTCATTCCATCACGATTACGCGACAGAGAGGGTCCAAAAGAGAAAGGAGTACAACACTGCTAAAAGAATCCTGAAGGAGAAGGGCATCTGGTTCCAGACGCCATTCACCAAGATGAGGACCCACTGGGATACGGGAACTCGAACCTACAACAGCGCAGAGGAGGTAAAGGAGGAATTGGCGAGACGCGGCCTGGCGGAGAAGACGGCGGTGGCGACGGGTGCGGAGGGGCCTGCGGCACTTGGTGCCCCGCACTACGACGGAGTGGCAGTGCAAGGAGGGATCCTGGAGGGGCTACGCATCAGCAGCGACACGAGCCAGAGAAAAGCTACAAGAGTTTCAAAGATTCTTTGATTAAATTCAGAGAATACAGGGAAGAAAGCTGGTAGGGATGTTCTAGTATGACTGGTGTTTTTAGTTGACAAATTATTAAAATTGAATTCCCATGTTAATAGAAAAGAGACTGTGGGAAGTCCGGGTCGCTCCTTTTTTTCTAACGTTGGACTCATTTAGAACGACTAAAATACTCATTGCAGGTTCAAGTGTCATTTCTAAGTTAGGTTAGATTTTTGACTGCCTTCACGCGGGCCGGAGAGAGACACTCCGTAGTTTGGCCATGCCTGATCTACAGGAAACACATCTCTCTCAGCAACTTACAAAAAATGTGAACGAAAAGGTAGAAATATAAATACGAAGGAATACGTATTTGTTCAGGGCTGCGCAAAGCCGGAGCCCTGCATTTGCTGCGCTACCCTTTTAAAAAAGGTCTCTGTTGTGTGTAATTTTAATATGTCCATCTCTTTTAGAAGAGAAAGCATCGCCCCGGTCTCATCCTCTCTCCAAATGTCAACATTCTTATTCGCGTTTGCTGGTTGTTTCACGCCGTCTGTTTTGTTAGACGACGTAGTTGTGCGGTGGCGCGTGCGCACTTGCGTTGTCCAGTTAATCGTCCGACTAAGGCGTATACATGGCCGAGAAATTAGAATTCCAATCGCATTATCTGGGTGTCTCAATCGGAGTTCTCCGATTCCAATCGGAGTTCTCAAACTCTGATCATAATCGGACGAAGGCAATAATTCAAATTTCTCTAGTACCATGTAAACGCACTGAGGGACGCAAAGATTGCACTCCGGCGCAGGTGTGATTGATGACGCGAAGGTGGGGGCAAACCCACCTGCCACATAGAGAAGAAGGTTACAAGAAGCTGGTAAACCAATGAACAACTCTGGAACAGCAACACAAAAGCAATAAGGACGATACAGTGTCACAACAAATAATCGGTGTCAGAAGGGAAATAGACGATGTCTTGAGGCTAGATGTTGAGAAAAAGCTGAAATTCATTAAACAGACCCACTATGAATCAGGCTGTAAATCAACCAAATATTAAGCAAGAGGAATAAAGGCCCAGCAAGCTTCTCATGCAATATGTAAAATTAGAGACCCATTAACGAAACAGCTACTACTTGAACCTGAAGAAATAGAGAGGGTTTTTAAAGATTACTATGAAAATCTATATACCCAACTCACGGCTGAAGAAGATTGTGAGATGAAAGAATTCCTTGACTCATTGGACCTACCAGCCATTGGAGATGAGCAAAATAGAAAACTAATTTCCAGTATAACCAAAAAAGAAATAGATGCTGCCATTAGCAGGCTTAAAATCAACCAAAGCGCCAGGTAGTGATGGGTTTCCTAGTGAGTGGTATAAAACATTTGGAGAAGAATTAACCCCGATACTCCTAAATTCTTTTAATCTGACTCTGACAGAGGGCAAACGGCCTCCCTCATGGAAAGAGGCTGTCATTCCAGTTATTCCAAAAGAAGGGAAAAATAAGGAACTTTGTGAATCGTATAGGCCCATTTCAATCTTAAATGTTGACTAGAAGATCTTTACTTCAATCATCTCAAAAAGACTTGAAAGTTTTATGCCGGACTTGATAGATGAGGATCAGTCAGGTTTTATAACAGGTAGGCAGACTCAAGATAACATTAGACGGGACCGTCGAGGGCTGTACGATAATTCGATAACGATATATATCGATCGATAGACGTGTGCTGCGATAGGGAAAAAAGGGGTGGATAAAAAGTTTGATAGAAAAAGTTTCACTTCCTTTTTCATCATAGCCAATCATGTAGCTTAATATTACGGTCATTTCTTCCTCCAACCAATCGCAAATGCAGACCCAGCGGCTCCACGTTGTCGGAGGAATCCACTGCCAGCGCCAGCACCAAGCAAGTAAAGCAGACCAAACTGGACTTCTTGCAGTAAATACGACAAAGCGTCCAAGCGCCATAAGGACATCACCCATGTAGTAACATGCTTCATAGCGAGGGATATGCTGCCAATAACCACCGTTGAAAAGCTTGGCTTCAAACAGCTTCTCGCCACTCTTGACCCGCGATATGAAGTTCCAGACTGCAAGTATTTTTCAAACACAGCTCTTCCTCGTCTGTACAACGAGTGCAGGGAATCAGTGCAAAACGAGCTGTTAACCGCCACAACTTCAGACCTCTGGTCGAGTTGCACGTTCGAGCCCTATCTCAGCCTATTTTTTTTTAAATAAATGACTAAATTAATAATAATAATAATAATAATAATAATAATATTAAAAAAAACAAAAAAACAATTCAGTTGTGTTTAAAAAAGGTGGTTGAATAAAAGTTTGAATTTGAATTCAGTGCTTGTGTGTTCTTTATTAAAAGTCTGTCATGAAGTAATAGTATAAAACATCCA
>NW_027466114.1:652500-715000 GCF_046127955.1 Nelusetta ayraudi
GGGTCTCTGCTGAGGCTGCTGCCCCCGAGACCTGACTCCGGATACGGCAGTAGAAGATGGATGGATGGATGGATGGATGGATGGATGCCAGGTGATAGAACATTTCATAAAAACAGACTCTGCATTATAACTTCTATTACACTCTAAAAAACTCACTCCAATATAACTGCACTCGTCCTTCTCTCACATTACATTGGATCACAATGACCAAACAACACAACAAAGACAATGATCCAACTGTACTGCCACGTCCAGACTCAGTGTAGGTCTGTAGGCCTCTTGGACCTTCATGTGAACCACTGCGTGTTGACTGGAGGTGAAACATGACTGACTGCTGTCCTCCTACCTGGACAATGCAATCTCACTTTCATTCTGCTGCAGATGGCCATTTTCATTTTACACCGTCCAAATTTACAGCTCAGGGCGCTGGGACGAATTCCAAATTGTGTGCAGATACAGGCCTACACTTCAAATAATTATGAGAAAAATCCAACGTAAAGAGAGCACTTCCATTAGGAAATAGTCAACATGAAATTTCGTCTTCTACTGACACCTGCTGGTCAAACTGAATAGTTGCAAATATTGTGAACAAGTTGTCATCTAATTCTAATCCTAAACAATATGGCCATTCCAAGTGAAGTATTAAGACAATTAATCAGGTTTGTACTGCTTGATTGAACACATTCATCCCATTCCAGTGCACTAAAACCCACTTCCATTCAGGACCGTGTCAGCGAAGCCAAAACTTCCTTGAGTGACGCTGTTTCCCAGCATGCAATGCGAGCTAGCGATTCACAATACTATTTCATCACAAACATGAATGTAAAAAATAAAAAGGGACGAAAAATGAAACTTCAGGAACAGCAACCATTGCAATACAAGCAGAACTGGGCCGAAGTTTTATATTATGTACACCAAAATACAGCCTTCTGGTGGACAAGCTATTTAATCCGTGTCTTCCTATGGCACTTCAGTGGGTGGGAGCTCATCGTAGAGGTCACGTGCTGGGTGGGTCACCCCACCAACCACCTCGGGGAAGGTCTAAGACAAGAGCCAATGGTTACCCTTGCAGGGTATCACCTGATACGGGTGAGCGAGTGAACAGAAAATATGGGTCAACGTGTGCAGTCGTAACAGGAGAAGCTTGTTGGCGGAAATTATGCACTACAAGTGGATGTGACGCTAATGAGTGCGGTGGATGAGGTGGAGCAATGCTCCAGAACCCGATTCAGACTACTCTCCCTCCACTTTTTTTGTTTTGTATGAGCGTTTAAAAAAAAACAACATAATGATAATCGAATAAGCTTTAGTTTATTAATCTGAATTAAAACAAGTAGGTTTTGCCCTTACAAGGTTGTAGTTTTGTTATAGATGAGTTCCTTTGTTGTAGTTTGGCGCTTGAAAAACTATATATGGGATGTACCATGACCTGAGGGATTTCCTCATCCCATCCCAGCTTGGTTCTGATGCTGAATGTGAATGTATCTTGCTGTACATCCCACTGAGCTCCAAGGGCCCTCTCCATAGGGAGCTGGTCTCTGTCAAGGTTAAGTGTTTTTACCTCTTTAGCTCTCTGCTCTTCAGGAATGGCGGCCAGCACCGAGCGATGATTGCTCACCCACTTATTGAGCTTAAATCCACCTCTACCGCACAGGTCTGTTAGCTGCTGGTACAGATGTATTGCTTGTTCCACCATGGTAACGGCCTTTAGACAATCATCCACGTAGAAATTTTGACAAACAGTGTTTATAACCTCGGCTGGGAAGTCATGCTGATTGTCGTCAGCTGCTTTCAGCAGGGCGAATGAAGCACAGCTTGGGGATGACACTGCCCCAAAGATGTGGACCAGCATCCTGTGCTCTTGTAGGTCCTTTGTAATGTCCCCATCTGGCCACCAGAGGAAGCGTAAGAAGTTTACATCCTGGTTGGAAACTCTTACTTGATGAAACGTTCCCTCAATGTCAGTCATGAATGCTACAGGGCCTTGGCGAAAACGAAGCAGCAAACCTAGCAGTGTACTTGTCAAATTGGGACCCTGCAGGAGCTCTTTATTTAATGATGTTCACTCACTTTCAATCTCACAGCCACTAAAAAACCTGATTGTGATTGAGAGGTCCTCAGCAGCCAATCACTGTTGGAGTCCAGCCTTCAAACAATCCTCCTGAATCCAGACTCACATCTGTGAGCATCTGGAACTTTGGCCCCGATGACAGCGCCACCTACCTGTATCCTTTCAGCAGCCAGTCCATGCTCTGACCCGTTTCCACTGTGGCCTGTTGTGTCATCTGGACCGGAGTCTGGATCATCAGTGTCCAGGTTCATGGAATCTGTCAGAGTGCCGCCGTCCTGTGATGTAATGATAGAGAATCACTCTATTTATACTAATGTGCAGAACCACTAGAGTGTCATTTCTTCACTGCTGTCAGCAACAAGCATTTGGTGTCACACTGGTGTACAACACTTATGGGCTAATTAATAAGAAATGACATATTTATGAATCACCCGCAATGCCCAGATTGTTGCCGCTTATCTGCTGATATGAGCTGTCAACTGTTGCAATATAGAACCACGGGCAGGAAATTACAATTAGTGTTGAGCGTATTATAATTTAAAAGTTTACTTACGGTAGTTCTTTAAAGAATTTAGCAGGGATGGAACAGGCTAACGTGACGACGTCACCTGTAATACGGTAGGAGCTCAACCTTCTGTCACGGCGAAAACTCCGTGTTACGTCCCGTCTAGGGGGACCGAGACACAACGTGTGGGACACCTTCCCCCACTCCCAAGTCTCATTAATTTTTCACTGCAGTTGGCAGTTTCAACAAAAAACATTTTATTAATCAGTAAATGAAATAAACAAAACAACTTAACCGGTGGGCAGCAAAGGCTTCAGGGTGGGCCCAGGCCAAAATAATAAACCAAACTCCAACTAGCTCGCCTTAAGAACTAACTAAAGAAAGAAAGAGAACCCAAATACAGAAAGGCTAACCTCCCTACATACTTAATAAACAGGAGAAAAGAGGGGACAAAGAAAATGGCAGCCCACCCCTACGGCTGCGTGCTCTAACACCATTTCAGAAGTGACTAACTGCAGAGTTGGGAGCGGAGGAGGGATGACCGTCAGGCTGGCTCGACTGCTCCTCCTTCTCAGCCGTGGCGCGTCCAATCAGCAGCCGACATCCAGGACCGCACCTGCAAGGCGTCATCCACTCTCACACACACACACACACAAACATAGAGGCATCTAGACCCACCTGTGGGTCATATCACCCCCTCCCTTAAGAACTAAACCCTATTAACATACCTACAAATAAAAGTAAACAAGAAAAACAGCTCAGTTCCCCCGAAATAAGAATTCCGCAGCTAGTCCACATGGACACGTGATAATGCATCTGCCAACACATTATCAACCCCCCTTCCTGTGGCAAATCTGGAGATTGAAGTCTTGCAGGGGCAGAGACCACCGCATCTACGAGGGCATTATAGTCTGTAAAAACCTGACCCCAAATTAACATCAAGATGGGCACTGTCAGAAGGCGAGCCAAAGCTTCTTTCTTAACTTCCCAATAATGACTCTGTGTGCGTGCTGCTTACTTGTGGCATGTCCCTCTACTTCTATGTCATGGTGCAAAACTGACGTACGGCGGGGGTGGTCAGAAAACAATAGTGGGTGGCTCTCAATTAATTTAACAATATCATGACAGGCTGATGCAGGCAAATGGGACAAAAACGAGCTTAACTTATTCATAATTTCAGAGTTTCCCAGGCGCGCCGAAGGAACACCGATTTTTTTTTTTTTTCAATGAGCCCTCCCTCCGCCAATGGGCACGGAGGGGGCGGAGGCTCAGGCGACACATTTTTCCGAGCAACGTAACGCCCGGTTCACACTGGACGGGGAAGCGCCACGAAGCGCCACGAAGCGCCGAGCGCTTCCATTCGGCGCCCATGTTAATCAATGTAGTAGTTCACACCAGACGTGAACAGGCGCGCGGCTCCCCTCGCGGATTGCGCCATGCATTTAACGTCAGTTCACTGGACGTGGAAGCGAAGCGCCGCCGAGCGCTTCCATTTGGCGCCCACGTTAATCAATGTGGTGGTTGCGCGGCTCGCGGCATGCATTTGTTGTTTCGGCGTCTGCTCTATTTCGTGCGCGGGCCGCGAGCGATCCTCGTCAATAGTACAGGAAGTCGCTCAATGAAAACGAGAAAATCCGGTGAATTTTAAAAATAAACTAATTTCAAAATAAAAACCGAATGACAAATTCGATCATATATCATATTTGTATGTTATATTTGTCAGTACATTGTATCAGAGTGCGAGAGAGATTAAACACACACACACACACACACACACACACACACACACACACACACACACACACACACAGGAAGACTTGATCAAAATACGTCTGTTTGATCCTAGAGATGCCGGTCAATGATCATTATGAAAGAGGTCTTGTCTTGATATGGACACCTGAGTGTGTGTTTCTATTTATTTACACACACACACACACACACACACACACACACACACACATGAAAGTGAGCTACGGAGCGGGCTGGCTACGGGGCGAGGGGGGGCGATGATGAAAATGATTTTTTTAATTTATTTTTTTTTAAAGAAAAAAAAGAAGAAGCTCAAGTGGGAGTGAAAAAAAAACTGCAGCTGAGCAGAAGCGCTTGTCGACCGTCGCGGAGCTGTTCGCGTCTGGTGTGAACCAGTTGGAGCCTCGCTTGCGAAATCCGTCGGCGCTCCGCTTCGTGGCGCTTCCGCTTCGTGGCGCTTCCGCTTCCATTGAAATGAATGGCACGAGCCGCGCGTCTAACAAAACAGACGGCGCGAAACAACCTGGCAAACGCGAATAAGAATGTTGACATTTGGAGAGAGGATGAGACCGGGGCGATGCTTTCTCTTCTAAAAGAGATGGACATATTAAAATAACGCGCAACGGAGACCTTTTTAAAAAGGGTAGCGCAGCAAATGCAGGGCTCCAGCTTTGCGCACCCCTGAACAAATACGTATTCCTTCGTATTTATATTTCTACCTTTTCGTTCACATTTTTTGTAAGTTAGAAGAATTTTAACTTTGTAAATAAAAGCACAGCAAAGACATGTTTTCCTGATTTGTTTTTATTTTGGTAATTTCGCTGTTATTCTGCTGGAAACGGCGTGCAGCGGCACAAGCTTCCTCCACGGTCGGCACTTTAATGAGCGTGTGTATAACTGAAGACACCGTTCCTTTGCAAAACCTGTACACAAACTCTCCCACCAGTCTGCGCAGAACCCGAATCCAACAAGAACGAGAGTTTGGGGTCCGTAGCGACGGCACAAAGCGTAGCATCGAAGTGTTGTTGTAGCCCTCCAACAGCAAACAACGTTCTTGTCTGCCTTTTAAAATAACCAGGAGCACAAGAAATAGGGTACACCTTATCTGCAAAGCAAGTAACACGTACATTATGAACTATCGTTCCATATCATAATAGATTTAATATGTCAACCGAAAGCAGCTGACCGGCTGAAAAGACTCACTCCACCCCCTAGTGTTGGGAGGAGGACACGTTCCCGTCAACAATTTGAATTTCTCAGCTGCATGTATACAGGGACCAAGGTGAGAACTCCGATTGGACGAGAAAACCGAATTATTGCTTAGTCCGATTAAGCTCTGATTGTAAACGCACTCATTGATTAACATGGGCGCTGAATGGAAGCACTCGGCGCTTCGCTTCGCTGCGATTCTGCGTCCAGTGTGAACCGGGCGTAACTTTTCAACATTTTGACGTGGCATATGCGGGACGATCGTTTTCTATCAGGAGTGTGCACTGCATAATCTGTATCGGAAAGTTTGCGCTCCACAACATACGGACCAGAAAAACCATTCTGCAAACGGGAACCGGGTAACGGCAACAATACCAACACTCGGTCGCCTGTCTCAAAAACTCGAGCCACAGCTTTCTTGTCAAACTGCCGCTTCATTTTAGACTGGCTGGCGACAAGAGTTTTGTGAGCAGTTTCACAAGCACGATGCAAGCATTCACGAAAAAAAATGACGTCATCTAACACATTTTTCTCTACTCGTTTAACATCGGAAAGCCACTTACCCCTTAACAGACGCGAGGGTCCTCTCACCGAACACTAAATCAGCTGGGCTGAACCCGAGGGACTCCCACACATACAATCGACGACTGAAGATACACTTTATGCTTTGGAACCATCACTGTGCTCATTTTAACCCCCCCCCCCCACACACACACACACACACACACTAAAATATACGAATTGCAGTAGGTTGGTTTTGTTGCTCTTGGTTGTCCGTTAGTTTTTTGAGAGTTAGTAGTAGATAGATCCCGAGATAGTAAGTTTGATAGATGGACAGAAATAGATAAGTTAGTTAAAGTTACACACACACACACACGCACACACACATATATATGTATATATATATATATATATATATGTATATATATATATATATATATATATATATATATATATATATATATATATATATATATATATATTAACCTCTTTCATTGAACTTGTAAGACAGTCAAATCCACATCCTGAAGTGTTTTCTCTAACAACGGAAGTTCTTCAAAGACGGGGGTTACAACTGTATCAATCTCACCTATTGTAATTAACTAACATGATTTACATGTCGCGGGAAAGGAACCCCCGAGGGCCAAAAGGTATCTCCTTGTGTTTGTTGGATTTGCATTCAGGGACTGTCTCTGCCTTTTGTTTAGAACTTTCCTTTGAAATGTTGTGAGTGTCAGTGCGAGAGGTATGAAGGTCTTGGTGATCTATTGTTGCTGTGGAAAATTACCCCTGATGACCAAAAGGTTCCCGAGTAGGAAGAGTTGATCTGATTTGAATCTTTTAAATATGCATTTTAGCAGTGTCTCTGTTCTGGGAGGATATTTAAGGGAAGGAACAAGAATCTGAAAGTCTCTTCTTTTTTCTCTCCTTTTCTGGGACCCACTCTTCTTTTTTCTCTCTCCTTTTCTGGGACCCTCTCTCTCTCTCTCTCTCTTTTTCACTCTCTCTCTCTCACTCTCTCTCTCTTCTTCTTCTTTTTCTTTGACTTCTTGATTTTTTTTACCATCATTTTTACACAACCGGTCTGTTACATTTTTGCTGCATTTTTACTCTGGACATCGCAATAAACTGGTATGTTATCCATTCCCCTTCAATATTAACTTGTTGAGACTTTTGTTTCTATGTGGAGAGCAATCTGACATCAGATATTGATTTAGTCTTCAGTTATATGGTAAATTCATTTGAGTAATGCTTGTACTCTTTACCTCTGAGTTGAATAGAAAAGATTGAGTGTCGTGTTTTTCTAACTATTGAGTTGGAAGATATAAACCTCTGAATATCTCAACCTAGATGTCTGGGCTGTTCTTCTATGTTAAGAAGGTCACTGAATGCTTTGTCTATATCTGCCATCACTGAACTAAGATAGGGATTAATCAGAATCCCAAAGACCTTAGTTATATGGTAAGTTTCACTGGACATTATTCAAACCCTTAACCTCTGAGTTGGTCAGATAAGATTGGGTATCATGTTCAATAACCTCTGAATACTCCAACCCAGACATCAGGCTATTCTTCCATGTTTAATGAACAAACTGAATAGTTTTGTTAATTTATAGAAGCCATTCCTGAACTGAAGACTAATGTCAGATCACAAGAATTTTATTATTATTGAGTCTATATTCTTAATTGTTAATCAAGTCTTTCTCTCAATCAATGTATAAAAGTAAAGTTATTATTATCAAATGGAGTCAGATTAAATTAATTATTATGTATTTTACTTTGAAATCCTCACCTTGACACCGGAACGACGGAATACGTGTTGGGGAGATATTACTATTTGTGTCTAGATATTTCCTCCCCTACAAACTCCAAAACATACATGGTCAAAATCCATATTATTATTATGTTGTTTTTTTTAAATGCTCATACAAAACTAAAAAAAAAAAAATGTTATATCAACTTGTAGTGCACTATTTTCGCCAGCAAGCTTTTCTTGTTACGACTGACTACATTGACCCATATTTTCCATATACTCACCTGAATTAGGTACCCTGCAGATACCCTGCAAGGGCAACGATCTTAGACCTCCCCGAGGTGCGCAACCAGCGCGTGACCTATACAACGAGCTTCCACCCACGGAAGTGCCATAGGAGGACAAGGCTTAAATAGTATGGCTTGTCCACCAGAAGGCTGTATTATGGTGTATATAATATAAAACTTCGGTCCAGTTCTGCTTGTATTGCAATGGTTGGTGTTCCTGAAGTTTCATTTTTCCCTTTTTCCTTTTTTTATTTTTTACATCCATGTTTGTGATGAAATAGTATTGTGAATCGCTCGCTCGCATTGCATGCTGGGAAACAACGTCACTCAAGGAAGTTTTGGCTTCGCTGACACGGTCCTGAAGGGAAGTGGGTTTTAGTGCACTGGAACGGGATGAATGTGTTCAATCAAGCAGTACAAACCTGATTAATTGTCTTAATACTTGACTTGGAATGGCCATATTGTTTAGGATTAGAATTAGATGACAACTTGTTCACAATAGTTGCAACTATTCAATTTGACCAGCAGGTGTCAGTAGAAGACGAAATTTCATGTTGACTATTTCCTAATGGAAGTGCTCTCTTTACGTTGGATTTTTCTCATAATTATTTGAAGTGTAGGCCTGTAATTGATGAGGAATCACGGTGTGCTAACGCTACTCAAACAGCTTAGATGAAAAAAGGGAGTGTGATATGGGTTTGGGTACATTATGACAATCTTGGACTTGCAAGACTGAGGCGACGCTTCAATTCCCATCAATGTGTATTATATATGTGTTATTTAGCTCATCTATTCTACATTTTAAATAGATCACATTTGACATCTGACCCACTGAACACTTACTATTGAACATATTTTTAAACTATGGGCTATTTAGTCTTGTTTTAGGATATAATATAATTCATTGCACAAACTGTCAGGCTAAGTATAAGAGCTATAGTCTGCTACAATCAGTCGTGCCAAAAAAGAGACATTGTCTTTATTTTTCATTTTTATTTTATTGTGTCAGCATTGAACCATACAAGCATGTAGTGTTGTCCAACAAGAATGCATGGCAAATCAAATCCCAAACAATCTATGAAACAATGAACACGTTTCCATTGCACTTCATTTTATTGAGCACTAGATGACCTCCTCGAGCACTGTGTCATTGAAGCCTCGAGTAATGAACCATTTTTTGAAACAAGTGTCGAAGCTTCAACAAAGCCTCGATCGGCCATCACTACCTACGGCTGCGTGCTCTAACACCATTTCAGAAGTGACTAACTGCAGAGTTGGGAGCGGAGGAGGGACGACCGTCAGGCTGGCTCGACTGCTCCTCCTTGTCAGCCGTGGCGCGTCCAATCAGCAGCCGACATCTAGGACCGCACCTGCAAGGCGTCATCCACTGTCAGACACACACACACACACAAACACACACAGACACAAAGATAGAGGCACCTAGACCCACCCGTGGGTCATAACACTCCGTGTGGATCTTTTCACTCTGGCATTGAAAGGGGGTGCTAGCGCTAGCTGTTTGCTAAGCTATGTACAGACAGCACAACCGCTTGCCGAACCACATAGTCACACCGTTTATATACAACAACTCGTCATCAATATCTCTAAAGTAGAAGTCAAGAACTTTTTTCAAAAACGATAACTAACTCAAACTTTTTTGTGTGTTTATAAAAACAAACTAAAACAAATTTAAATTGAAGTCATATTTCACTTCGTTTACGTCTGACAATGAATATTTGCCCAGGAAAATCTTTTAGTTTTACACAGCAGCACCTAAATGCACCTCGCGTTCTGTGACGTCACCCCTCTTTCACAGCAGTATGTTGACGAGCGACTCGCGGCGGGAAAGTCCGATATGCCACAGTAGTGAACATGTTTATTGAGACTGGGAAGTAGACACGACAGTTTGACTCAGTTGACTCAAATATCCTGTGGCGATGAGAGTGGTTATGGCTATCTGATAAAGCAAGATTTAATATTGGGAATTTAACAAAATGAAAAGGAACCGACAACGCCACCCTGGGAATTTCACCCAGGGAGTTCTACTAAACACAAAAGTAATAATTAGGCACACAGGTAAGTTCTACGAGGAAGGAGTAGGAGACGTGGTTCAGAATGTTTAAAATATCAAACCAACTTTTATTCAACATTTAAAAATAAAAGGAACAAACAGACCAACACTTAAAACGGAGCTACTGAGCTCCTTATTCTTGGTGTAGAAACTGAGGCTTACCGATGAGGGGGCCAAACGGGGGAGGAACCAAAGAAAACAAGGAACACCCCACTCACACATGACACACCTGCAAAGAAAGTGAAGTGCAAAAAAAAAGAAGAAAACAACCACAATCCCGGGTCACAGCACGCGAAGGGGCCCACCACCCGGGACACCGCCACAACCAGCAGCTCTCAGCGACTACAAAAGAAAAGATAAACAGTTGGTTACTAAAAGTTCCCTAAAATCTGTCACATGTACTGAAATAGCAAGAAAAACAAACAAACAATGCAATTACACACACACACACACACACACACACACACACACACACACACACACACACACACACACACACACACCACTGTAGCTGGACCGGCGACTTGATAGTGTAACGTCTGCTGTCTGAGGGTCAGCAGTGGCGACCGGCGACGATGGCAAAGTGGTGTCAGACCGCTATACCTTTTTTTTGTTTTGTTTTGTTTTTTTAAATATACAGTATATATATACATTTATTAAATTCACAAAGATTAGAATTTACACATGACAGGAGGCAAATGACACTTGGCGTCATACCGCCATACCCACAGCGGAGGTGGAGAGCTGCTGACATCACTTTCCTGCGCCGCGTGCTTACTTTGAGATTGCGATTTCGTTTTCGAGTTGTGGTAACTCTTGTGCAGGGCAGGACCACGAAAATTAAAAAGCAATGCCCTCAGTTTTCTTTTTGATTGTGTCATAAAAGGTGCGACACGAATAAGAAAATGAAAATGCACATAGGAATATTTATTAATGATTTTAATTATGAGTCAAATAATGCAGCTTTGTTCATAAAATGAAAAAGCATTCTGCTATTGCTTTTTCATTTTTGAATTTTACATTTTATATTGAATTTTGGTAACTCTTTGCTGGTGCATGTTTTTTTTTGAAAATTAAATCTCAAATGTGTTTTACTTTTTCATTTGAATTAAGTACAAGAATGAGCAGTCTTGAAGAAGAAAATGAAAATGCAGATTGAATGACTTATTAACCATTTTAATTATGAGTCAAATAATGCAGCTTCGTTCTTAAAATGAAAAAGCATTTCTGTTATGTTATATTCTTATTTTAATTTGGATTATGGTAACTGCTTCCATATAAAACAAATACATCCATAAATATATACAATGTGAGAATTGTTTCTTGCAAGAGCTGTACTTCAACCCATGACCATCGATAAAAGTGTACACATCTAATCGTAAACAACCTGCTGCAACCTGAATTTCCACTTCTGTGTCTATAAAACAGTCACAGCTTGACTGATGGCTCTGAAGAAGCAGTTTCCATCAGCCTCTACATTCTCATTTGTACACGGCGAACCTAATGGGCCTTTGCAATCAGAAATTGGAAAACTCGCACGGTCCAAATGAATCTTCAAGTTTTTGCTAAGGTCTAAACAAACATCAACATCAAGGGGAGAGAAGTTACCCTCTTCTTTGGTCACAGCACTGACAAACTCTACATCAGAATTATCCATGTCAAAGTGAGGAGTTTTGCTCTTCTGAAGTGACTCACTGTTGCCAGCTGGTGCTGGAATTTTAAACCGTGACCGGTTTCGCCTTGATGAAAAGAACCATGCAGAACCTTGGCTAATCTAATACCAGTGCCATGATCTGCCACTGCATCTTCACTGGTACTAACTGATGATGGATCACAAATCACATGTGCGAGGCGTAGAACGAGCGGAGCAGTCAGAGGCAACAGAAGAAGAAAGAAAAGCCTCCTTAGCTTAGTTGATCTTCTGTGTTGCCTCCTGGACGGTGCTGGCCTCCTCTGGCTTGGTGCTGGCAACCACGGGAGCCACAGGAACCACGGGCACAGCTCTGGTCATCTGTGGCGTCGTCTCCACCTGATTAAAATAAGAAAGATGTGATTTTATGCCAATAAACATAGAAAGGAAAACACTAGGCTTTACACGATCACGATTCTTATGCCGATCACCGATCAGTGAGTTTAAATAAACCGATCACCGATCACTGATCCGATCACGTTAGGGGCAATAAATACTTGTTTCTGTACACCCCTTGCCTTCTCACGAGCACCGTCTAAAGTTGTTTGCTTTAGCATCCGTTTCAGAGTTTGCTTTTCTTTTTCTTTCTCCGCGTGTTTCTTGAACTCGACATGCTCCTCCGTGTGTATCTTTTCCAAGTGCCTGATTAAATTTGTGGTGTTGAAATTTTTTGCCAAAATTGCCCCGCTAGGTACTGTAGCGTTGCATATATTGCAGATAGCTTGTGCTATGTCTGTTTCTCTCACTTTGAAAAACTTCCACACCCCCGACACGTTTGTTTGTGTGGCCCATGGATGTTGCTGTCGTGAAGATTCAAAGAAACTTTATTGTCCGTCACATAGCGACAGTACTCAAAACAGGAAGAGGCACGAAGACGAAAATGAAGGTTTTTGAATCATGAATCATTATGTCTCGGATACAAACACATAAACATGTCGATGCTGTGAAACTACTTTGGAGGAAATGAGACAGATTAAAAAAGTCTCAACACGACCATGACGTCATTGATCGGATCGGTGATTCATGACATGACGCCCGATCATGAACGTTTCAAAAAATGCCAAATATCGGCCGATCCGATACAGCCGATAAGATCGGTGTAAAGCCTAGAAAACACACACAGGTGATGAAGTGGAAATGAATAAGTACAAACCTGCTGCACTGCTGTGACATTGCTGGAGGCAGACTCAGTCATGTGGACAGTTGAACGTGTTGCCCACACCTGCAAATACAAGGACACAAAGTAACGTTTAAAGAACTGCATTTATTGTCCTATCACAAAGATGCACACAATGAAATACACATATCCCAAATACCAACATCTCACTTGTTTGTTTTGGTTTTTGAGGCAACGCGTGCTGATCGACGTCTCAGGCTGGACATCTGGAAGAACATAAAGAAATTAATTCATAAACAAAGTAACACACTAATTAAACTGTACATGTACTGTACATATGTGATCTTGTGTTGATAATAGGGGTGGGGCGATACGGCTAACCCACGATTCGATACTGTGACGATATTTGGCCCACGATAATGACAACATCACGACACACGATATCTTCGATATCTTCGAAATTTTGCAGACGATATGTGACTGAAAAAGAAAAAAATACCCATAAAAAGGAAAATGCCTGTGATCTTGCATTTATTCCAAAACTTTGTATAATGTACAAACAAACGTGCACTGCACAAGCAAACATATTAAAGTCCATGAACATTAATAACTTTCATGTAAACAAGGACAGTGCTTTCTGGTAATGTAAAGTCAGTAGCAACTTGTCTTATCTCAACTTGGGGACTTGGGATATACAAACCGACGGGAAGATGAGAGAGGGAAAAAAAATCCTTTCACTGCCCCGATTCTGAAAATCAATCAAAAAAAAATGATGCAGACAAAATAAATAAATAAATAAACGCGTCCCCAAAATATACGGGACAAAGTGAAATGCGTCCCCCATCAGTTCATTACGGGACAGGCTTTTTAGTTGCCAAATATGGGACAATCGCGTATTTTATGGGAGGGTTGGCAACCCTATCTAGACCACAGACGGAAATTAAATGAGGTTTTGTCATTTTCCCTAAAAAACGGGACAAATTGTGTCCCGGGAGAGATTTTATCTTTCCCGGGACAGGTGGTGAAAAAAGAAAACAATTCTGGGAAAAACGGGACGGGTGATAGCGAACGAGGCAGCTCTGCAGATTCGTAGTGTTGCCATTGTATTTTACCTTCGCAAAACAGTTGTTGCAGATTGCATATTCTTTATGAAGTTTCCTCCCGTCATCCGTCTCGTAAAAGCCAAAGTGGGTCCACACTTTAGAGTGGTAACTTGCGGGTGGGTCTTTGATTTGTTTTCCGTTGTTGGTATTTTCCGCCGTTCTTGCATGTGCTCTTCCGTTGTTAACTTGTCTTATTCACCGGCCGCTGCTTACGCCTACTTGACTCTTACGGGATTAGCGCCCCCACAAACAGGACAGGAGAGGTTAAGCCTTAGCCTCACTGAACCACACGGGATTGGACGGGATGTCTGTGTAAAATGCAGTCTCAAAAGCTGTTGGTACCGTCTATAAAAAAAAAGAGGAGAGGAAATCAGAGTCAACTTAGGATAAGTGTTCATTTTTAAAATAAAAAGTTGCACAGTTTGACAAATACACGAATGGGGGAAAAAAAGAAAAAAGAGGGATGAACAGGTTAACCTCCTGTCCAACAAGAGTCCATTCAGGAGCAGGTCCATACACTGGCATGTGGACAGGACCTGTCACAACCACTCTGGGAGACACCCTGGGCGATGATTGGTTGTGGCACAACACCCCTGGCCTAGGTGAAGGGGGTGCGAGCTGATGGAGCATGCAGCATGCAGACGCTCCACCAAAATCAGTCCTGAGGTGCACCTAAACAGAAAACAACATGTTAACACATATTTGTCATATCAAATGAAGAGCAAGTAAGGCTGAAGAAGGCAAAACTTACACCATCATAACACCACCATGTACAGCTGACGAAGGGGGAGGTGATCGGCCATATATACAAATGTTAAACCTGGAAGAAGTGTCACATAATCAATTATGTAATCACACAATTCTAAGAAATATCTGTTAGCACAGTGTCACTGAAGAGAAAAAAATACAACAAAAATATGTATTTTACACACCCATGCGTGCAGCAACACGATGATATACTTGACGTAGCGCTGTTTGTAGTTCTGGCTTGACAGTCAGGCGAGGTGGAAAGTCAAGCACAAACACCTACAAAATAGTTGTATAAAATAAAAAAAACCAAACAAACATAAAAATGCAAAATAAATTCATGAATATTCTTGTTATTGAACTATGGATCATGGAATTACTTGATATTGATAAAACAAAGTGGCGATGACATTCATGTGTTCAAATTTGTTTGTCACAGCAGATAAACAAACCTTGGGCCAGCGGTCCAACACAGTTGCCAGTAGCGCAGCAAAATCCTGGGCAGAGTCTGTTACAAGCCCGTGTTCAAGGTTGTTGCCCGGGGCGAGAACACAAAACCATCCACAAGTGGACAGAAATGTGAGTCTCCCACCACCAGAACAAAAACATAAAGAAACTCGTGGCTTGACAAAATCACGACCCATACCTTCTTGTCTGGTTGCTGGGCCTTAAGAACGAACTTGCACTGTTTTGTCAGTCAGGAGCAAAACGGGCCATCTTCGCACCCAGGTCGCTGACCAGTACCGCGCCCTGTGTAAATTGACAAAAAAGAAAAATCTAAATATGTTTTTGTAAGATTTATTTGGAATACAACATAACAACACAGGCAGAACATGAAATCATGAACGTGGAAGTACTCACGACGTTCAAAGTCCTTCCGAGGTGGAAAAGGTGTCCAATCCCGTTTTTGCTCCAGGCGTCGTTTCATGGCCAGAGAGCGACGGAATGCCTTGGTGTTCGGCATCTGAACAATGAAATGAAAGATTGTGTCATTTTCAATGAAGGACAATGATAACATAAGTTTACAGAAAAAAGTGATGTTTTCTCACACACGACATCAAAACACAGAAAGGTTTCTGTACCTTTGCAGCTGGAGACGATGAGCTTAAATCAAAAAAGCAAAAGAAAATGTGTATGTGTACTCTTGGACCCTAACCCTAATGCCATACAAGTCTATGGGGTGAAATTTCAACTTTGTCCTACAGATATGGGGCCACTTGCTTTTTCATCAGGAGCCCCCAAGAAGCGCCCACGCCAAATTTGGGGCTTCTAGTACTTGAGGAACCCCGAAACCCTAACCCTAATTTCAGCTAACCCTAACCCTAACCCTAGTTTCAGCCTTATTGTTAACCCTAATTCAATGCAAGTCTATGGGGTGAATTTTCAACTTTGTCCTAGAGACATGGGGCCACTTGCTTTTTCATCAGGAGCCCCCAAGAAGCGCCCACGCCAAATTTGGGGCTTCTAGTACTTGAGGAACCCCGAAACCCTAACCCTAATTTCAGCTAACCCTAACCCTAACCCTAACCCTAGTTTCAGCCTTATTGTTAACCCTAATTCAATGCAAGTCTATGGGGTGAATTTTCAACTTTGTCCTAGAGACATGGGGACACTTGCTTTTTCATCAGGAGCCCCCAAGAAGTGCCCACGCTAGATTTGGGGCTTCTAGCCAATGAGGAAAAATTTGGAGCAGACACGACAGGGTTACAGCTGAGAAGGCACTTAAGATCCTCAAAGGACTGTTGCCACTCACTAGACCAAACAAATGGTTTCAATGGACTGGTTAATTCTTCTCTCGTGGCCGGCAGCTCCACTGCCTTAGTGCTGGAGATGAACGCTCAGGGGTGCTGCCAGGAATTTTGGGCCCCCTGAAAAAAAACAAAAACAAATGGGCTTCCTTTGCGCAGCGCTTGTCAAAAGCTTCACATCACTCAAAAAATACAGTATAGTTCAATAATAGTGCTTGAGTCCATCTTTGACAGTGTCAATGTATTTTTATTGTGAATTCTCCTAAAAAGCAAACTCTTAACATTGATGAATGATTCATGAAAAAAACACTTGATGTTTCTCGGACAAAGTTGAGCTTTGACCTTCATAGACTTGCACTGCATTAGGGTTTAGCGATAAGGCTGGAATTAGAGTGAGGGTTTCAGGGTTCCTCATGGGCTAGAAGCCCCAAATTTGGCATGGGTGTGTCCAGGAGGATCCTGATGAACCTGAAAGTGGCCCCATGTCTCTAGGACAAATTTGACCTTTGACCTCCATAGACTTGCATTGAATTAGGGTTAACAATAAAGCTGAAACTAGGGTTAGCTGAAATTAGGGTTAGGGTTTTGGGGTTCCTCAAGAACTAGAAGCCCCAAATTTGGCATGTGCGCTTCTTGGGGGCTCCTGATGAAAAAGCAAGTGGCTCCATGTCTCTAGGACAAAGTTGACCGTTGACCCTCATAGACTTGTATGGCATTAGGGTTAGCAATAAGGCTGGAATTAGAGTGAGGGTTTCGGGGTTCCTCATGGGCTAGAAGCCCCAAATTTGGTGTGGGTGTGTCCAGGAGGATCCTGATGAACCTGAAAGTGGCCCCATGTCCCTATGACAAAGTTGACCTTTGACCCTCATAGACTTGTATGGCATTAGGGTTATCGATAAGCGATACAAACCTGGTGAGTTTAAGACTTAGTGACTCTACGTACATGAATGTATGGGGTACCCCGTCCTTACTTTGTTCCAACCTTCCCTCCACAAACCTGGCTGTCCAGTGCAGAAGTCAAAGTGAGAGAGAGAACAAAGAAGGAGGAGGGCCTGTGACGCCGCTGCTGATTGGCTCGTTGGTCGGTTGAATGAGCCAATTCTAGAGCTCCCCTCGGTGTCCACACACTGCAAAATATATCTAAGAAATAAACACTTAAATTGAGAAAGAACAGGCTAGAAACAAGTCAAATTATCTGCCAATGCAGTAAGATATTTAGACTTGGTAAGATTTCTTAAAATAAGACGATATATCTAGGCATTTGAAGAATGGAAAAACTCTTGAAATAAACAGTAAAGCACTCATTCCAAGGACTGTACTAAGTCAAATAAACTTGATACTAGCTTCTCAATTCTTTTTTCACGTTTGCTTCTTTCTTAATTTGAATGAAAAGATCTTAAAACCAGACCTACTAACAGTGCAATTCTTCTTAATTTAAGTGTTCACAATATTAGCTTTTTTTTTCTCAAAATGAGACAAAGCATCCACCCCCCCACGCCCATTCCCCCCCAAAAAAAGATAATTCAGCAAACAGAATTAATATTGTCAACAACTATTTATTCACTTAAATTGCTGACAGTGCCTTCACTGCCTTGTAATAAAAACGTCACTAAGGCATTGCATCTTAAAACAATCTCAAGCAATCATTTCTAGAACGCAAGTAATGTTGTGTTGTTACAATATTCACCGTCATCATTATTGAATATTGATTCAGATTCCCTGACACAAAAAAAACAAAAACAGTATGGGGACAGCATATAGTGTTGTGTTCCTATCACCACTGATAACATGTTTGTTCCAACAGACTCCCACCCACCCTCAAGTTACAACTACCAGGGGAGTGTATCACTACCTATGCCTAGTACACAGCTCTACTCCCCAATAAAATCTTTCCATTCTGCCATGGTCTTTTTTGTATGAGGCTGTGGTGTCTCACTCATGGATAGTATCCTGTAGCACTTCTGTCTGAATGACAGAGAGAAGGGTTGCCACACACTTTTGGATATGTGAGGTGCAGGGCATAGTAGTAATCCATCAGATGAAGCAGACCGTCACTCAAGTCTTCCTTGGCAAGCGTGGTGGCGGGAGTGGCTCCAAGCCAGATGAGACAGCGGGTCCCATCAAACAGCAACACAGGGGTGCAGAAAGACCTCTTCTGCGAGTACATTGTGGGATCTTCTGTTGGCTAAAGAAAAAGAAGGAAACGCCACATCCATGCATGGAACTATGAAGTGTTGAATGTGAGAAAATGCGAACAAACTTTCACCTGAATGACATGAAGCAGTGCCTCACTGGCATGTCCCACTCACCTACATCCAGCGTTATGCGTGGCTTCATCACTTCATTTTTTTTCCAAACACCATAAAATTACACATTGGTGCAGAAGTCTTCCCATCTCTTTTTTTAGTTCATCAATGAATTTTCTGTTGCCCTTATCCAGAATGCGCCGCAGCTCATTCATCGCCTATAATGCAAGTCAGTGTTAAAATCTGCAAAAATGCTTGCTTTTCATCATAAACCAAAACAAGTTAATCACTTACACGATAAAGATCCTTGACACATGGATATGCATCCAGGATCTTTGTTGGCCTTGTCCTGTTCTTTCAGAACATCACTATCAATGAAGGATCTTCTTGCTTGAAACTGCAGGTCAAGAATTTGGGAGACAGCATCTTGGTTGGGTTTTGGTTTGCCTTGTCTGGTACGGTGGAATTCTCAGCCGAGAGGAAACCAGATCCAAAACATTATGAACAAGAGAGAAACAATAGACACAATTAGGAAAAAAGAAAAAAAAAGTGTTATGCTAGATGTTTTCAGAGCAAAGTAGGTAACCAATCACATCTACACTAATAAGGGCCCAAATCCGTTTCCTCCTGAGAAAGTGTTCTGGTCCAGGAAAAAGGTCTCTCAAATCATCACGACGGAGGGTGTGGAGCAAGACTTCATCGATGTTGGCAGCTATAAAGACAGTCCAATCATGAACAAACCTTTTAAACTTAACAACTCATACATTTTTTTGACTAATGAATTTAATTCAACTTGACAAGTCAAACCAAGTTTGTTTTGTGCCAATTTCTGTTATCAGAATTAATTGTAAATGCAATTCAGTTTAGACATTTTGTCTCAAATTTGTAAAATACTTCTTTTTGAAATCAGTGTCAGCATACAGTTATTTTAATTACTTAGCGGACAAATCACAGTAATGGAATTTTTTTCATACCTACACATGACATACCATTTAAAATTGATACTGTGACATCATCCAGCTCATCCATTATTGGCCCCGGTTTGGATGTCCATTTAATTTCTCCTCAATCTGGCAGGGAAAAAAAATCATCATATTAAGGTCACAATTAGGACAAGCTAGCCTTCCGACTCAAGGTCCGTTTTTTTACAATGCCCATCTGCCATGGATCCCAAAGTTCCCATGCAATTAAAAGTTGTGACACCTTATCTGAATGATAACCCTAGACAGCTCAACGGATTGCTAGTCATACAGACAACAATCAAAATTGGAGTGAAACTTGTAACCAAAATGCCTGCAACATGGTGGTACTTATGGTAATAATCATCAAATACCAGTGTTCTTTGTGACAAAATGACAACATCTGATAGGATTGTGCCACCTTGAACTGCAATCAACTTAAATTTTGATAAAAACAAGCAAATTGTACCTAAACTACATCTTCAATCAATCCAATTTGAGCACCCTCTACCCCATAAACTGAAGATACTGCAATACAAACTTGGTAGTACAGTATTTCGTCATGCCACATATAACTAGGAATGCTAATTGCTTGTTCACATGACTAGAATTGCAGTACATCAATCCAATACAAAATACACACTTGTCATCAAGCTCATAAATCCATCGAGTCGAGATGAGCACGTGCACGGAGTCGGACTCCGTGAGTTCACATAAATAGAGCATTGCGTTTGCATAAATTATGCACGGCTATCGAGCTAGAAGCCGAGTCCGATTTGGTGCACACAACCACACTATAATGCCTCTCAATGTCCTAACCCATGCCACGCAATACAAACGTGAGGGACCGATTTGAGTTTCTCACGGGACCAGCAGTGAAGTCACAACCGTCGCCCCAAATGAAATGTCGCAGCAGGAGCCTGAGGATTTTCTGAGTCAACATGCTGATCAACAGGTAACGTAATGTTGGCTTCCTTGACGACATTAGACAACTCCCTGTTTATATTTTATCCATATTTTAGTACAAAGCCTCCTTGTTTTCTGATCTGCTCCTGTTTGACTTGTTCGGTTTTTGTTTTGACATTATGCTGTTAGTGTTTATTTCAAATTAACAAGAAGTACCGGTACAGATAGTAGGAAATTAATATAACACTTGCGTCAAACAAAGAATAACTAACTGTACATATCATGTCTACAGGAAGGAGCTGGTACATTAAGTGAGAATATTCAAGAATATTAAGAGAAGATATATTTAAGGTTGTCCTGAGGTCAACTGTACCAACCATTGCCAGAGCTTATGGAGCAATTTGATGTTATTGTACAGTAAAAATGGAATATTGGAGCTGTTGCAAAACAAAACAAAAAGCTAACTTTAAGGCTTATTATCTACAAAATGATACAGTAATCAATCACATTTAGAAATCAAATGTTTCTAAATGTCAAGTCAGTAATGTCAAGTCAGTGCTTGATGTGTCATCAGCAGGCGGCGGCGTCAGTAATGGGGCATCGGCGGGTTTCGGGCGGAATCGCCAGGCGTTGGGAAGCGTTGGCGGGTGTCGGGGGCTCGTGGCCAGGTGGCGGACGTCACGGCAGGCAGTGGCCAGGTGGGCTCAGTCCCGCAAACGCTGCTTACAGCTTTAATTCTGTATTGCTTTGATAACATTGCTTAAGTTGAGTTTAAATTTACACTTTCTTTTTTTTCTTAGCTGCTAATTGTTCAAAAATGCTGATGTTAAAAGTGTGTTTGCACAGTAAATGTTATGGCACTTTAATTCATATGGCAGTACATTTAAAATAACTGGCCGTCAAGTTCCAGGAACTGACAAACTGCACTGAGTTGAGTGAGATTCTCCAAAGGAACTCCAGTATAAATGTGGACTTTACATTCTAGTCCCATGTGAAGAAAAACCCAAAAGTGAACGTTTTTGTGCCTCACCCTTTCTAACTGGGACATTTGCAAGGGACGCAGACTGGTTATGCATATTGAATATTCCTGCCTTTAGTGAGAGATCGGTGAGAAACAAGTTTTTGTGTCGTCCTGATAAAAGAAAAATGTTTCTGCTGTTACCTCAGAAATTGCCCGTTATTATTGTGGCTCAGGATTTTGTAGGTAGATTTTTTTTATTTTTCATAAGGAACAGGATAACAGTAATGCCCTGGCATTGGCAATAAGCTTTAATTTTGTATTTGCATTTTTTTTAACTTTAGATTTACATTAAAAATGTTTCTGTGTAAAGTGCTGATGTTAAGTGTTTGCACGATAAATGTTATGGTGCTTTCGTTTATATGGCAGAACATTTAAATTAAAGTGTATGAAAGACTTCTTTTAAATTCATTATTGGCTTTTGCGTATACAACGTGATTAATCGTGATTGATGAGGTAAATCATGCGATTAATTGCGATTAAAATTTTTAATCGTTGCTGTAGTGCCGCATCTGGGCCTAATCTTCTTTTCACAGGACAATAGGAATTTATTGCAGCACGGCCTTCCGATGAACCACGTTGGGAGGACGCAGAGGTGGTACCCGATTGGCTGTGATGCGACTCTTCTGATGATCAGATCTCATTTGGGGTCAGGAGAGACCGTAAAATACCCACTTTAGGAAAACACTTTCCCCACAAATCACAGGGGGGAGTCAGTCCAAGGGGACCTGGCGCCAGGAACGAGGGGTCCTGCTTGGAACTATCCCCAAAGTTTACGACTCTTATCTGCTCCAGGACATTCCTCAGCTTTGAACAACAACACCAGATGTTCATGAAGGACTCACATTTGCAAAATGTTAAAATGTTAAAAACGGTATTTTCTTCTCCACAGGGACACTTCAAACTCACGTATTCACAATTGTTGTCAAAATTAAAGCACAAATGGACTTTGAATGGTTTCCCTAGCTCAAGGTTTGGCCAACCCAGGATTCCATCCTGAAGGAGATGTACAATGGAACTTCAGGTGGAGCCACAGTGCCTTCAAGAGGCAAGAATAGGAAGTGCCTCTGGGGGGTTGATGTAGACTTGGACAAACGTTTCATCAGTTTATCTCCCTCTGCGTTACACAGTTAATTCTTTCCTTCCCACATTTCTCTTACATGCCCCATGCTACACTCTAACAACTTTCACTCTCATTAGGGTTACAACTATGGCACACTCGTGTGCCATAGTTGTGCCATATATGTGCATATACATATGCATATACATATGCACATATAAATATATATATATATATATATATATATATATATATATATATATATATATATATATATATATATATAAAATATAGATACATACACTCATATACGTTGGTAATCTGTGTTTCATATGTCTATAGTTATGTCGGCAAAAATAAAATAAAGATTTGTTTATGCCTTTGTTACCCTGTTTCATTAAAATCTCATTTTCAGGTATGTGTGTTTAGATTAGGTTTATACATATGTTGATATATTTGGTACTTTATAATTAAGACGGTTCAATATGCTTGTAAAGATAATGTCGTTTCTATCTGCTTAGTTATTTCGTTTTCGTTCTTCCCTTCTTCTTAAGGTTGTCCCAGTTCAAAAAAAAGGGGCTATGTGATTGTGTTTATTCATCCTGTGCTTGTTTCAGTCATTGTCGGTTTTATTGGTTTATTGATTTATCAGCAACGAAACCTACACTACATACATGCTCATCATACGGAACTGGTATAGGCGGACCTACCAGTTTTAGGGTCTGAACGGCCTCTTCATTGGCTCTCGGAGAGCGGGATACCACCCCCGTCCCGAAACTTTAAGCTAGTGAATTTCACTCTGCCGTTCAGAAATTTCTCATCCCTCGTTTTGTGAAGGCCTTGTTTTCGTTTGTTTTCCCTCTCGTACTTGGTTCGTTTTTGTCGTAATTGTACATTTTTGTTTAAATCATTTTTGCGTCGGCATTAAGCCAACTCTTTGCTCAATTTAAGCGGCAGCTGACAGCCCTGAGACTCGCTCCGAGACCGCTACTTTCATTTTAATTTTTACCTTTTTCAATTTTTCCTTCCACAATCTCGAGACCGATTTTTGTCATTTTTCCTTTTTCTGTTTTTAATTGGCTCAACGTCGCACCTTCGAAGTAACCGAGTAGTTTGTTTGATCACCGCACTTATCTCGGATTACGCAAAGAAGAGCGCACGTCGATGCTGAACTGCCAGTGAAGACATCTCCCAGACAACAGCAGAGCGGGCTTCCAGCGTCTGAGCTTGGTGCGTCCATCTGAGCTCCCTGCGCGCTGCCGGACCCGAACGGCCCGGTACGATCTCCCAGGACCACCTTGGAGGGCCATCAAGCAGCGATCTCACAATCACCTGCGGGCCGACGCTCATCCAACGTAAGCCTCGTCACTCGCTTTTGTTCTGAAGTCTGGTATGCATCATAATAAATTTAGTCTTAAATTCTAAAGCCCGTAAACAGTCTGGTTGGCTGTTCCAACAGCCGATAGGTCATAATTTTTCTTTCCCTTTTATTTTGCTACTTTAGGTCTCAGTTTAGGGTCCGTTTCCAGTCACACACGCACCCACATGCCCACACAACACACACGCACAACACACATAGATACCTTTCGTTGTTGGTGGTGTTTTGTGGTCATTTTGTGTCATACTGCCTCGTTTAAACTGTTTGGTGTTTGTTGAAATAAATGCATATTGAGCCTGATGTCGTTGTTTGACTGGGTTATTAAAGTGTAGTTCAAATCCCTGCGTACCGGCCAAGAACTCACCATTAAGGGGAAACGGTACTGAGACTGATTCTAGTGTTTCTTGCTCACACTAACAACCAAGAGCAGGTGGTGCTCCGTAAATTTTCATATCAAATATTCTTTCCTCTGTTCCGAGTAGGGTAAAAACTCCCCGAAAACTTGAATAACTATTGTCAGATATCATATTAACTACAAAGTGATCAGGGGAACGTTGGAATGGGAAGGAAAACTCCATTCAACCAAAACAGAAACACGGTAACAGACAATATGGCGGAACTACCAGCTAGCTCATAAACAGAGGGAGATGGCGAAACGAACTCCTCGTGACTAACGACGCGGAAAAGGGCTCGGACATAAAAATTATTAGCAAGGAGATACGGGATTTAAAAATGGAATCAAAAGAAGTCCTTCGCACGTTTGGAGAAACACTGAGGAACAACGTGGAAAAAGACTTGGACGACTTCAAACACGAAATAAATCAACAACTTGCGAAAGTCGTCACCGAACAGGAGCTCCAGACCGGCAAGATCAACGAGGCTGAGTCGCGGATTGAAAAGCTAGAACGTTGGGCACAGGAAGCTAATGACGCTCTGGTCATATCACTGAGAGAACAAAAAGCTCTTCAGGACAAGTTAACTGACCTGGAGTCCAGGCCGAGGAGAAACAACCTACGTATCTATGGAGTCACTGAAGGAGAGGAGGGAGAATCTGTGGCCAAGTTTGTGGAAGACCTGCTGAAAAGCGAACTGCACCTGCCAGCACATTTTAATTTCCAAATTCAGAGAGCACACCGCTCATTTGCACAGAAGCCAGCGGACGGTGCCCAACCGAGACCAATCATTGTTAACTTTCTGGAATTTACTACCAAAGAGAGGGTCCTGAGAGAGCTATGGACAAAGAAAATAGAACTGGGGAATAAAGTACCGTCATTCCATCACGATTACGCGACAGAGAGGGTCCAAAAGAGAAAGGAGTACAACACTGCTAAAAGAATCCTGAAGGAGAAGGGCATCTGGTTCCAGACGCCATTCACCAAGATGAGGACCCACTGGGATACGGGAACTCGAACCTACAACAGCGCAGAGGAGGTAAAGGAGGAATTGGCGAGACGCGGCCTGGCGGAGAAGACGGCGGTGGCGACGGGTGCGGAGGGGCCTGCGGCACTCGGTGCCCCGCACTACGACGGAGTGGCAGTGCAAGGAGGGATCCTGGAGGGGCTACGCATCAGCAGCGACACGAGCCAGAGAAAAGCTACAAGAGTTTCAAAGATTCTTTGATTAAATTCAGAGAATAAAGGGAAGAAAGCTGGTAGGGATGTTCTAGTATGACGGGTGTTTTTAAGTTGACAAATTATTAAAATTGAATTCCCATGTTAATAGAAAAGAGACTGTGGGAAGTCCGGGTCGCTCCTTTTTTTCTAACGTTGGACTCATTTAGAACGACTAAAATACTCATTGCAGGTTCAAGTGTCATTTCTAAGTTAGGTTAGATTTTTGACTGCCTTCACGCGGGCCGGACAGAGACACGCCGTAGTTTGGCCATGCCTGATCTACAGGAAACACATCTCTCTCAACAAGAGCACGACACACTGAAAAGATTTGGATGTAGAAATGTTTTTTTTAGCTTGTTCAGGAAAGGCCCAAAGAGAGGTGTCACAATATTAATCTCTAATTCTATCAGTTTTGAAGTTGTTAAAAAAATAAATGACAAAGAAGGGAGATATGTAATAGTCAAAGGGAAATTGGATGATAACTCAGTTACTTTGGTCCAGGGTTGGACAAGTGCTTTTTGAAATCACTGTTTGAGATCATAGCTGTGGAAAGTGAAGGAATCCTAATATGTGCAGGGGATTTCAACATGATTTAAAAGCTAAACTCGACACAACTAATGGCAACAGAAGTCAGACCCGCCTGTCGAAACTTGTCAACGTCTCTCTAGCCGAACTAGGGATGTTTGATGTTTGGAGGGACCTCCACCCGTTACAGAGGACTATTTTTTTTATTAACATTACAGACAGATACAGAATAGAGGAATGTAAAATAGGAATGACTGACTTGTACTGACACAGTATTAATTACCTTATTATTTGTCTAAATAAGAGGAAGAAAAACACACTTTGGAGATTAAATGTGTGTATGCTAAATAATCCAAAAACACTGGAGGAGGTTAAGAAAGAGATTAAATGCTCTATGGAGGAGAACATAGATAGTCCAGTAGACACTTCCATACTGTGGGACACAATTAAAGCTGTGATGAGAGGGAGGTTAATAGCGAGGGCAGCCTATCAAAAAAAGACTAGATGTGGCGAGGGGGAGGGTCTGGTGGAGGTGGAGACAATTCTGAGTGGGTATAAAGGTGGGTATAAAGGAAAATTGGGGGGGGGGGGGGGGGCGGTTGCCTGACAACGCCACCTGGGGAGTTGCACCCCAGGAAATAAACTATAATAAAATTTCACGGGCTACACAGGTTCGTTACGCTTTGAAATTTAAGAGGACGAGACGGACTTCCAATGAAACAGCTTTATTTGACAACAATTTAAAATAGACCAGGTTTAGCTGCCTGAGTGTCAAGGAAATAAGTACCATACCAAAAAGACTGTTCAACATTAGAAAATAAGGGGAACAGGGCCAAAGAAACCAAAGAAAACTCAAAAAAGGGAATAAACAAAGCTAAGGGAATCACTACAAACCAAAATTCACGCTACGCCAACTCCTGTCCTAAAGAAAAGAGAACAAAATTAACATACTAATACCTTGAGACACCCAGGCAAGCGTTAAACAGTTAGAACTAAAGGAAAACTTTTATTTATTCTTCGCGCGCGCACACACACACACACACACACACACACACACACACACACACACACACACACACACACACACACACACACACACACACACACACACACACACACACACACAGGACCAAAACCCAAAACAAAAAGGTAACGATCACTGGGGAACAAGATATTAATGAACTAAAAAAGGAAATCAAACTATAACAAAATCGCTACTCAATAGAAAACCCAAAGTTTCACCAAAATTTCACAACAAAACAAAGAAAAGAAAACCAACCAAAGAAAGTGGTTACGCTAACGAAAGAAACAGACAAACTGAATTGTCTAAACCAAATAAACCAAAATCAAAGGAAAAGTGTCCGCGTTGTGGTGGTGACACCGCTGTTACCCGGCTAGACTGCTGCGGCAATTGATTGCGAGGACATCGCCGCCGCAACAGTAACAGAGGGGAATGGAGAAAACAGAGGAAGACGGAGCGACTGCACCCAGGCAGGGGGTTGAGACCAGCGTCCTTCCAGTACCCGTCTCGGCGCACCGGTGTTCAACTGCAAGGCAGCCTCCCCGCCGAGCGCCAGAGGAGGAGGCGGGGCCGGGGGGGCCTGCGGTGAATGCACAACGATCACGCACACACAGCGCCACCTCCCGATGAACGGGCACCCGCCAGGGTTCCTCCTCCGGCTGTGCTTATGGCCCAGCCCGCTCTGGGATTGCTAGCCGAAATGCTAAGAAGAACTGCAAAGTTCTCAGCGTGGACACGCCAGAGGACAGAGTGCTGACTCCAGCCTGCGCTTCTTTTTAAAAGAGCTGCTTTCACTCTGCACTCTGGCGCAGGTGTAATCAGTGCGTTTACATGCAGAGCTTAATCGGACTAAGCAATAATTCGGTTTTCTCGTCCAATCGGAGTTCTCACCTTGTCCCCCTATACATGCAGCTGAGAAATTTGAATTACTGACGGGAACGTGTCCTCCTCCCAACACTAGGGGGTGGAGTGAGCCTTTTCAGCTGGTCAGCTGCTTTCGGTTGACATATTACATCATTATGATATAGAATGACAGTTCATAATGTACGTGTTACTTACTTTGCAGATAAGCTGTACCCTATTTCTTGTGCTCATGGTTATCTTAAAAGATAACCATGAGACAAGAACATTGTTTACTGTTGGAGGGCTACAACAACACAATGTCTTCGATGCTACGCTTTGTGCCGTCGCCACAGACCCCAAACTCTCGTTCTTGTTGGATGCGGGTTCTGCGCAGACTGGTGGGAGAGTTTGTGTACAGGTTTTGCAAAGGAACGGTGTCTTCAGTTATACACACGCTCATTAAAGTGCCGACCGTGGAGGAAGCTTGTGCCGCTGCACGCCGTTTCCAGCAGAATAACAGCGAAATTATCGAAATAAAAACAAATCAGAAAAACATCTCTTTGCTGTGCTTTTATTTACAAAGTTGAAATTCTTCTAACTTACAAAAAATGTGAACGAAAAGGTAGAAATATAAATACGAAGGAATACGTATTTGTTCAGGGCTGCGCAAAGCCGGAGCCCTGCATTTGCTGCGCTACCCTTTTAAAAAAGGTCTCTGTTGTGTGTTATTTTAATATGTCCATCTCTTTTAGAAGAGAAAGCATCGCCCCGGTCTCATCCTCTCTCCAAATGTCAACATTCTTATTCGCGTTTGCTGGTTGTTTCGCGCCGTCTGTTTTGTTAGACGACGTAGTTGTGCGGTGGCGCGTGTGCACTTACGTTGTCCAGTTAATAGTCCGACTAAGGCGTATACATGGCCGAGAAATTAGAATTCCAATCGCATTATCTGGGTGTCTCAATCGGAGTTCTCCGATTCCAAATTCCGATCATAATCGGACTAAGGCAATAATTCAAATTTCTCTAGTACCATGTAAACGCACTGAGGGACGCAAAGATTGCACTCCGGCGCAGGTGTGATTGATGACGCGAAGGTGGGGGCAAACCCACCTGCCACATAGAGAAGAAGGTTACAAGAAGCTGGTAAACCAATGAACAACTCTGGAACAGCAACACAAAAGCAATAAGGACGATACAGTGTTACAACAAATAATCGGTGTCAGAAGGGAAATAGACGATGTCTTGAGGCTAGATGTTGAAAAAAAGCTGAAATTCATTAAACAGACCCACTATGAATCAGGCTGCAAATCAACCAAATATTTAGCAAGAGGAATAAAGGCCCAGCAAGCTTCTCATGCAATATGTAAAATTAGAGACCCATTAACGAAACAGCTACTACTTGAACCTGAAGAAATAGAGAGGGTTTTTAAAGATTACTATGAATATCTATATACCCAACCCACAGCTAAAGAAGATTGTGAGATGAAAGAATTCCTTGACTCATTGGACCTACCAGCCATTGGAGATGAGCAAAATAGTAAACTAATTTCCAGTATAACCAAAAAAGAAATAGATGCTGCCATTAGCAGGCTTAAAATCAACCAAAGCGCCAGGTAGTGATGGGTTTCCTAGTGAGTGGTATAAAACATTTGGAGAAGAATTAACCCCGATACTCCTAAATTCTTTTAATCTGACTCTGACAGAGAGCAAACGGCCTCCCTCATGGAAAGAGGCTGTCATTCCAGTTATTCTAAAAGAAGGGAAAAATAAGGAACTTTGTGAATCATATAGGCCCATTTCAATCTTAAACGTTGACTAGAAGATCTTTACTTCAATCATCTCAAAAAGACTTGAAAGTTTTATGCCGGACTTGATAGATGAGGATCAGTCAGGTTTTATAACAGGTAGGCAGACTCAAGATAACATTAGACGGGACCGTCTAGGGCTGGACGATAATTCGATAACGATATATATCGATCGATAGACGTGTGCTGCGATAGGGAAAAAAGGGGTGGATAAAAAGTTTGATAGAAAAAGTTTCACTTCCTTTTTCATCATAGCCAATCATGTAGCTTAATATTACGGTCATTTCTTCCTCCAACCAATCGCAAACGCAGACCCAGCGGCTCCACGTCGTCGGAGGAATCCGCTGCCAGCGCCAGCACCAAGCAAGTAAAGCAGACCAAACTGGACTTCTTGCAGTAAATACGACAAAGCGTCCAAGCGCCATAAGGACATCACCCATGTAGTAACATGCTTCATAGCGAGGGATATGCTGCACATAACCACCGTTGAAAAGCTTGGCTTCAAACAGCTTCTCGCCACTCTTGACCTGCGATATGAAGTTCCAGACTGCAAGTATTTTTCAAACACAGCTCTTCCTCGTCTGTACAACGAGTGCAGGGAATCAGTGCAAAACGAGCTGTTAACCGCCACAACTTCAGACCTCTGGTCGAGTCGCACGTTCGAGCCCTATCTCAGCCTATTTTTTTTAAATAAATAACTAAATAAATAATAATAATAATAATAATAATAATAATAATAATAATAAAATAAAAAAAACAATTCAGTTGCGTTTAAAAAAGGTGGTTGAATAAACGTTTGAATTTGAATTCAGTGCTCGTGTGTTCTTTATTAAAAGTCTGTCATTAAGTAATAGTATAAAACATCCAGCGCTGCAATTAAAATATGTTTTAAATGTTTTTGATAATTATCGATATTGATCAATATGACTTTTTTTTTATATCGATATGATTTTTTTCTATATTGTCCAGCCCTAGGACTGTCCTACTATACATAATAGATCAGATCCAAAAGCAGGGCCTGCGAGCTGTTACTGGTGAGACTTGGCTGTGTGAATTGGAGATTTCTGTATCAAGTTCTTGGGAAACTAGGGTTCCAAGAAAAGTTAATACAGTGTATTCAAGGTCTCTACCAAGAACCTACGGCAAGCGGGAGGGCTGGCGGAGGTGGAGACAATTCTGATGGTGGGTATAAAGGAAAATGGGGTCGGGGGTTGGTTGCCTGACAACGCCACCTGGGGGGTTGCACCCTAGGAAATAAACTATAATAAAATTCCTCGGGCTACACAGGTTCGTTACGCTTTGAAATGTAAGAGGACGAGATGGACTTCCAATCAGTCAGCTTTTTTAACAGGTAGGCAGACTCAAGATGACATTAGATGGGTCCTATACATAATAGATCAGATCCAAAAGCAGGGCCTGCGAGCTGTTACTGGTGAGCCTTGACTGTGTGACTTGGAGATTTCTGCATCGAGTTCTTGGGAAACTGGGGTTCCACGAAAAGTTAATACAGTGTATTCAAGGTCTCTACCAAGAACCTATGGCAAGGATAAAGATTAATGGTACTCGTCAAGGATGTTGCCTTAGCGCTACATTGTTTGCTATGTTCATTGAGCCGCTGGCACAAATGATCAGACAAAGTAACGATCTAAAAGGAATACATATAGGAGAGCAGGGAGTATAGGGTAAATACTCAGGCTTCAAATTAAACATAGCAAAAACTCAAATTCTCACGCTGAATTATCATCCAGGCCGAGAAATTAGAGGAAAATATAAAATCAAATGGAATTCCAAGGTTATCAAATATTTGGGTGTGCTATTGGCAAAAGATCTTTTGAAAAGGTTTGAAATCAATTAGAATGCTATTATCAATAATATTAAGACAGATTTGGGAAGATGGTCAGCCTTTAATATGGATTTTGAGACACGAATTGAAGTGATAAAAATGAATGTACTACCGAGACTGCTGTACCTTTTCCAATCCATCCCACATATGATTCCAGAATCACAATTCAGACACTGGGACAAACTCATATCTAGATTTATTTGGGCCGGAAAGAGACCGAGGATCAGATATAAGACACTCCAGCTGCAAAAGGAAGAGGGAGGGTCGTCCTTGCCTGATCTCAAACAATACTTTTCCACAGCTCAGGTAAAGTTCTTGGTGTGTACATGCTGCCCTCAATATCAGGCACGATGGAAATAGGTAGAGGCCGGCAGAGAAATGACTCTCACACTGGCATTAGTAGGAGACATAAGAACTAAATCAGCTCAACAAAGCCAAAATGAAATTATTAAGCACACACCGACTATCTGGAGTAAGATGGTAAAAGAAAACCATATGGAGGGAAACTACTAATGTGGCCTTCTCTTGATCCCAGATTTGAACCAGGAACCACAGACATTGAGTACAGACGATGGTGAGATAGGGGTATAACTGCAGTATGCACACTCGTTCACAAGGGGGTTTTAAAAAGTTTTGGAGAGTTGAAAAAGGAATTTGGACGAGGAAACAAAGATTTATTTCGATACATGCAATTAAGAGATTACTATGATAAAAGAATCAAACCAACATCATCTGGAGAGGGCAATATAGTGATAGATATTCTGATCGAAGCCTGTAAAAAGATGAAGAGAAAAATCATTTCTAAAATCTATCAGGGCCTTCAGAAACAGAACAGCAACAAACGCAGGATACATCAAAGCCAAATGGCAGAAAGAACTAAGCATGGAAATATCAGAGGAAGGTTGGCGTTCCATGTGGGATGCACAGCATTCATCCACAAGTTCAAAGAGGTGGCGAACAATTGGTTGGAAAAATTTGATCGGTTTCTTCATATAAAAAGTAAGGGTGTCAACGCCGCGATTAACGCACACGGTGCTTTTTGAACCTTTGGCCGCTCCGTAGATTGTGGAAACGGGAAATGAATTGACTCACAGCACACAGTCACACGCTTGCAGCCGGCTTGTAAACACAACAAAAAAAAAGAAAAAGACACTGAGCGTAGATGAGCACTAGGAAGGACTAACATGGATAAGGCGTCAATTGTAAATGGAAAGTTCCACTTCAAAACCCTGCCAGAGGGCAGTCTTGACAGGACAAAAGTGATATGCATTTACTGTAAAGCTGTATTTAGTTTCCACCGGAGTACGAGCAGTCTTACGTTTCACTTGTCTGCGAAGCATACAGCTGACGCGGAGAGCCCTCCGCCCCCTTCTGAGGTAAAGCAAACTACGTTGGATGGTGTGGCACGGAGACCACTGGCCGCGTCCACCACACGCCAACTTTCAACAGCGGGGGCTAAATGGGTGTGGCTACGGCTTGCAGGCCAATTAATGTGGTGGAGGACGAGGGTCTGCGCGATATCATATATATTATACTGACTATGGATGAATATGACACTGACTGGATGATTATGGCACTGACTGTTGATTACTATGGATGCTGAACAGCTGTTATAGGCTATACTGCCTAACTGCACTATATCAGTTGAGTCCTGTACTATATTGCACTGCCCCCTGTTTAATGCACACTTTATTTATTGTTTTGATTTAATTTAATTTATTTTGTGCATCACAGTTTGATGCAATGCATAAGTGTCATCCTTTTGTCTTAATGGCTGCTGAAAAAAGGGGATGAATAGTTCAAGTTGGAGTTGAAAAGTAAAATATAGAAATTTTGGTAGTACTAGTAATCATTACTTTGTAATGTTACAGTTATGCCCATCTGTTATCTTTGTTGGGCTTGAGTTTATGATTATTTTTTTTTACCCTGTGCATCTTTTGTTTTGTTAGTCGTACTTGTCATTGCTCCAACACGAATAAACATGCTGCATCCCACTAGATGGCGCATTTGCCTTATTTACAAGCACCACGGTCATCGGAGCTGATTGCTGACACTCTCAGCAGCGTGCGTCTACTAAGGTCTACTAAGATTCCACAATCTATTACACCTCGTGAGCAAAACAGGCTACAGGTAAAATTAAACATCTTCAGTTGAGCAACTCAGGCAAGTTAAACTGATTTAAAAACAAACAAACACTATAATACTAGGAAAACAATCCTCTATATGTCAATAAATACAACAGATTGAGTATTCATCAAAAAAAATGCTTACTTTAAATAAGAAAATCCAACAAACCAACAAGTGCAACACTAAAAAGCAAACCAACAATCAAAATAATGCTTAATTGCCTTAGTTTCGTCCCACACTTATCAGCTTAGCTACTAAGAATAACACACATTATTCACCTGGACAGAAGGAGGTTCTGAGGAACGTGTTGGTCCTGGAGCTTCCTGGTCAGGATGTTCGGGAGATCCCTCTGGCTCAATGTCTGGAGCGCCAACATATTTTAGAATTGCTCCTACAGAGACAAAGCTCATTAGATCATCAAGCAAAACAGATCAGAAGCGCATTTTCCTATTTTATTATTACAGTGATGTTGCAGTAATATAGGAAAATTAAAAATTCATTTGTTTTTAAATTAAACATTATGGTTGCAGTGTCCCTTTAAAGCTTTTACCCAATTACAAAACTGTCATTTTTAAGAGTTTTTGGCATTACTTTACACACTGTACTAGTTAAAGTAATAAAACTAAGATAAATGACCCACTGCCACAACAGTCTAAAATAGTCAACACCATGCCAAATAAAGTATTTCCATAAAATACTTCTTTGAATTATAAAACAGTAGCACATTTCTAATTAAGGGCCTACAAAATACAAACTAAGCTTAGTAAATTCATCCTAAGTTAAGGCTAAAATAACATTAAGAGTCAAATATGTGAGAGACAACTTCCACTGAACAATAACAGGGGACTGATTACAACAACTACTACAACATGCCCTCCCTCCCTCCCTCCCTGTTAGAATGTGAATGAACGGGTGTGGATTCAATCACTCATTCCCATGGCAGGATAGGCCAACTTGGCAGGACATGGTCAACTTTCATAAAACAAACAAAAACGCTGATTCATGACGAACAAATATTAGCCAGCCAGCTAACATTTATCCGACGCTAGCTAGCTGGCTAACAGGACAAATAAACAAACTTGGGGGGTGGGGGGACAACAGCGTTTCACCTCCACCTCTCCAGCCCACATTACAAACAAATAACTTACCTTTCCCCTTTGCAAGTTTTTCTTGATCGGTTTTCTTTTCCTTCCGTTTTTCCGCACCGCTGGGATAACTCCTTTTTGATGCCATTATGGTGTCTGTTTGTTTTTAATCCTCTCGCTAACGGGAACGAATGGTAGCTGTCAATCATTCACGTCATACCTGCGCGTCGCCGGCCCGCTACGTCACAACCTGCGTGACAGGGCGGCAAGCCCCCAGAGTCCAAAATGGCGTCCCATTCCTTTCAATGAAGTTGCTCACCCAGCGCATGGCTCCCAAAAACCTTTTGACTTCCGCATTGATGGGATAATAGAGCATGCGCAGTTGTGTCAGTGTGGAGACCGTCACTGACAGACGTGCGCGCTCACGAACCGTACAAAATTCAACATGGAAATCAATGTATTTTTTACGGAACAACTGACGATTGTTGTTTGGAAATTTTAGAAATAATAATGATGATGATGATGATGATGATGATGATGATGATGATGATGATGATGATTATTATCATTATTATTATTATTATTATTATTATTATTATTATTATTATTATATTAATAAAATAGTATTATTATAATAATATACTATTATTTGTGTATTAAACAAGTGAGCAATGTGGCACTGAATAATAAATGATAATTCTTCGAAGCAACTCTCTTTGGAAAGCAAACAAAGTAATGAAATGATTGGTCTATTTATTCCATCAGAACTAAAAAAAAATAAAAAACAAAAAATGAATGATCTTGAAAGTTCCTCCCTGAAAGTTCCTCCCTTTCTCTTGCACCTGTCGATGTGTGTAGCTAACACAAATTTGCAAATATTTTGTCGGCCTCATGGAATTAAACAGCACATCATGTTAATTTATCAGCTTATCAGCTTCATATTTGTATTCTGTTGTCAAATTTGCCCATCAAAGTCAGATTAGTAATCCTGTACATCAGTTTAAGGAAAACCAATTCTAGGTAATGGATTGCAGATCTTGTAGTGACCTGTTACAATGGAAAGAAATGTATACATAATAACTACGTCTGTGTGCCCGATATTTTAGCTAACACTAAACTTTCTGCACAACTGTCTGCATTGTGCTTTTTCTTCGGCCACAGAGAACAGAAACATCTGTAGTTCTTTGTTCACCCATGGTACAGTTTCATAAGCTTTTCAGTTCTTAATACGTGTTAATGTAAAAATCCACACGCGAGGCATTTAAAAATGGCGGTTTTGGTCTTTCGTGAAAGACTGCCTTTGGCCAATCAGTGTCCTGAACGTTGCTACGTCACCCTTATGGTCTCAGCTCTGCTCGCTTCGAACCCCAACGAGGCAGGTACCAAAATCCTAACCCCTGGGAACGTGACAATTGTTTTTTTCAATTGAAGTTTTCGTTATTTTGTTCGTTTTCGTTAACTATTATAACCGTGGTCAGGACCTCCAGTCAGAAGATCCACTGGAGGACATTTAGAGCAAACAGTCAGACAACAGCAGCTTCACCACACCAGCTGAAAAATGGAGTTTGGATGCTTTCAGCTTCAAGTCGTGGACAGAAAATGATGCTCACACTGTCACACTGATGTTTTCTTCTCCAACCTTCTCTCAGCTCAAGAGGTTGGTGGTCTGCAGGAGCTTCTACAGCAGCAGAAGATCAGTCTGGAGAGGAGATGTGAACGTGTGACTGAAGGTGAAGAAGCAGGAAGTCAAACTCTCTTCAACAGCATCTACACTGAGCTCTACATCACTGAGGGACTGAGTGAGGAGGTCAACAGAGAGCATGAGGTCAAACAGCTGGAGACCAAGAAGACCAAGGAGATCCTCCACGACCGTCCAATCAGGTGCAGCCAGATCTTTGAAGCCTCACCTGAGAAGCAGGGAGTCAGAGTGGTGCTGACCAGGTCTCTGGGCTGGACTGGGAAGCCTTGGGGTCCCACTGGAGGAGCTGGAGGAGGTGACTGGGTCGAGGGAAGTCTGGGGGTCTCTGCTGAGGCTGCTGCCCCCGAGACCTGACTCCGGATACGGCAGTAGAAGATGGATGGATGGATGGATGGATGGATGGATGCCAGGTGATAGAACATTTCATAAAAACAGACTCTGCATTATAACTTCTATTACACTCTAAAAAACTCACTCCAATATAACTGCACTCGTCCTTCTCTCACATTACATTGGATCACAATGACCAAACAACACAACAAAGACAATGATCCAACTGTACTGCCACGTCCAGACTCAGTGTAGGTCTGTAGGCCTCTTGGACCTTCATGTGAACCACTGCGTGTTGACTGGAGGTGAAACATGACTGACTGCTGTCCTCCTACCTGGACAATGCAATCTCACTTTCATTCTGCTGCAGATGGCCATTTTCATTTTACACCGTCCAAATTTACAGCTCAGGGCGCTGGGACGAATTCCAAATTGTGTGCAGATACAGGCCTACACTTCAAATAATTATGAGAAAAATCCAACGTAAAGAGAGCACTTCCATTAGGAAATCGTCAACATGAAATTTCGTCTTCTACTGACACCTGCTGGTCAAATTGAATAGTTGCAAATATTGTGAACAAGTTGTCATCTAATTCTAATCCTAAACAATATGGCCATTCCAAGTCAAGTATTAAGACAATTAATCAGGTTTGTACTGCTTGATTGAACACATTCATCCCGTTCCAGTGCACTAAAACCCACTTCCCTTCAGGACCGTGTCAGCGAAGCCAAAACTTCCTTGAGTGACGTTGTTTCCCAGCATGCAATGCGAGCTAGCGATTCACAATACTATTCCATCACAAACATGGATGTAAAAAATAAAAAGGGACGAAAAATGAAACTTCAGGAACAGCAACCATTGCAATACAAGCAGAACTGGGCCGAAGTTTTATATTATGTACACCATAATACAGCCTTCTGGTGGACAAGCCATACTATTTAATCCGTGTCTTCCTATGGCACTTCCGTGGGTAGAAACTCGTCGTAGAGGTCACGTGCTGGGTGCTCGTCACCCCACCAACCACCTCGGGGAAGGTCTAACAGGAGAAGCTTGCTGGCGGAAATGATGCACTACAAGTGGATGTGACGCTCATGAGTGCGATGGATGAGGTAGAGCAATGCTCCACAACCCGATTCAGACTACTCTCCCTCCACTTTTTTTGTTTTGTATGAGCGTTTAAAAAAAACAACATAATGATAATTGAATAAGCTTTAGTTTATTAATCAGAATTAAAACAAGTAGGTTTTGCCCTTACAAGGTTGTAGATTTGTTATAGATGAGTTCCTTTGTTGTAGTTTGGCGCTTGAAAAACTATATATGGGATGTACCATGACCTGAGGGATTTCCTCATCCCATCCCAGCTTGGTTCTGATGCTGAATGTGAATGTATCTTGCTGTACATCCCACTGAGCTCCAAGGGCCCTCTCCATAGGGAGCTGGTCTCTGTCAAGGTTAAGTGTTTTTACCTCTTTAGCTCTCTGCTCTTCAGGAATGGCGGCCAGCACCGAGCGATGATTGCTCACCCACTTATTGAGCTTAAATCCACCTCTACCGCACAGGTCTGTTAGCTGCTGGTACAGATGTATTGCTTGTTCCACCGTGCTGACGGCCTTTAGACAATCATCCACATAGAAATTTTGACCAACAGTGTTTATAACCTCGGCTGGGAAGTCATGCTGATTGTCGTCGAATGAAGCACAGCTTGGGGATGACACTGCCCCAAAGATGTGGACCAGCATCCTGTGCTCTTGTAGGTCCTTTGTAATGTCCCCATCTGGCCACCAGAGGAAGCGTAAGAAGTTTACATCCTGGTTGGAAACTCTTACTTGATGAAACGTTCCCTCAATGTCAGTCATGAATGCTACAGGGCCTTGGCGAAAACGAAGCAGCACACCTAGCAGTGTACTTGTCAAATTGGGACCCTGCAGGAGCTCTTTATTTAATGTTGTTCACTCACTTTCAATCTCACAGCCACTAAAAAACCTGATTGTGATTGAGAGGTCCTCAGCAGCCAATCACTGTTGGGAGTCCAGCCTTCAAACACTCCTCCTGAATCCACAGTCACATCTGTGAGCATCTGGAACTTTGGCCCTGATCCTCCACACCACACAACTTGGGATGACAGCGCCACCTACCTGTATCCTTTCAGCAGCCAGTCCATGCTCTGACCCGTTTCCACTGTGGCCTGTTGTGTCATCTGGACCGGAGTCCGGATCATCAGTGTCCAGGTTCATGGAATCTGTCAGAGTGCCGCCGTCCTGTCATGTAATGATAGAGAATCACTCTATTTATACTAATGTGCAGAACCACTAGAGTGTCATTTCTTCACTGCTGTCAGCAACAAGCATTTGGTGTCACACTGGTGTACAACACTTATGGGCTAATTAATAAGAAATGACATATTTATGAATCACCCGCAATGCCCAGATTGTTGCTGCTTATCTGCTGATATGAGCCGTCAACTGTTGCAATATAGAACCACGGGCAGGAAATTACAATTAGTGTAGAGAGTATTATAATTTAAAAGTTTACTAACGGTAGTTCTTTAAAGAATTTAGCAGGGATGGAACAGGCTAACGTGACGACGTCACCTCTAACACGGTAGGAGCTCAACCTGCTGTCACAGCGAAAACTCTGTGTTACGTCCCGTCGAGGGGGACCGAGACGCAACGTGTGGGACACCTTCCCCCACTCCCAAGCCTCATTAATTTCTCACTGCAGTTGGCAGTTTCAACAAAAAACATTTTATTAATCAGTAAATGAAATAAACAAAACAACTTAACCGGTGGGCAGCAAAGGCTTCAGGGTGGGCCCAGGCCAAAATAATAAACCAAACTCCAACTAGCTCGCCTTAAGAACTAACTAAAGAAAGAAAGAGAACCCAAATACAGAAAGGCTAACCTCCCTACATACTTATTAAACAGGAGAAAAGAGGGGACAAAGAAAATGGCAGCCCACCCCTACGGCTGTTTGCTCTAACGCCATTTCAGAAGTGACTAACTGCAGAGTTGGGAGCGGAGGAGGGATGACCGTCAGGCTGGCTCGACTGCTCCTCCTTCTCAGCCGTGGCGCGTCCAATCAGCAGCCGACATCCAGGACCGCACCTGCAAGGCGTCATCCACTCTCACACACACACACACACACACACACACACACACACAAACATAGAGGCATCTAGACCCACCTGTGGGTCATATCACCCCCTCCCTTAAGAACTAAACCCTATTAACATACCGACAAACAAAACTAAACAAGAAAAACCTCACTTCCCCTGAAATAAGAATTCCACAGCTAGTCCACATCGTAATGCATCTGCCAACACATTATCAACCCCCCTTCCTGTGGCAAATCTGGAGATTGAAGTCTTGCAGGGGCAGAGACCACCGCATCTACGAGGGCATTATAGTCTGTAAAAACCTGACCCCAAATTAACATCAAGATGAGCACTGTCAGAAGGAGAGCCAAAGCTTCTTTCTTAACTTCCCAATAATGACTCTGTGTGCGTGCTGCTTAGTTGTGGCATGTCCCCCTACTTCTATGCTATTCTACAGCGGGGGTGGTCAGAAAACAATAGTGGGTGGCTCTCAATTAATTTAACAATATCATGACGGGCTGATGCAGGCAAATGGGACAAAAACGAGCTTAAGTTATTCATAATTTCAGAGTTTCCCAGGCGCGCCGAAGGAACACCGATTTTTTTTTTTTTTTTTTTCAATGAGCCCTCCCTCCGCCAATGGGCACGGAGGGGGCGGAGGCTCAGGCGACACATTTTTCCGAGCGACGTAACGCCCGGTTCACACTGGACGCGGAAGCGCCACGAAGCGCCGCGAAGCGCCGCCGAGCGCTTCCATTCGGCGCCCACGTTAATCAATGTGGTGGTTGCGCGGCTCGCGGCATGCATTTGTTGTTTCGGCGTCTGCTCTATTTCGTGCGCGAGCCACGAGCGATCCTCGTCAATAGTACAGGAAGTCGCTCAATAAAAACGAGAAAATCCGGTGAATTTTCAAAATAAACTCATTTCAAAAATAAAAACCGAATGATAAATTCGATCATATATCATATTTGTATGTTATATTTGTCAGTACATTGTATCAGAGTGCGAGAGAGATTAAACACACACACACACACACACACACACACACACACACACACACACACACACACAGAGGAAGACTTGATCAAAATACGTCTGTTTGATCCTAGAGATGCCGGTCAATGATCATTATGAAAGAGGTCTTGTCTTGAGATGGACACCTGAGTGTGTGTTTCTATTTATTTACACACACACACACACACACACACACAAAAGTAAGCTACGGAGCAGGCTGGCTACGGGGCGAGGGGGGGCGATGATGAAAATGATTTTTTTTATCTAATTTTTTTTAAAGAAAAAAAAAAGAAGCTCAAGTGGAAGTGAAAAAAAGACTGCAGCTGAGCAGAAGCACTTGTCGACCGTCGCGGAGCTGTTCGCGTCTGGTGTGAACCAGTTGGAGCCTCGCTCGCGAAATTCGTCGGCGCTCCGCTTCCATTGAAATGAATGGCACGAGCCGCGCGCCTGTTCGCGTCTGGTCTGAACCACTACATTCAGTGCGTTTACATGGCACTAGAGAAAATCGAATTATTGCCTTAGTCCGATTATGATCGGAGAACTCACGTGCGTGTAAACACCTTACTCCGATTATGATTGGAGTTTGAGAACTCCGATTGGAATCGGAGAACCCCGACTGAGACACCCAGATAATGCGATTGGAATTCGAATTTCTCTGCCATGTATACGCCTTAATCGGACTATTAACTGGACAATGCGAGTGCGCATGCGCCACGCCTCGCTCTCGCAACTCATGACCGCACAACTACGTCATCTAACAAAACAGACGGCGCGAAACAACCTGGCAAACGCGAATAAGAATGTTGACATTTGGAGAGAGGATGAGACCGGGGCGATGCTTTCTCTTCTAAAAGAGATGGACATATTAAAATAACGCGCAACGGAGACCTTTTTAAAAAGGGTAGCGCAGCAAATGCAGGGCTCCGGCTTTGCGCACCCCTGAACAAATACGTATTCCTTTGTATTTATATTTCTACCTTTTCGTTCACATTTTTTATAAGTTAGAAGAATTTTAACTTTGTAAATAAAAGCACAGCAAAGACATGTTTTCCTGATTTGTTTTTATTTTGGTAATTTCGCTGTTATTCTGCTGGAAACGGCGTGCAGCGGCACCAGCTTCCTCCACGGTCGGCACTTTAATGAGCGTGTGTAGAAACTGAAGACGCCGTTCCTTTGCAAAACCTGTACACAAACTCTCCCACCAGTCTGCTCCGAACCCGAATCCAACAAGAACGAGATTTTGGGGTCCGTAGCGACGGCACAAAGTGTAGCATCGAAGTGTTGTTGTAGCCCTCCAACAGCAAACAACGTGCTTGTCTGCCTTTTAAAATAACCAGGAGCACAAGAAATAGGATACACCTTATCTGCAAAGCAAGTAACACGTACATTATGAACTATCGTTCCATATCATAATAGATTTAATATGTCAACTGAAAGCAGCTGACTCTATACATATATATATATATATATATATATATATATATATATATATATATATTAACCTCTTTCATTGAACTCCAAAACATACATGGTCAAAATCCATATTATTAGTATGTTGTTGTTTTTTTTAAATGCTCATACAAAACAAACAAAAAAATTGTGACATTGACTTGTAGTGCATTATTTTCGCCAGTGAGCTTCTCATGTTACAACTGACTACATTGACCCATGTTTTCCATATACTCACATGAATCAGTTGACCTGCAGATCCCCTTACAAGGGCCCCGAGGGGTGACGCACAACCAGCACGTGCAACCTCTACCATGAGCTTCCACCCACGGAAGTGCCATAGGAGGACACGGCTTAAATAGTATGGCTTGTCCACCAGAAGGCTGTATTATGGTGTACATAATATAAAACTTCGGCCCAGTTCTGCTTGTATTGCAATGGTTGCTGTTCCTGAAGTTTCATTTTTCCCTTTTTCCCTTTTTATTTTTTACATCCATGTTTGTGATGAAATAGTATTGTGAATCGCTAGCTCGCATTGCATGCTGGGAAACAGCGTCAATCAAGGAAGTTTTGGCTTCGCTGACACGGTCCTGAAGGGAAGTGGGTTTTAGTGCACTGGAACGGGATGAATGTGTTCAATCAAGCAGTACAAACCTGATTAATTGTCTTAATACTTCACTTGGAATGGCCATATTGTTTCGGATTAGAATTAGATGACAACTTCTTCACAATATTTGCAACTATTCAATTTGACCAGCAGGTGTCAGTAGAGGACGAAATTTCATGTTGACTATTTCCTAATGGAAGTGCTCTCTTTACGTTGGGTTTTTCTCATAATTATTTGAAGTGTAGGCCTGTAGTTGATGAGGAATCACGGTGTGCTAACGCTACTCAAACAGCTTCGATGAAAAAAGGGGGTGTGATTTGGGTTTGTGGTACATTATGACAATCTTGGACTTGCAAGACTGAGGCGATGGTTCAATTCCCATCAATGTGTATTATATATGTGTTATTTAGCTCATCTATTCTACATTTTAAATAGATCACATTTGACATCTGACCCACTGAACACTTACTATTGAACATATTTTTAAACTATGGGCTATTTAGTCTTGTTTTAGGATATAATATAATTCATTGCACAAACTGTCAGGCTAAGTATAAGAGCTATAGTCTACTACAATCAGTCGTGCCAAGAAAGAGACATTGTCTTTATTTTTCATTTTTATTTTATTGTGTCAGCATTGAACCATACAAGCATGTAGTGTTGTCCAACAAGAATGCATGGCGAATCAAATCCCAAACAACCTATGAAACAATGAACACGTTTCCATTGCTCTTCATTTTATTGAGCACCAGATGACCTCCTCGAGCACTGTGTCATTGAAGCCTCGAGTAATGAACCATTTTTTGAAACAAGTGTCGAAGCTTCAACAAAGCCTCGATCGGCCATCACTACCTACGGCTGCGTGCTCTAACACCATTTCAGAAGTGACTAACTGCAGAGTTGGGAGCGGAGGAGGGATGACCGTCAGGCTGGCTCGACTGCTCCTCCTTGTCAGCCGTGGCGCGTCCAATCAGCAGCCGACATCTAGGACCGCACCTGCAAGGCGTCATCCACTCTCTCTCTCACACACACACAGACACACAGACACAAAGATAGAGGCACCTAGACCCACCCGTGGGTCATAACACTCCGTGTGGATCTTTTCGCTCTGGCATTGAAAGGGGGTGCTAGCGCTAGCCGTTTGCTAAGCTATGTACAGACAGCACCACTGCTTGCCGAACCACATAGTCACACCGTTTATATGCAACAATTCGTCATCAATATCTCTAAAGTAGAAGTCAAGAACTTTTTTCAAAAACGATAACTAACTCAAACTTTTTTGTGTGTTTATAAAAACAAACTAAAACAAACTTAAATTGAAGTCATATTTCACTTCGTTTACGTCTGTCAAATGAATACTTGCCCAGGATAATGTTTGCGTTTTACGCAGCAGCACCTAAATGCACCTCGCGTTCTGTGACGTCACCCCCCTTTCACAGCAGTATGTTGACGAGCGACTCGCGGCGGGAAAGTCCGATATGCCACTTTTTCCCAATACGATGAAGAGAGTGACAAAAGCCAATGTCTTGTGGTGGAAAGACACAAAATATGTGGCTTGCTTCTAAAAAGGGAAAAACCCCGACAAACCTCCATTTAAGAAGCTCGCACAAAGCAGTAGTGAACATTTTTATTGAGACTGGGAAGTAGACACGACAGTTTGACTCAGTTGACTCAAATATCCTGTGGCGATGAGAGTGGTTATGGCTATCTGATAAAGCAAGATTTAATCTTGGGAATTTAACAAAATGAAAAGGAACCGACAACGCCACCCTGGGAATTTCACCCAGGGAGTTCTACTAAACACAAAAGTAATAATTAGGCACACAGGTAAGTTCTACGAGGAAGGAGTAGGAGACGTGGTTCAGAATGTTTAAAATATCAAACCAACTTTTATTCAACATTTAAAAATAAAAGGAACAAACAGACCAACACTTAAAACAGAGCTACTGAGCTCCTTATTCTTGGTGTAGAAACTGAGGCTTACCGATGAGGGGGCCAAACGGGGGAGGAACCAAAGAAAACAAGGAACACCCCACTCACACGTGACACACCTGCAAAGAAAGTGAAGTGCAAAAAAAAAGAAGAAAACAACCACAATCCCGGGTCATAGCACTCGAAGGGGCCCACCACCCGGGACACCGCCACCACCAGCAGCTCTCAGCGACTACAAAAGAAAAGATAAACAGTTGGTTACTAAAAGTTCCCTAAAATCTGTCACATGTACTGAAATAGCAAGAAAAACAAACAAACAATGCAATGACACACACACACACACACACACACACACACACACACACACACACACACACACACACACACACACACACACACACACCAACCAAGTTCCCACCAACCACGCACACGCATACACGCACGCACGCACACCACTGTAGCTAGACCGGCGACTTGATAGTGTAACGTCTGCTGTCTGAGGGTCAGCAGTGGCGACGTAAGCAAACGAAGAAAAACACAACGAGAACGGAAAAACAACAAGTAAAACCAAGGCGGGACGGAAGCAACATGCACCGTCCACCGTCTGTACGGGGCGGCTAGCACAATCAAGTGCGGGCAAAGCGGCAGTGTTCCTGCACTTATCTTATAGGACCGAGTTTTGGGCCACAGGTCTTGATCACCAAGCGTCCTCCAGGTGAGGAGAACAACGAGGAGGCTCTGCGCAGCTTTGTGCCAGCAGGCGGCTGTAGTGTGCCGGTGAGGTGTTCAGGAAGCACTGTAAAAAGAACGGACAGGTGAGGTACTACGTACCTATGCTAATAAGCCATAATAATTTAAATGCTAAAATGTCCGCACCTGATCCTCTTAAAACTCGGGCACACAAATCGGATGTTCAGTGTCCCATTGACCACAATGGACCACTAAACGAAGCTTTTAAGAAAAATGCGAAATGAAGCCACTGAGAGCTAAAACAACATGCAAACAATGCCACAGTGCAGCTTTTCTCAAACGGGTCAATTTTGAAATCATTTTAATCAACTCTGTCTTCATTGATCAGAAGGTTTTTGCAGATTTGGAATTAAAAAAATTTAACTGCAGGAATCCTAAAATCGTCTCATCAGTGACGTTTATAGAGCCATTAAAAAATTAAATATGTGCTGAACAGACAAACGGAGGTGTAAGAGGCCTGTGTGACCAGCAGGGGGCAGCAGAGGACCAACAGCCGCAAGTTCCTCCTCAGAGAGGCCTGAGAAGGTTCTGCACCTTCAGCTCCTCCAGGAGGTCCTCAGCAAAGTGTCAGAGTTTGTTGGTTTTTTACCTTGGTCGGCAGCGTCACAGTATGAAACTTGTAGCCAGGGGGCGCTGCAGCTCACTCAACACCTACAAGGTTTGAAAAGGAAATTGAGTGGAATTCATCTGGAATGAAAAGAAAAGCACAACTACAGCAGAAAAACTGAACACAAAGACGCACAAAGTTTGAACTACTCACTGATTTTCTTCTTCTGTTGATTCAAATGAATTTGACAGAAATAATATCTGAAAAAATAGAAACCAAATGTTAAATTTCGACATTTAAAAAATGGACAGATTCATTTACACCCAGTAAGATAAGAAGATATTTAGCTCTCAGCCAATTCGAGCTGCTGCTCCTGTGTGTGTGTGTGTGTGTGTGTGTGTGCGTGCGTGTGTGTGTGTGTGTGTGTGTGTGTGTGTGTGTGGATGTGGTGGTGTGTGTACCTGAATGTGGGAATGGGTGTGTTTAAGTACATCACTGGAAGTAGGCTGCCAAATAGTGCGGCCTCCGAGGCCGCAACCGCCCCACGCCAGCGACGAGCCCAGGGCGGCGGGGCCCGGACACGGCACACCCGCCGCAATGCCGGCCAGGAAGAGGCCCGGAGCAGCAGGCCCCCGGACTGGAGGGCACCCGCCCCACGAGGAGCCAGGGCAAGATGACAGGGAGGCAGATACCCCAAGGAGAAGGGACACCACCCGGGGCGAACAGACAGCAGAGCCCGTCCTCCGGACGGGGGCCCCCCAGGGCAAGCGAGACCGGACTCATCCCCATGACAGGACCCAGCCCCTTCACCCACCGGGAGGATCGGTACCCAAGGCAGGCCCGGGCACCCAGAGGCCCCCCCCCTACGGACCCAGTATGGCGCATCGCCGCAAGTGGTGAGGTCCCCATAGGCCCAGCCGGTCTCACACCCCAGGGGCACCGGACTGCACAGGGCCCATCCAGAGTGGGAAAGATTGTTTTCTTAGCGATAGATAAGGAGGTGATCAGCATGCGAGATTCTGCCTTATCTGATGTGATATCACTGAGGTCCCCTAAGAGACAAAAAGAAGGAGTGGCTGTGATGTTGTAACCAACCTGTGCTGATAGATCATTGCATACTACGTGCCAGAATTTATTTACTGGTGGGCAATGCCATACAGCGTGTAGGTAATTATCTGGGACATTAACTGTGCAGTGTGAGCAGGTCTGAGAGGCGGTCATGCCCATCTGAAACATCCGCTGTCCAGTGTAGTGGATCCTGTGGAGTACTTTAAAATGTATTAATTGTAGAATAGGTTGTTTTATCAGTGAAAAGGTGTTCAGGCAGATTGTTCGCCAGAAATTAGAGTGAGGCTGGAGAGACAGGTCTCTTTCCCACTTAACAATTGGGATAGAAATCGTGCGATCTGTATTTGTAAGCAACTCACTCCAATAGAACTGCACTCGTCCTTCTCTCACATTACATTGGATCACAATGACCAAACAACACAACAAAGACAATGATGCCACTGTGCTGCCACATCCAGACTCTGTGTAGGTCTGTAGGCCTCTTGGACCTTCATGTGAACCACTGCGTGTTGACTGGAGGTGAAACATGACCGCAGAAATGCTTTTTCATTTTAAGAACGTGGCTGCATTATTTGACTCATCAAAAAAATCATTAATAAATAATCCAAACTGCATTTTCATTTTCTTATTCATGACTGCTCATTCTTGTACTTTTTTTTTTAATTCAAATGAAGGAAAACACATTTGAGATTTAATTTTCAAAACATGCACCAGCAAAGAGTTACCAAAATTCAATATGAAATGTAAAATTCAAAAATGAAAAAGCAATAGCAGAATGCTTTTTCATTTTAAGAACGAAGCTGCATTATTTGACTCATAATTAAAATCATTAATAAATATTGCTATATGCATTTTCATTTTCTTATTCGTGTCGCACCTTTTATGACACAATCAAAAAGAAAACTGAGGGCATTGCTTTTTAATTTTCGTGGTCCTGCCCTGCACAAGAGTTACCACAACTGGAAAACGAAATCGCAATCTCGAAGTAAGCGCGCGGCGCAGGAAAGTGACGTCAGCAGCTCTCCACCTGTGGGTATGGCGGTATGACGCCAAGTGTCATTTGCCTCCTGTTATGTGTAAATTCTAATGTTTGTGAATTTAATAAAGATATATATATATATATATTTTTTTTTTATTTATTTATTTAAAAAGAAAAGAAAAGAAAAAAAAGGTATGGCGGTATGACACCACTTTGCCATCGTTACTTCTTTCACGTCATTGAAGTTGCCGGTAATCGAGATTTAAATCGCCGAAAAACGTGGACCACTGACAGATCTCGCACCAGCATCTGCCACCAGTCGACGGATTGATCTGTTGCTTCGCATCCTTCGTCGGATGGACTGGTGGCCGACGCCGAACAGCTGTTACTCCACCCATGTAACAAATAGCTTTAGCTTTGATGTTGTGCTGGTGCATCAAGGTGTTCCATAACTGACAACAGGTTGGCTAGGGCAACCTTGTTTGCGTCCGTATCTGGGACGGCAGAATACCTGCTCAACTCGGTCCCGAGCATCAGATTCAGATACACTATTCAACTCCACCTGGGAAGCTAAATCCAGCAGGGTTTGAACAATTGTGTCAATGTACGCCATGCTCAAATCTGTCCGACCAACGAGATCTGTCAGTGATCCACGTTTTTCGGCGATTTAAATCTTGTTTACCGGCAACTTCAATGACGTGAAAAGTAACGATGGCAAAGTGGTGTCTCATACCGCTATACCTTTTTTTTGTTTTGTTTTGTTTTTTTAAATATACAGTATATATATACATTTATTAAATTCACAAACATTAGAATTTACACATAACAGGAGGCAAATGACACTTGGCGTCATACCGCCATACCCACAGCGGAGGTGGAGAGCTGCTGACGTCACTTTCCTGCGCTGCGCGCTTACTTTGAGATTGCGATTTCGTTTTCGAGTTGTGGTAACTCTTGTGCAGGGCAGGACCATGAAAATTAAAAAGCAATGCCCTCAGTTTTCTTTTTGATTGTGTCATAAAAGGTGCGACATGAATAAGAAAATGAAAATGCATATAGGAATATTTATTAATGATTTTAATTATGAGTCAAATAATGCAGCTTCGTTCTTAAAATGAAAAAGCATTTCTGTTATTATATTCTTATTTTAATTTGGATTATGGTAACTGCTTCCATATAAAACAAATACATCCATAAATATATACAATGTGAGAATTGTTTCTTGCAAGAGCTGTACTTCAACCCATGACCATCGATAAAAGTGTACACATCTAATCGTAAACAATCTGCTGCAACCTGAATTTCCACTTCTGTGTCTATAAACCAGTCACAGCTTGACTGATGGCTCTGAAGAAGCAGTTTCCATCAGCCTCTACATTCTCATTTGTACACGGCGAACCTAATGGCCATTGCAATCAGAAATTGGAAAACTTGCACGGTCCAAATGAATCTTCAAGTTTTTGCAAAGGTCTAAACAAACATCAACATCAAGGGGAGAGAAGTTACACTCTTCATTGGTCACAGCACTGACAAACTCTACGTCAGAATTATCCATGTCAAAGTGAGGAGTTTTGCTCTTCTGAAGTGACTCACTGTTGCCAGCTGGTGCTGGAATTTTAAACCGTGACCGGTTTCGCCTTGATGAAAAGAACCATGCAGAACCTTGGCTAATCTAATACCAGTGCCATGATCTGCCACTGCATCTTCACTAGTCCTAACTGATGATGGATCACAAATCACATGTGCGAGGCGTAGAACGAGCGGAGCAGTCAGAGGCAACAGAAGAAGAAAGAAAAGCCTCCTTAGCTTAGTTGATCTTCTGTGTTGCCTCCTGGACGGTGCTGGCCTCCTCTGGCTTGGTGCTGGCAACCACGGGAGCCACAGGAACCACGGGCACAGCTCTGGTCATCTGTGGCGTCGCCTCCACCTGATTAAAATAAGAAAGATGTGATTTTATGCCAATAAACATAGAAAGAAAACACTAGGCTTTACACGATCACGATTTTTATGCCGATCACCGATCAGTGAGTTTAAATAAACCGATCACCGATCACCGATCCGGTCACGTTAGGGGCAATAAATACTTGTTTCTGTACACCCCTTGCCTTCTCACGAGCACCGTCTAAAGTTGTTTGCTTTAGCATCCGTTTCAGAGTTTGCTTTTCTTTTTCTTTCTCCGCGCTGCGTTTCTTAAACTCGACATGCTCCTCTGTGTGTATCTTTTCCAAGTGCCTGATTAAATTTGTGGTGTTGAAATTTTTTTACCAAAGTTCCCCCGCAAAGTACTGTAGCGTTGCATATATTGCAGATAGCTTGTGCTATGTCTGTTTCTCTCACTTTGAAAAACTTCCACACCCCCGACACGATTGTTTGTGTCGCCCATGGATGTTGCTGTCATGAAGATTCAAAGAAACTTTATTGTCCGTCACATAGCGACAGTACTCAAAACAGGAAGAGGCACGAAGACGAAAATGAAGGTTTTTGAATCATGAGTCATTAGCTCTCGGATACAAACAAATAAACATGTCGATGCTGTGAAACTACTTTGGAGGAAATGAGACAGATTAAAAAAGTTTCAACACGACCATGACGTCATTGATCGGTGATTCATGACATGACGCCCGATCATGAACGTTTCAAAAAATGCCAAATATCGGCCGATCCGATACAGCCGATAAGATCGGTGTAAAGCCTAGAAAACACACACAGGTGATGAAGTGGAAATGAATAAGTACAAACCTGCTGCACTGCTGTGACATTGCTGGAGGCAGACTCAGTCATGTGGACAGTTGAACGTGTTGCCCACACCTGCAAATACAAGGACACAAAGTAACGTTTAAAGAACTGCATTTAGTGTCCTATCACAAAGATGCACACAATGAAATACACATATCCCAAATACCAACATGTCACTTGTTTGTTTTGGTTTTTGAGGCAACGCGTGCTGATCGACGTCTCAGGCTAGACATCTGGAAGAACATAAAGAAATTAATTCATAAACAAAGTAACACACTAATTAAACTGTACATGTACTGTACATATGTGATCTTGTGTTGATAATAGGGGTGGGGCGATACGGCTAACCCACGATTCGATACTGTGACGATATTTGGCCCACGATAATGACAACATCACGACACACGATATCTTTGATATCTTCGAAATTTTGCCGACGATATGTGACTGAAAAAGAAAAGAATACCCATAAAAAGGAAAATGCCTGTGATCTTGCATTTATTCCAAAACTTTGTATAATGTACAAACAAACGTGCACTGCACAAGCAAACATATTAAAGTGCATGAACATTAATAACTTTCATGTAAACAAGGACAGTGCTTTCTGGTAATGTAAAGTCAGTAGCAACTTGTTTTATCTCAACTTGGGGACTTGGGATATACAAACCGACGGGAAGATGAAAGAGGGAAAAAAATCCTTTCACTGCCCCGATTCTGAAAATCAATAAAAGAAATGATGCAGACAAAATAAATAAATAAATAACCGCGTCCCCAAAATATACGGGACAAAGTGAAGTGCGTCCCCCATCAGTTCATTACGGGACAGGCTTTTTAGTTGCCAAATATGGGACAATCGCGTATTTTACGGGAGGGTTGGCAGCCCTATCTAGACCACAGACGGAAATTAAATGAGGTTTTGTCATTTTCCATAAAAAACGGGACAAATTGTGTCCCGGGAGAGATTTTATCTTTCCCGGGACAGGTGGTGAAAAAAGAAAACAATTCTGGGAAAAACGGGACGGGTGATAGCGAACGAGGCAGCTCTGCAGATTCGTAGTGTTGCCATTGTATTTTACCTTCGCAAAACAGTTGTTGCAGATTGCATATTCTTTATGATGTTTCCTCCCGTCATCCGTCTCGTAAAAGCCAAAGTGGGTCCACACTTTAGAGTGGTAACTTGCGGGTGGGTCTTTGATTTGTTTTCCGTTGTTGGTATTTTCCGCCGTTCTTGCATGTGCTCTTCCGTTGTTAACTCGTCTTATCCACCGGCCGCTGCTTACGCCTACTTGACTCTTACGGGATTAGCGCCCCCACAAACAGGACAGGAGAGATTAATAGTTGACGGTGACAACGGGGTAAATCCATAATGTGTGTTGAAATAAAATATTGATATTTGCCGTCAGTGTATCGATTATTTATTGCGACAGAAAGCACAACAATATTAGTTGATAAGTGTATGAATAATTGTGTGAATGTTACCGTGGCAGCTGGGGAAACCCTGCCAGATGACTCCACGACGGTCTCCATGTGGTCCAGCAGCACAGCCTCACTGAACCACACGGGATTGGACGGGATGTCTGTGTGAAATGCAGTCTCAACAACTGTTGGTACTGTCTATAAAAAAAAACAGGAGAGGAAATCAGAGTCAACTTAGGATAAGTGTTCATTTTTAAAATAAAAAGTTGCACAGTTTGACAAATACACGATTGGGGGGAAGAAAAAAAAAAGAGGGATGAACAGGTTACCTCAACCTCCTGTCCAACAAGAGTCCATTCAGGAGCAGGTCCATACACTGGCATGTAGACAGGACCTGTCACAACCACTCTGGGAGACACCCTGGGCGATGATTGGTTGTGGCACAACACCCCTGGCCTAGGTGAAGGGGGTGCGAGCTGATGGAGCATGCAGCATGCAGACGCTCCACCAAAATCAGTCCTGAGGTGCACCTAAACAGAAAACAACATGTTAACACATATTTGTCGTATCAAATGAAGAGCAAGTAAGGCTGAAGAAGGCAAAACTTACACCATCATAACACCACCATGTACAGCTGACGAAGGGGGAGGTGATCGGCCATATACACAAATGTTAAACCTGGAAGAAGTGTCACATAATCAATTATGTAATCACACAATTCTAAGAAATATCTGTTAGCACAGTGTCACTGAAGAGAAAAAAATACAACAAAAATATGTATTTTACACACCCATGCGTGCAGCAACACGATGATATACTTGACGTAGCGCTGTTTGTAGTTCTGGCTTGACAGTCAGGCGAGGTGGAAAGTCAAGCACAAACACCTACAAAATAGTTGTATAAAAAAAAAAAACCCCAAACAAACATAAAAATGCAAAATAAATTCATGAATATTCTTGTTATTGAACTATGGATCATGGAATTACTTGATATTGATAAAACAAAGTGGCGATGACATTCATGTGTTCAAATTTGTTTGTCACAGCAGATAAACAAACCTTGGGCCAGCGGTCCAACACAGTTGCCAGTAGCGCAGCAAAATCCTGGGCGGAGTCTGTTACAAGCCCGTGTTCAAGGTTGTTGCCCGGGGAGAGAACACAAAACCATCCACAAGTGGACAGAGATGTGAGTCTCCCACCACCAGAACAAAAACATAAAGAAACTCGTGGCTTGACAAAATCACGACCCATACCTTCTTGTCTGGTTGCAGGGCCTAGGGTTAGGAAACCCTAACCCTAATTTCAGCTAACCCTAACCCTAACCCTAACCCTAGTTTCAGCCTTATTGTTAACCCTAATTCAATGCAAGTCTATGGGGTGAATTTTCAACTTTGTCCTAGAGACATGGGGCCACTTGCTTTATCATCAGTAGCCCTCAAGAAGCGCCCACGCTAGATTTGGGGCTTCTAGCCAATGAGGAAAAATTTGGAGCAGACACAACAGGGTTACAGCTGAGAAGGCACTTAAGATCCTCAAAGGACTGTTGCCACTCACTAGACCAAACAAATGGTTTCAATGGACTGGTTAATTCTTCTCTCGTGGCCGGCAGCTCCACTGCCTTAGTGCTGGAGATGAACGCTCAGGGGCGCCGCCAGGAATTTTGGGCCCCCTGAAAAAAAACAAAAACAAATGGGCCTCCTTTGCGCAGCGCTTGTCAAAAGCTTCACATCACTCAAAAAATACAGTATAGTTCAATAATAGTGCTTGAGTCCATCTTGACAGTGTCAATGTATTTTTATTGTGAATTCTCCACAAAGCAAACTCTTAACATTTATGAATGATTCATGAAAAAACACTTGATGTCTCTCGGACAAAGTTGAGCTTTGACCTTCATAGACTTGCACTGCATTAGGGTTTAGCGATAAGGCTGGAATTAGAGTGAGGGTTTCAGGGTTCCTCATGGGCTAGAAGCCCCAAATTTGGCATGGGTGTGTCCAGGAGGATCCTGATGAACCTGAAAGTGGCCCCATGTCCCTAGGACAAAGTTGACCGTTGACCCTCATAGACTTGTATGGCATTAGGGTTATCGATAAGCGATACAAACCTGGTGAGTTTAAGACTTAGTGACACTACGTACATGAATGTATGGGATACCCCGTCCTTACCTTGTTCCAACCTTCCCTCCACAAACCTGGCTGTCCAGTGCAGAAGTCAAAGTGAGAGAGAGAACAAAGAAGGAGGAGGGCCTGTGACGCCGCTGCTGATTGGCTCGTTGGTCGGTTGAATGAGCCAATTCTAGAGCTCCCCTCGGTGTCCACACACTGCAAAATATATCTCAGAAATAAACACTTAAATTGAGAAAGAACAGGCTAGAAACAAGTCAAATTATCTGCCAATGCAGTAAGATATTTAGACTTGGTAAGATTTCTTAAAATAAGACGATATATCTAGGCATTTGAAGAATGGAAAAACTCTTGAAATAAACAGTAAAGCACTCATTCCAAGGACTGTACTAAGTCAAATAAACTTGATACTAGCTTCTCAATTCTTTTTTCACGTTTGCTTCTTTCTTAATTTGAATGAAAAGATCTTAAAACCAGACCTACTAACAGTGCAATTCTTCTTAATTTAAGTGTTCACAATATTAGCTTTTTTTTTCTCAAATTGAGACAAAGCATCCACCCCCCCTACGCCCACTCCCCCCCCAAAAAAAATAATTCAGCAAACAGAATTAATATTGTCAACAACTATTTATTCACTTAAATTGCTGACAGTGCCTTCACTGCCTTGTAATAAAAACGTCACTACGGCATTGCATCTTAAAACAACCTCAAGCAATCATTTCTAGAACGCAAGTAACAATTGTTACAATATTCACCGTCATCATTATTGAATATTGATTCAGATTCCCTGACACTCAGTTACACAAAAAAAAAAAAAAACAGTATGGGGACAGCATATAGTGTTGTGTTCCTATCACCACTGATAACATGTTTGTTCCAACAGACTCCCACCCACCCTCAAGTTACAACTACCAGGGGAGTGTATCACTACCTATGCCTAGTACACAGCTCTACTCCCCAATAAAATCTTTCCATTCTGCCATGGTCTTTTTTGTATGAGGCTGTGGTGTCTCACTCATGGATAGTGTCCTGTAGCACTTCTATCTGAATGACAGAGAGAAGGGTTGCCACACACTTTTGAATATGTGAGGTGCAGGGCATAGTAGTAACCCATCAGATGAAGCAGACCGTCACTCAAGTCTTCCGTGGCTCCAAGACAGATGAGACAGCGGGTCCCATCAAACAGCAACACAGGGTGCAGAAAGACCTCTTCTGCGAGTACATTGTGGGATCTTCTGTTGGCTAAAGAAAAAGAAGAAGGAAACGCCACATCCATGCATGGAACTATGAAGTGTTGAATGTGAGAAAATGCAAACAAACTTTCACCTGAATGACATGAAGCAGTGCCTCACTGGCATGTCCCAGCTTCTTCGGTGGTGGACTTGGTGAAGGAAAGAGTGTGGGGAGTGCCCTGAGCAGCGCGATGGAATATTCCACTGGAATAGAACAAATCAACTTTGAGTTCAAAGTTAGTCTTCCTAAAAATGAGTCTTATTAGGTTTGTGTTGATCACAAAAAAAATCTTATTTTTTCAGCATGAAGAGTATTACCATTCTGCATCTATTCATTCAGCGCAACATAAACCATCCTATGTCCAAGGAAACAGCTACACAGTCAATTAGAGACACAGCAAAATGACTCTACTGAACTACATCCAGCGTTATGCGTGGCTTCATCACTTCATTTTTTTTCCAAACACCATAAAATTACACATTGGTGCAGAAGTCTTCCCATCTCTTTTTTTAGTTCATCAATGAATTTTCTGTTGCCCTTATCCAGAATGCGCCACAGCTCATTCATCGCCTATAATGCAAGTCAGTGTTAAAATCTGCAAAAATGCTTGCTTTTCATCATAAACCAAAACAAGTTAATCACTTACATGATAAAGATCCTTGACACATGGATATGCATCCAGGATCTTTGTTGGCCTTGTCCTGTTCTTTCAGAACATCACTATCAATGAAGGATCTTCTTGCTTGAAACTGCAGGTCAAGAATTTGGGAGACAGCATCTTGGTTGGGTTTTGGTTTCTTGTACAGCTCCTGCAGGGTCTGATAATGTCTGGCCTGTGCTGTCAGACCATCTTTGGCTGATGAAATGGAGGAGACAAATCAGTAAATCAGTCAAATGGATGAAATTGTTTGGAGCATCAAAATATATCAAATGACAATTCAAATGTAAAAATGCCTGTGATATATCATGATATCCAAAACTATCATAACATTGCCTAGCTTTCATACATTATCATTATTGTTAAAATGGACATGTTTCTACTTACGTGAAGTGTGGCCATTATCAGAACTGCGCCCTGGTGTGTGACACAAAATAATTGTTGATCCACCAATTGAGTCTGCATCATGATCTTCTTCTTGGTCACTTGCTGAGAAGTCAATGCGATGCCTTTTCTTCTTGTGGCCCCTCTCTGGTGAATCTCTTGTGAAGATTCTTCTAAGTGCTCGCCTGTGGTAAATAAGATTTCACTCCCCCCCCATGCTCCTCACTTTGTACATATATATATGACTTGAATACAGAACTGTCCATTTGTGATGTTTTGCACTTGGAGTAAAGAGCCTATAGGTTTATTTAAATAAAGATGGAAAGTGAACATGCACAGATAAAAAAAAGTATCAGCCAAAAATAACCACACGCTTCAAAATCTAAGTGCGCAAAATAATATAATCACTTACATGTTTCATTGTTTTGTCTTAATCCTTCAGCATGGGATAATACTCCACTAGTCTTTTAGCCATTGCAGTGACTTCATGCTTAGAAGGGTACCAGACCCCCTCTCCTTGCTGACTGGCTCTCAAGATAGAAATCATGCTGGTGACAGTGTTTGTCACCAGCCTGCATCTCAGCTCTTTGAACATGACACATTTCCCCTCACTGGCAGGGCGGGCCATCTGGAAGTAGTGCTTACGAGCTTGCTCCAACTCACTGTCTGTATAGAGGGTGGGCAAACTTTTTTAGCAACGGGCCACATGACAGACCTGCATCGAGTCGGCGGGCCACGGAAGGGGGGGTTGTAGGTAGGTACAGAATTCATACTTCAGTGCCTTGGAGCGAATAGCTTCGCCACTCAACTGGCCAAGAGACATGTGGCCTGTCCTTCTCCAATGCAAGTCGGTGGGAAAAGCACAGGAGTTGGTGTCTGCTCTTTTCTTAGAAGACAGCCTGCAATATGATGTTGTAAAGGAAGCAATTTTTCCTGCTTATGAGCTTGTTCCTGAGCCCTACCGGCAAAAATTTAGGAACCACAGAAAATCTAGTGGTCAAACCTTTGTCGAGTTTGCATGGGAGAAAAGCAACCTCTTTGATAAATAGTGTGCAGCTAATGATGTCAAAAATGACTTTGAGTCACTCCATGAGCTCGTTCTTTTAGAAGATTTTAAAGACTCTTTGCCAGAGAAGGTGGTAATGTTCTTGAATGAACAGAAAGTGTCGTCATTGTCCAAGGCTGCTGTCCTCGCAGATGAGTTTGTGTTGACCCACAAAAATGTCATCTCATCTTCCCCCCCGATCGGACACGCCTTCTGCTTCTCGTCCCACAAGAGCCGAGTCTAGCCACCTCCCCCTTGAAAAGGCTAGAGGGAAGGGACTTCTGGTTTGGCCATAAAGCGGTAGACTGCGCGACACCAGGGCTCTCGACCGTCTAGGGTAAAAACTCCCCGAAAACTTGAATAACTATTGTCAGATATCATATTAACTACAAAGTGATCAGGGGAACGTTGAAATGGGAAGGAAAACTTGATTCAACCAAAAGAGAAACACGGTAACAGACAATATGGCGGAACTACCAGCTTGCTCTGAAACAGAGGGAGATGGCGAAACAAACTCCTCATGACTAACGACGCGGAAAAGGGCTCGGACATAGAAATTATTAGCAAGGAGATAAGGGATTTAAAAATGGAATCAAAAGAAGTCATTCGCACGTTTGGAGAAACACTGAGGAACGACGTGGAAAAAGACTTGGATGACTTCAAACACGAAATAAATCAACAACTTGCGAAAGTCGTCACCGAACAGGAGCTCCAGACCGGCAAGATCAACCAGGCTGAGTCGCGGATTGAAAAGCTAGAACGTTGGGCACAGGAAGCTAATGACGCTCTGGTCATATCATTGAGAGAACAAAAAGCTCTTCAGGACAAGTTAACTGACCTGGAGTCCAGGCCGAGGAGAAACAACCTACGTATCTATGGAGTCACTGAAGGAGAGGAGGGAGAATCTGTGGCCAAGTTTGTGTAAGACCTGCTGAAAAGCGAACTGCACCTGCCAGCAGATTTTAATTTCCAAATTCAGAGAGCACACCGCTCATTTGCACAGAAGCCAGCGGACGGTGCCCAACCGAGACCCATCATTGTTAACTTTCTGGAATTTACTACCAAAGAGAGGGTCCTGAGAGAGCTATGGACAAAGAAAATAGAACTGGGGAAGAAAGTACCGTCATTCCATCACGATTACACGACAGAGATGGTCCAAAAGAGAAAGGAGTACAACACTGCTAAAAGAATCCTGAAGGAGAAGGGCATCCGGCTCCAGACGCCATTCACCAAGATGAGGACCCACTGGGATACGGAAACTCGAACCTACAACAGCGCAGAGGAGGTAAAGGAGGAATTGGCGAGATGCGGCCTGGCGTCGAAGACGGCGGTGGCGACGGGTGCGGAGGGGCCTGCGGCACTCGGTGCCCCACACTACGACGGAGTGGCAGTACAAGGAGGGATCCTGGAGGGGCTACGCATCAGCATGACGCATCAATACGCATAGATCATCATCTATCAAAAAAAGACTAGATGTGGCGAGGGGGAGGGTCTGGCGGAGGTGGAGACAATTCAGATGGTGGGTATAAAGGAAAATTGGGGGGGAGAGGGGTACGTGTAATGTACGTGTTACTTACTTTGCAGATAAGCTGTACCCTATTTCTTGTTCTCATGGTTATCTTAAAAGATAACCATGAGACAAGACAATTCTGATGTTGGGTATAAAGGAAAATGGGGGGGGGGGGGGGGTTGCCTGACAATGCCACCTGGGGAGTTGCACCCCAGGAAATAAACTATAATAAAATTCCTCGGGCTACACAGGTTCGTTACGCTTTGAAATTTAAGAGGACGAGACGGACTTCCTATGAAACAGCTTTATTTGACAACAATTTAAAATAGACCAGGTTTAGCTGCCTGAGTGTCAAGGAAATAAGTACCATACCAAAAAGACTGTTCAACATAAGAAAATAAGGGGTGTAGTATCTGAATCTATGTATATGACATCATGTGATCTTATGTATATGGCCTGATGTGAACTCAGCAGTGAACCTGCTGCACTTCTTCCCTAAGGGCGTCTCAGGGTCCATATATGGTCTTGTTGTTGCCAACGGCCACCAAATTGAAACCAGATGGTCATTGGGGGTGCAACTGTGGAATGTATACATTCTCCCCCACTTCTAGCATCTTCCTCCCTGGTTGCTGGGAGGTATAAAAGGTGATGGGAACAAAGCATCATCGGAGTTGCTCACATCTGGCCCAGAGACATCCCCAGGCTTTCCATGGTGCCTGTCTGACTTTTGACTTCTTTGCAAATAAACCAGTTTTTATACAACTAAGTCTGTGTCAATGAAGACTCCTTCAACATCTACATCACTTGAATCCACCAGAAGAATTCACCACAGGGGAACAGGGCCAAAGAAACCAAAGAAAACTCAAAAAAGGGAATAAACAAAGCTAAGGGAATCACTACAAACCAAAATTCACGCTACGCCAACTCCTGTCCTAAAGAAAAGAGAACAAAATGAACATACTAATACCTTGAGACACCCAGGCAAGCGTTAAACAGTTAGAACGAAAGGAAAACTTTTATTTATTCTTTGCACACACACACACACAAAACAAAACTGCCTGGGTGCAGTCGCTCCAAGTCGCTGCCTCCCCGCCGAGCGCCAGAGGAGGAGAGGGGGCGGGGGGCTTCAGCTTTAACAGCCAAGCGGTGAATGCACAACGATCACGCACACACAGCGCCACCTCCCGATGAACGGGCACCCGCCAGGGTTCCTCCTCCAGCTGCGCTTATGGCCCAGCCCGCTCTGGGATTGCTAGCCGAAATGCTAAGAACTGCGAAGGACAGAGTTCTCAGCGTGGACACGCCAGAGGACAGAGTGCTGACTCCAGCCTGCGCTTGTTTTTAAAAGAGCTGCTTTCACTCTGCACTCTGGCGCAGGTGTAATCAGTGCGTTTACATGCAGAGCTTAATCGGACTAAGCAATAATTCGGTTTTCTCGTCCAATCGGAGTTCTCACGTTGTCCCCCTACACATGCAGCTGAGAAATTTGAATTACTGACGGGAACGTGTCCTCCTCCCAACAGTAGGGGGTGGAGTGAGCCTTTTCAGCTGGTCAGCTGCTTTCGGTTGACATATTACATCATTATGATATAGAATGATAGTTCATAATGTACGTGTTACTTACTTTGCAGATAAGCTGTACCCTATTTCTTGTTCTCATGGTTATCTTAAAAGATAACCATGAGACAAGACAATTCTGATGGTGGGTATAAAGGAAAATGGGGGGGCGGGGGGGTTGCCTGACAATGCCACCTGGGGAGTTGCACCCTAGGAAATAAACTATAATAAAATTCCTCGGGCTACACAGGTTCGTTACGCTTTGAAATTTAAGGGGACGAGATGGACTTCCAATCAGTCAGCTTTTTTAACAGGTAGGCAGACTCAAGAAGACATTAGACGGGTCCTATACATAATAGATCAGATCCAAAAGCAGGGCCTGCGAGCTGTTACTGGTGAGCCTTGGCTGTGTGAATTGGAGATTTCTGTATCAAGTTCTTGGGAAACTGGGGTTCCAAGAAAAGTTAATACAGTGTATTCAAGGTCTCTACCAAGAACCTATGGCAAGGATAAAGATTAATGGTACTCGTCAAGGATGTTGCCTAAGCGCTACATTGTTTGCTATGTTCATTGAGCCGCTGGCACAAATGATCAGACAAAGTAACAATCTAAAAGGAATACATATAGGAGAGCAGGGATATCTAACAGGGCTTTTTGCTGATGATATTATTTTGGTTCTCCAAGACCCGGACAGAACCTTACCTCATTTGATGTTGATAATAGAAACCTATGGTAAATACACAGGCAACAAGTTAAACATAGCAAACACAGGAAAATATAAAATCAAATGGAATTCCAAGGTTATCAAATATTTGGGTGTGCTATTGGCAAAAGATCTTTTGAAAAGGTTTGAAATCAATTAGAATGTTATTATCAATAATCTATAAGAGATCTAAGAAGAGTTTATGATTATTTTTTTTTACCCTGTGCATCTTTTGTTTTGTTAGTAGTACTTGTCATTGCTCCAACACGAATAAACATGCTGCATCCCACTAGATGGCGCATTTGCCTTATTTACAAGCACCACGGTCATCAGAGCTGATTGCTGCCACTCTCAGCAAGGTCTACTAAGATTCCACAATCTATTACACCTCGTGAGCAAAACAGGCTACAGGTAAAAAAAGCAACTCAGGCAAGTTAAACTGATTTAAAAACAAACAAACACTATAATACTAGGAAAAGAATCCTCTATATGTCAATAAATACAACAGATTGAGTATTCATTAAAAAAAAAAATGCTTACTTTAAATAAGAAAATCCAACAAACCAACAAGTGCAACACTAAAAAGCAAACCAACAATCAAAATAATGCTTAATTGCCTTAGTTTCGTCCCACACTTATCAGCTTAGCTACTAAGAATAACACACATTATTCACCTGGACAGAAGGAGGT
>NW_027466114.1:720000-770000 GCF_046127955.1 Nelusetta ayraudi
CGGCCAGCACCGAGCGATGATTGCTCACCCACTTATTGAGCTTAAATCCACCTCTACCGCACAGGTCTGTTAGCTGCTGGTACAGATGTATTGCTTGTTCCACCGTGCTGACGGCCTTTAGAATATCATCCACGTAGAAATTTTGACCAACAGTGTTTATAACCTCGGCTGGGAAGTCATGCTGATTGTCGTCGAATGAAGCACAGCTTTGGGATGACACTGCCCCAAAGATGTGGACCAGCATCCTGTGCTCTTGTAGGTCCTTTGTAATGTCCCCATCTGGCCACCAGAGGAAGCGTAAGAAGTTTACATCCTGGTAGGAAACTCTTACTTGATGAAACGTTCCCTCAATGTCAGTCATGAATGCTACAGGGCCTTGGCGAAAACGAAGCAGCACACCTAGCAGTGTACTTGTCAAATTGGGACCCTGCAGGAGCTCTTTATTTAATGATGTTCACTCACTTTCAATCTCACAGCCACTAAAAAACCTGATTGTGATTGAGAGGTCCTCAGCAGCCAATCACTGTTGGGAGTCCAGCCTTCAAACACTCCTCCTGAATCCACAGTCACATCTGTGAGCATCTGGAACTTTGGCCCCGATCCTCCACACCACACAACTTGGGATGACAGCGCCACCTACCTGTATCCTTTCAGCAGCCAGTCCATGCTCTGACCCGTTTCCACTGTGGCCTGTTGTGTCATCTGGACCGGAGTCTGGATCATCAGTGTCCAGGTTCATGGAATCTGTCAGAGTGCCGCCGTCCTGTGATGTAATGATAGAGAATCACTCTATTTATACTAATGTGCAGAACCACTAGAGTGTCATTTCTTCACTGCTGTCAGCAACAAGCATTTGGTGTCACACTGGTGTACAACACTTATGGGCTAATTAATAAGAAATGACATATTTATGAATCACCCGCAATGCCCAGATTGTTGCTGCTTATCTGCTGATATGAGCCGTCAACTGTTGCAATATAGAACCACGGGCAGGAAATTACAATTAGTGTAGAGTGTATTATAATTTAAAAGTTTACTAACGGTAGTTCTTTAAAGAAATTAGCAGGGATGGAACAGGCTAACGTGACGACGTCACCTGTAACACGGTAGGAGCTCAACCTGCTGTCACAGCGAAAACTCTGTGTTACGTCCCGTCGAGGGGGACCGAGACGCAACGTGTGGGACACCTTCCCCCACTCCCAAGCCTCATTAATTTTTCACTACAGTTGGCAGTTTCAACAAAAAACATTTTATTAATCAGTAAATGAAATAAACAAAACAACTTAACCGGTGGGCAGCAAAGGCTTCAGGGTTAGCAGCCGACATCCAGGACCGCACCTGCAAGGCGTCATCCACTCTCTCACACACACACACACACAGACTCAAAGATAGAGGCACCTATACCCACCTGTGGGTCATATCACCCCCTCTCTTAAGAACTAAACCCTATTAACATACCTACAAACAAAACTAAACAAGAAAAACAGCTCAGTTCCCCCAAAATAAAATTCCGCAGCTAGTCCACATGTACACGTGAAAACGCATCTGCCAACACATTATCAACCCCCCTTCCTGTGGCAAATCTGGAGATTGAAGTTTTGCAGGAGCGGAGACCACCGCATCTACGAGGGCATTATAGTCTGTAAAAACCTGACCCCAAATTAACATCAAGATGGGCACTGTCAGAAGGAGAGCCAAAGCTTTATTCTGAACTTCCCAGAAATGACTCTGTGTGCGTGCTGCTTAGTTGTGGCATGTCCCTCTACTTTATGTCATGGTGCAAAACTGACGTACGGCGGGGGTGGTCAGAAAACAATAGTGGGTGGCTCTCAATTAATTTAACAATATCATGACGGGCTGATGCAGGCAAATGGGACAAAAACAAGCTTAAGTTATTCATAATTTCAGAGTTTCCCAGGCGCGCCAAAGGAACACCGATTTTTTTTTTTTTATTATTTTTTTTTTCTTTCAATGAGCCCTCACTCCGCCAATGGGCACGGAGGGGGCGGAGACTCAGGCGACACATTTTTCCGAGCAACGTAACGCCCGGTTCACACTGGACGTGGAAGCGCCACGAAGCGCCACGAAGCGCCGAGCGCTTCCATTCAGCGCCCATGTTAATCAATGTAGTAGTTCACACCAGACGCCAACAGGCTCGCGGCTTCCCTCGCGGATCGCGCCATGCATTTAACGTCAGTTCACTGGACGTGGAAGCGAAGCGCCGCCGAGCGCTTCCATTCGGCGCCCACGTTAATCAATGTGGTGGTTGCGCGGCTCGCGGCATGCATTTGTTGTTTCGGCGTCTGCTCTATTTCGTGCGCGAGCCGCGAGCGATCCTCGTCTACAGTACAGGAAGTCGCTCAATAAAAACGAGAAAATCCGGTGAATTTTCAAAATGAACTAATTTCAAAATAAAAACCGAATGACAAATTCGATCATATATCATATTTCTATGTTAGATTTGTCAGTACATTGTATCAGAGTGCGAGAGAGATTAAACACACACACACACACACACACACACACACACACAGAGGAAGACTTGATCAAAACACGTCTGTTTGATCCTAGAGATGCCGGTCAATGATCATTATGAAAGAGGTCTTGTCTTGAGATGGACACCTGAGTGCGTGTTTCTATTTATTTACACACACACACACACACACACACACACACGCACACACACACACACACACACAAAAGTAAACTACGGAGCGGGCTGGCTTACGGGGCGAGGGGGGGCGATGATGAAAATGTTTTTGTTTTTTTGTTTTTTTTCAAAGAAAAAAAAAAAGAAGCTCAAGTGGGAGTGAAAAAAAGACTGCAGCTGAGCAGAAGCGCTTGTCGACCGTCGCGGAGCTGTTCCCGTCTGGTGTGAACCAGTTGGAGCCTCGCTCGTGAAATTCGTCGGCGCTCCGCTTCGTGGCGCTTCCGCTTCCATTGAAATGAATGGCACGAGCCGCGCGCCTGTTCGCGTCAGGTCTGAACCACTACATTCAGTGCCTTTACATGGCACTAGAGAAAATCTAATTACTGCCGTAGTCCGATTATGATCGGAGAACTCACGTGCGTGTAAACACCTTACTCCGATTATGATTGGAGTTTGAGAACTCCGATTGGAATCGGAGAACCCCGACTGAGACACCCAGATAATGCGATTGGAATTCGAATTTCTCTGCCATGTATACGCCTTAATCGGACTATTAACTGGACAATGCAAGTGCGCATGCGCCACGCCTCGCTCTCGCGACTCATGACCGCACAACTACGTCGTCTAACAAAACAGACGGCGCGAAACAACCTGGCAAACGCGAATAAGAATGTTGACATTTGGATTGAGGATGAGACCGGGGCGATGCTTTCTCTTCTAAAAGAGATGGACATATTAAAATAATGCGCAACGGAGACCTTTTTAAAAAGGGTAGCGCAGCAAATGCAGGGCTCCGGATTTACGCAGCCCTGAACAAATACGTATTCCTTCGTATTTATATTTCTACCTTTTCGTTCACATTTTTTGTAAGTTAGAAGAATTTTAACTTTGTAAATAAAAGCACAGCAAAGACATGTTTTCCTGATTTGTTTTTATTTTGGTAATTTCGCTGTTATTCTGCTGGAAACGGTGTGCAGCGGCACCAGCTTCCTCTACGGTCGGCACTTTAATGAGCGTGTGTATAACTGAAAACACCGTTCCTTTGCAAAACCTGTACACAAACTCTCCCACCAGTCTGCTCCGAACCCGAATCCAACAAGAACGAGAGTTTGGGGTCCGTAGCGACGACACAAAGCGTAGCATCGAAGTGTTGTTGTAGCCCTCCAACAGCAAACAACGTTCTTGTCTGCCTTTTAAAATAACCAGGAGCACAAGAAATAGGGTACACCTTATCTGCAAAGCAAGTAACACGTACATTATGAACTATCGTTCCATATCATAATAGATTTAATATGTCAACTGAAAGCAGCTGACTATATATATATATATATATATATATATGTTTATATTAACCTCTTTCATTGAACTCCAAAACATACATGGTCAAAATCCATATTATTATGTTGTTGTTTTTTTTAAATGCTCATACAAAACAAAAAAAAAGTGTGACATCCACTTGTAGTGCATTATTTCTGCCAGCAAGCTTCTCTTGTTACGACTGAATACATTGAACCATTTTTCCTATATACTCACTTGAATCAGATACCCTGCAAGGACCCCGAGGTGATCGGTGAAGTGACGCGCAACCAGCACGTGACCTCTACGATGAACTTCCACCCACGGAAGTACAATAGGAGGACACGGCTTAAATAGTATGGCTTGTCCACCAGAAGGCTGTATTATGGTGTACATAATATAAAACTTATATAAAACTTCGGCCCAGTTCTGCTTGTATTGCAATGGTTGGTGTTCCTGAAGTTTCATTTTTCGTCCCTTTTTATTTTTTACATCCATGTTTGTGATGAAATAGTATTGTGAATCGCGAGCTCGCATTGCATGCTGGGAAACAGCGTCACTCAAGGACGTTTTGGCTTCGTTTACACGGTCCTGAAGGGAAGTGGGTTTTAGTGCACTAGAATGGGATGAATGTGTTCAATCAAGCAGTACAAACCTGATTAATTGTCTTAATACTTGACTTCGAATGGCCATATTGTTTAGGATTAGAATTAGATGACAACTTGTTCACAATATTTGCAACTATTCAATTTGACCAGCAGGTGTCAGTAGAAGACGAAATTTCATGTTGACTATTTCCTAATGGAAGTGCTCTCTTTACGTTGGATTTTTCTCATAATTATTTGAAGTGTAGGCCTGTAGTTGATGAGGAATCACGGTGTGCTAACGCTACTCAAACAGCTTCGATGAAAAAAGGGAGTGTGATTTGGGTTTGTGGTACATTATGACAATCTTGGACTTGCAAGACTGAGGCAACGGTTCAATTCCCATCAATGTGTATTATATATGTGTTATTTAGCTCATCTATTCTACATTTTAAATAGATCACATTTGACATCTGACCCACTGAACACTTACTATTGAACATATTTTTAAACTATGGGCTATTTAGTCTTGTTTTAGGATATAATATAATTCATTGCACAAACTGTCAAGTATAGAGCTATAGTCTACTACAATCAGTCGTGCCAAAAAAGAGACATTGTCTTTATTTTTCATTTTTATTTTATTGTGTCAGCATTGAACCATACAAGCATGTAGTGTTGTCCAACAAGAATGCATGGCGAATCAAATCCCAAACAACCTATGAAACAATGAACACGTTTCCATTGCACTTTATTGAGCACTAGATGACCTCCTCGAGCACTGTGTCATTGAAGCCTCGAGGAATGAACCATTTTTTGAAACAAGTGTCAACAAAGCCTCGATCGGCCATCACTTCCTACGGCTGCGTGCTCTAACACAATTTCAGAAGTGACTAACTGCAGAGTTGGGAGCGGAGGAGGGATGACCGTCAGGCTGGCTCGACTGCTCCTCCTTCTCAGCCGTGGCGCGTCCAATCAGCAGCCGACATCGAGGACCGCACCTGCAAGGCGTCATCCACTCTCTCTCTCACACACAGACACAAAGATAGAGGCACCTAGACCCACCCGTGGGTCATAACACTCCGTGTGGATCTTTTCACTCTGGCATTGAAAGAGGGTGCTAGCGCTAGCCGTTTGCTAAGCTATGTACAGACAGCACCACCGCTTGCCGAACCACATAGTCACACCGTTTATATACAACAACTCGTCATCAATATCTCTAAAGTAGAAGTCAAGAACTTTTTTCAAAAACGATAACTAACTCACACTTTTTTGTGTGTTTATAAAAACAAACTAAAACAAACTTAAATTGAAGTCATATTTCACTTCGTTTACGTCTGTCAAATGAATATTTACACAGGAAAATCTTTTAGTTTTACGCAGCAGCACCTAAATGCACCTCGCGTTCTGTGACGTCACCCCTCTTTCACAGCAGTATGTTGACGAGCGACTCGCGGCGGGAAAGTCCGATATGCCACTTTTTCCCAATACGACAAAGAGAGTGACAAAAGCCAATGTCTTGTGGTGGAAAGACACAAAATATGTGGCTTGCTTCTAAAAAGGGAAAAACCCAGACAAACCTCCATTTAAGAAGCAGCAGTGGCCCACTCCCCCGCCAAAAAAAATAATTAATCAAACAGAATTAATATTGTCAACAACTATTTATTCACTTAAATTGCTGACAGTGCCTTCACTGCCTTGTAATAAAAACGTCACTAAGGCATTGCATCTTAAAACAACCTCAAGCAATCATTTCTAGAACGCAAGTAACAATTGTTACAATATTCACCGTCATCATTATTGAATATTGATTCAGATTCCCTGACACTCAGTTACACAAAAAAAAAACAAAAAAACAGCATGGGGACAGCATATAGTGTTGCTATATCCTGATAACATGTTTGTTCCAACAGACTCCCACCCACCCTCAAGTTACAACTACCAGGGGAGTGTATCACTACCTATGCCTAGTACACAGCTCTACTCCCCAATAAAATCTTTCCATTCTGCCATGGTCTTTTTTGTATGAGGCTGTGGTGTCTCACTCATGGATAGTGTCCTGTAGCACTTCTGTCTGAATGACAGAGAGAAGGGTTGCCACACACTTTTGAATATGTGAGGTGCAGGGCATAGTAGTAACCCATCAGATGAAGCAGACCGTCACTCAAGTCTTCCTTGGCAAGCGTGGTGGCGGGAGTGGCTCCAAGACAGATGAGACAGCGGGTCCCATTAAACAGCAACACAGAGGTGCAGAAAGACCTCTTCTGCGAGTACATTGTGGGATCTTCTGTTGGCTAAAGAAAAAGAAGAAGGAAACGCCACATCCATGCATGGAACTATGAAGTGTTGAATGTGAGAAAATGCGAACAAACTTTCACCTGAATGACATGAAGCAGTGCCTCACTGGCATGTCCCAGCTTCTTCGGTGGTGGACTTGGTGAAGGAAAGAGTGTGGGGAGTGCCCTGAGCAGCGCGATGGAATATTCCACTGGAATAGAACAAATCAACTTTGAGTTCAAAGTTAGTCTTCCTAAAAATGAGTCTTATTAGGTTTGTGTTGATCACAAAAAAAATCTTATTTTTTCAGCATGAAGAGTATTACCATTCTGCATCTATTCATTCAGCGCAACATAAACCATCCTATGTCCAAGGAAACAGCTACACAGTCAATTAGAGACACAGCAAAATGACTCTACTGAACTACAACCAGCGTTATGCGTGGCTTCATCACTTCATTTTTTTCCAAACACCATAAAATTACACATTGGTGCAGAAGTCTTCCCATCTCTTTTTTTAGTTCATCAATGAATTTTCTGTTGCCCTTATCCAGAATGCGCCGCAGCTCATTCATCACCTATAATGCAAGTCAATGTTAAAATCTGCAAAAATGCTTGCTTTTCATTATAAACCAAAACAAGTTAATCACTTACACGATAAAGATCCTTGACACATGAATATGCATCCAGGATCTTTGTTGGCCTTGTCCTGTTCTTTCAGAACATCACTATCAATGAAGGATCTTCTTGCTTGAAACTGCAGGTCAAGAATTTGGGAGACAGCATCTTGGTTGGGTTTTGGTTTCTTGTACAGCTCCTGCAGGGTCTGATAATGTCTGGCCTGTGCTGTCAGACCATCTTTGGCTGATGAAATGGAGGAGACAAATCAGTAAATCAGTCAAATGGATGCAGAATGAAGACACAGTTCCTGGCTTCATTCGGGGCAGCCTTGTCTGGTACGGTGGAATTCTCAGCCGAGAGGAAACCAGATCCAAAACATTATGAACAAGAGAGAAACAATAGACACAATTAGGAAAAAAGAAAAAAAAGTGTTATGCTCGATGTTTTCAGAGCAAAGTAGGTAACCAATCACATCTACACTAATAAGGGCCCAAATCCGTTTCCTCCTGAGAAAGTGTTCTGGTCCAGGAAAAAGGTCTCTCAAATCATCACGACGGAGGGTGTGGAGCAAGACTTCATCGATGTTGGCAGCTATAAAGACAGTCCAATCATTAACAAACCTTTTAGACTTAACAACTCATACATTTTTTCACTAATGAATTTAATTCAACTTGACAAGTCAAACCAAGTTTGTTTTGTGCCAATTTCTGTTATCAGAATTAATTGTAAATGCAATTCAGTTTAGACATTTTGTCTCAAATTTGTAAAATACTTCTTTTTGAAATCAGTGTCAGCATACAGTTATTTTAATTACTTAGCGGACCAATCGAAATCATGGAAATTTTTTCATACCTACACATGACATACCATTTAAAATTGATACTGTGACATCATCCAGCTCATCCATTATTGGACCCGGTTTGGATGTCCATTTCATTTCTCCTCAATCTGGCAGGGAAAAAAAAATCATCATATTAAGGTCACAATTAGGACAAGCTAGCCTTCCGACTCAAGATCCGTTTTTTTACAATGCCCATCTGCCATGGATCCCAAAGTTCCCATGCAATTAAAAGTTGTGACACCTTATCTGAATGATAACCCTAGACAGCTCAACGGATTGCTAGTCATACAGACAACAATCAAAATTGGAGTGAAACTTGTAACCACAATGCCTGCAACATGGTGGTACTTATGGTAATAATCATCAAATACCAGTGTTCTTCGTGACCAAATGACAACATCTGATAGGATTGTGCCACCTTGAACTGCAATCAACTTAAATTTTGATAAAAACAAGCAAATTGTACCTAAACTACATCTTCAATCAATCCAATTTGAGCACCCTCTACCCCATAAACTGAAGATACTGCAATACAAACTTGGTAGTACAGTATTTCGTCATGCCACATATAACTAGGAATGATAATTGCTTGTTCACATGACTAGAATTGCAGTACATCAATCCAATACAAAATACACACTTGTGACACTTGTCATCAAGCTCATAAATCCATCGAGTCGAGATGAGCACGTGCAAGGAGTCGGACTCCGTGAGTTCATGTAAACAGAGCATTGCGTTTGCATAAATTATGCACGGCTATCGAGCTAGAAGCCGAGTCCGATTTGGTGCACATAACCACACTATAATGCCTGTCAATGTCCTAACCCATGCCACGCAACACAAACGTGAGAAACCGATTTGAGTTAATATAACACTTGCGTCAAACAAAGAATAACTAACTGTACATATCATGTCTACAGGAAGGAGCTGGTACATTAAGTGAGAATATTCAAGAATATTAAGAGAAGATATATTCAAGGTTGTCCTGAGGTCAACTGTACCAACCATTGCCAGAGCTTATGGAGCAATTTGATGTTATTGTACAGTAAAAATGGAATATTGGAGCTGTTGGAAAAAAAAAAAAGAAAAAAAAGAAAAAAAAAAAGCCAACTTTAAGGCTTAATATCTCCAAAATGATACTGTACATATGCTTGATAATGACTGAGGATATAGTCAGGGTGTTCCTCAGGTCAACTGTACCAACCACTGACAGAAATTATGGACCAAAGCAATGTTACTGTACAGTAAAAAATTGAGTACTGGGCCCTTTTTGCCTGTTTGAAAAGCTAAAAAAAAAAAAGGAAAACAACAACTTTGAGGCTTAATATCTCCAAAATGGTACATTAAATATGCCTTATAATGATTGAAGATATATTCAAGGTTGTCCTGAGGTCAACTGTACCAACCATTGACAGAGCTTATGGAGCAATTTGATGTTATTGTACAGTAAAAATGGAATATTGGAGCTGTCGCAAAACAAATCAAAAAGCCAACTTTAAGGCTTATTATCTCCAAAATGATACAGTAATCAATCACATTTAGAAATCAAATGTTTCTAAATGTCAAGTCAGTAATGTCAAGTCAGTGCTTGATGTGTCATCAGCAGGCGTCGGCGTCAGGAATGGGGCATCGGCGGGTTTCAGGCGGAATCGCCAGGCGTTGGGAAGCGTTGGCGGGTGTCGGGGGCTCGTGGCCAGGTGGCGGACGTCACGGCAGGCAGTGGCCAGGTGGGCTCAGTCCCGCAAACGCTGCTTACAGCTTTAATTTTGTATTGCTTTGATAACATTGTTTAAGTTGAGTTTAAATTTACACTATTTTTTTTTTCTTATCTGCTAATTGTTCAAAAATGCTGATGTTAATAGTGTGTTTGCACAGTAAATGTTATGGCACTTTAATTCATATGGCAGTACATTTAAAATAACTGGCCGTCAAGTTCCAGGAACTGACAAACTGCACTGAGTTGAGTGAGATTCTCCAAAGGAACTCCAGTATAAATGTGGACTTTACATTCTAGTCCCCTGTGAAGAAAAACCCAAAAGTGAACGTTTTTGTGCCTCACCCTTTCTAACTGGGACATTTGCAAGGGAACGCAGACTGGTTATGCATATTGAATATTCCTGCCTTTAGTGAGAGATCGGTGAGAAACAAGTTTTTGTGTCGTCCTGATAAAAGAAAAATGTTTCTGCTGTTACCTCAGAAATTGCCCGTTATTATTGTGGCTCAGGATTTTGTAGGTAGATTTTTTTTTATTTTTCATAAGGAACAGGATAACAGTAATGCCCTGGCATTGGCAATAAGCTTTAATTTTGTATTTGCATTTTTTTTAACTTTAGATTTACATTAAAAATGTTTCTGTGTAAAGTGCTGATGTTAAGTGTTTGCACGATAAATGTTATGGTGCTTTCGTTTATATGGCAGAACATTTAAATTAAAGTGTATGAAAGACTTCTTTTAAATTCATTATTGGCTTTTGCGTATACAACGTGATTAATCGTGATTGATCAGGTAAATCATGCGATTAATTGCGATTCAAATTTTTAATCGTTGCTGTAGTGCCGCATCTGGGCCTAATCTTCTTTTCACAGGACAATAGGAATTTATTGCAGCACGGCCTTCCGATGAGCCACGTTGGGAGGACGCAGAGGTGGTACCCGATTGGCTGTGATGCGACTCTTCTGATGATCAGATCTCATTTGGGGTCAGGAGAGACCGTAAAATACCCATTTTAGGAAAACACTTTCCCCACAAATCACAGGGGGGAGTCAGTCCAAGGGGACCTGGCGCCAGGAACGAGGGGTCCTGCTTGGAACTATCCCCAAAGTTTACGACTCTTATCTGCTCCAGGACATTCCTCAGCTTTGAACAACAACACCAGATGTTCATGAAGGACTCACATTTGCAAAATGTTAAAATGTTAAAAACTGTATTTTCTTCTCCACAGGGACACTTCAAACTCACGTATTCACAATTGTTGTCAAAATTAAAGCACAAATGGACTTTGAATGGTTTCCCTAGCTCAAGGTTTGGCCAACTCAGGATTCCATCTTGAAGGAGATGTACAATGGAACTTCAGGTGGAGCCACAGTGCTTTCAAGAGGCAGGAATAGGAAGTGCCTCTGGGGGGTTGATGTAGACTTGGACAAACGTTTCATCAGTTTATCTCCCTCTGCGTTACACAGTTAATTCTTTCCTTCCCACATTTCTCTTACATGCCCCATGCTACACTCTAACAACTTTCACTCTCATTAGGGTTACAACTATGGCACACTCGTGTCTTAGCTATCTCTAGCATTACACACATATACATATGCACATATATATATATATATATGCACATATATATATATATATATATATATATATATATATATATATATATATATATATATATATATATATATATATATATATATAGATACATACACTCATATACGTTGGTAATCTGTGTTTCATATGTCTATAGTTATGTCGGCAAAAATAAAATAAAGATTTGTTTATGCCTTTGTTACCCTGTTTCATTAAAATCTCATTTTCAGGTATGTGTGTTTAGATTAGGTTTATACATATGTTGATATATTTGGTACTTTATAATTAAGACGGTTCAATATGCTTGTAAAGATAATGTCGTTTCTATCTGCTTAGTTATTTCGTTTTCGTTCTTCCCTTCTTCTTAAGGTTGTCCCAGTTCAAAAAAAAGGGGCTATGTGATTGTGTTTATTCATCCTGTGCTTGTTTCAGTCATTGTCGGTTTTATTGGTTTATTGATTTATCAGCAACGAAACCTACACTACATACATGCTCATCATACGCAACTGGTATAGGCGGACCTACCAGTTTTAGGGTCTGAACGGCCTCTTCATTGGCTCTCGGAGAGCGGGATACCGCCCCCGTCCCGAAACTTTAAGCTAGTGAATTTCACTCTGCCGTTCAGAAATTTCTCATCCCTCGTTTTGTGAAGGCCTTGTTTTCGTTTGTTTTCCCTCTCGTACTTAGTTCGTTTTTGTCGTAATTGTTCATTTTTGTTTAAATCATTTTTGCCTCGGCATTAAGCCAACTCTTTGCTCAATTTAAGCGGCAGCTGACAGCCCTGAGACTCGTTCCGAGACCGCTACTTTCATTTTAATTTTTACCTTTTTCAATTTTTCCTTCCACAATCTCGAGACCGATTTTTGTAATTTTTCCTTTTTCTGTTTTTAATTGGCTCAACGTTGCACCTTCGAAGTAACCGAGTAGTTTGTTTGATCACCGCACTTATCTCGGATTACGCAAAGAAGAGCGCACGTCGATGCTGAACTGCCAGTGAAGACATCTCCCAGACAACAGCAGAGCGGGCTTCCAGCGTCTGAGCTTGGTGCGTCCATCTGAGCTCCCTGCGCGCTGCCGGACCCGAACGGCCCGGTACCATCTCCCAGGACCACCTTGGAGGACCATCAAGCAGCGATCTCCCAATCACCTGCGGGCCGACGCTCATCCAACGTAAGCCTCGTCACTCGCTTTTGTTCTGAAGTCTGGTATGCATCATAATAAATTTAGTCTTAAATTCTAAAGCCCGTAAACAGTCTGGTTGGCTGTTCCAACAGCCGATAGGTCATAATTTTTCTTTCCCTTTTATTTTGCCACTTTAGGTCTCAGTTTAGGGTCCGTTTCCAGTCACACACGCACCCACATGCCCACACAACACACACGCACAACACACATAGATACCTTTCGTTGCTGGTGGTGTTTTGTAGTCATTTTGTGTCATACTGCCTCGTTTAAACTGTTTGGTGTTTGTTGAAATAAATGCATATTGAGCCTGATGTCGTTGTTTGACTGGGTTATTAAAGTGTAGTTCAAATCCCTGCGTACCGGCCAAGAACTCACCATTAAGGGGAAACGGTACTGAGACTGATTCTAGTGTTTCTTGCTCACACTAACAACCAAGAGCAGGTGGTGCTCCGTAAATTTTCATATCAAATATTCTTTCCTCTGTTCCGAGTCGGTCCGTCCGTGGGAGCAGGGACGGCGTCACGCGTCCTCCCTGTCCCCTCGGAGTCCCTCTAGCGGTCAGACTAAGAATTGCATGTAAAATCCATGTTTATATATTTGGCATTCCGTTTCATTCCTTAGGGAGTTTGATCGTTCAAATTAAACAATCCTCCTCCCTCCACTACATTGCCCAGCCCCAGTAAAAACATTTTTCTGGTGCCAGCATTTCGTGAGGCAGAAGTTGATTCATACTTCAGTGCTTGGAGCGAATAGCTTCGCCACTCAACTGGCCAAGAGACATGTGGCCTGTCCTTCTCCAATGCAAGCGGGTGGGAAAAGCACAGGAGTTGGTGTCTGCTCTTTTCTTAGAAGACAGCCTGCAATATGATGTTGGAAAGGAAGCAATTTTTCCTGCTTATGAGCTTGTTCCTGAGCCCTACCGGCAAAAATTTAGGAACCATAGAAAATCTAGTGGTCAAACCTTTGTCGAGTTTGCATGGGAGAAAAGCAACCTCTTTGATAAATGGTGTGCAGCTAATGATGTCAAAAATGACTTTGAGTCACTCCGTGAGCTCGTTCTTTTAGAAGATTTTAAAGACTCTTTGCCAGAGAAGGTGGTAATGTTCTTGAATGAACAGAAAGTGTCGTCATTGTCCAAGGCTGCTGTCCTCGCAGATGAGTTTGTGTTGACCCACAAAAATGTCATCTCATCTTCCAAATTCAGAGAGCACACCGCTCATTTGCACAGAAGCCAGCGGACGGTGCCCAACCGAGACCCATCATTGTTAACTTTCTGGAATTTACTACCAAAGAGAGGGTCCTGAGAGAGCTATGGACAAAGAAAATAGAACTGGGGAATAAAGTACCGTCATTCCATCACGATTACGCGACAGAGATGGTCCAAAAGAGAAAGGAGTACAACACTGCTAAAAGAATCCTGAAGGAGAAGGGCATCCGCTTCCAGACGCCATTCACCAAGATGAGGACCCACTGGGATACGGGAACTCGAACCTACAACAGCGCAGAGGAGGTAAAGGAGGAATTGGCGAGACGCGGCCTGGCGGAGAAGACGGCGGTGGCGACGGGTGCGGAGGGGCCTGCGGCACTCGGTGCCCCGCACTGCGACGGAGTGGCAGTGCAAGGAGGGATCCTGGAGGGGCTACGCATCAGCAGCGACACGAGCCAGAGAAAAGCTACAAGAGTTTCAAAGATTCTTTGATTAAATTCAGAGAATAAAGGGAAGAAAGCTGGTAGGGATGTTCTAGTATGACGGGTGTTTTTAAGTTGACAAATTATTAAAATTGAATTCCCATGTTAATAGAAAAGAGACTGTGGGAAGTCCGGGTCGCTCCTTTTTTTCTAACGTTGGACTCATTTAGAACGACTAAAATACTCATTGCAGGTTCAAGTGTCATTTCTAAGTTAGGTTAGATTTTTGACTGCCTTCACGCGGGCCGGACAGAGACACGCCGTAGTTTGGCCATGCCTGATCTACAGGAAACACATCTCTCTCAACAAGAGCACGACACACTGAAAAGATTTGGATATAGAAATGTTTTTTTTAGCTTGTTCAGGAAAGGCCCAAAGAGAGGTGTCACAATATTAATCTCTAATTCTATCAGTTTTGAAGTTGTTAAAAAAAATAAAACAAAGAAGGGAGATATGTAATAGTCAAAGGGAAATTGGATGATAACTCAGTTACTTTGGTCCAGGGTTGGACAAGTGCTTTTTGAAATCACTGTTTGAGATCATAGCTGTGGAAAGTGAAGGAATCCTAATATGTGCAGGGGATTTCAACATGATTTAAAAGCTAAACTCGACACAACTAATGGCAACAGAAGTCAGACCCGCCTGTCGAAACTTGTCAACGTCTCTCTAGCCGAACTCGGGATGTTTGATGTTTGGAGGGACCTCCACCCGTTACAGAGGACTATTTTTTTTTATTAACATTACAGACAGATACAGAATAGAGGAATGTAAAATAGGAATGACTGACTTGTACTGACACAGTATTAATTACCTTATTATTTGTCTAAATAAGAGGAAGAAAAACACACTTTGGAGATTAAATGTGTGTATGCTAAATAATCCAAAAACACTGGAGGAGGTTAAGAAAGAGATTAAATGCGCTATGGAGGAGAACATAGATAGTCCAGTAGACACTTCCATACTGTGGGACACAATTAAAGCTGTGATGAGAGGGAGGTTAATAGCGAGGGCAGCCTATCAAAAAAAGACTAGATGTGGCGAGGGGGAGGGTCTGGCGGAGGTGGAGACAATTCAGATGGTGGGTATAAAGGAAAATTGTGGGGGGGGGGTGCCTGACAATGCCACCTGGGGAGTTGCACCCCAGGAAATAAACTATAATAAAATTCCTCGGGCTACACAGGTTTGTTACGCTTTGAAATTTAAGAGGACGAGACGGACTTCCAATGAAACAGCTTTATTTGACAACAATTTAAAATAGACCAGGTTGAGCTGCCTGAGTGTCAAGGAAATAAGTACCATACCAAAAAGACTGTTCAACATAAGAAAATAAGGGGAACAGGGCCAAAGAAACCAAAGAAAACTCAAAAAAGGGAATAAACAAAGCTAAGGGAATCACTACAAACCAAAATTCACGCTACGCCAACTCCTGTCCTAAAGAAAAGAGAACAAAATTAACATACTAATACCTTGAGACACCCAGGCAAGCGTTAAACAGTTAGAACGAAAGGAAAACTTTTATTTATTCTTCGCGCGCGCGCGCACACACACACACACACACACACACACACACACACACACACACACACACACACACACACACACACACACACACACACACACAGGACCAAAACCCAAAACAAAAAGGTAACGATCACTGGGGAACAAGATATTAATGAACTAAAAAAGGAAATCAAACTATAACAAAATCGCTACTCAATAGAAAACCCAAAGTTTCACCAAAATTTCACAACAAAACAAAGAAAAGAAAACCAACCAAAAAAAGTGGTTACGCTAACAAAAGAAACAGACAAACTGAATTGTCTAAACCAAATAAACCAAAATCAAAGGAAAAGTGTCCGCGTTGTGGTGGTGACACCGCTGTTACCCGGCTAGACTGGTGCGGCAATTGATTGCGAGGACATCGCCGCCGCAACAGTAACAGAGGGGAATGGAGAAAACAGAGGAAGACGGAGCGACTGCACCCAGGCAGGGGGTTGAGACCAGCGTCCTTCCAGTACCCGTCTCGGCGCACCGGTGTTCAACTGCAAGGCAGCCTCCCCGCCGAGCGCCAGAGGAGGAGGGGGTGCCGGGGGGGCCTGCGGTGAATGCACAACGATCACGCACACACAGCGCCACCTCCCGATGAACGGGCACCCGCCAGGGTTCCTCCTCCGGCTGCGCTTATGGCCCAGCCCGCTCTGGGATTGCTAGCCGAAATGCTAAGAACTGCGAAGGACAGAGTTCTCAGCGTGGACACGCCAGAGGACAGAGTGCTGACTCCAGCCTGCGCTTCTTTTTAAAAGAGCTGCTTTCACTCTGCACTCTGGCGCAGGTGTAATCAGTGCGTTTACATGCAGAGCTTAATCGGACTTTGCAATAATTCGGTTTTCTCGTCCAATCGGAGTTCTCACCTTGTCCCCCTATACATGCAGCTGAGAAATTTGAATTACTGACGGGAACGTGTCCTCCTCCCAACAGTAGGGGGTGGAGTGAGCCTTTTCAGCTGGTCAGCTGCTTTCGGTTGACATATTACATCATTATGATATAGAATGACAGTTCATAATGTACGTGTTACTTACTTTGCAGATAAGCTGTACCCTATTTCTTGTGCTCATGGTTATCTTAAAAGATAACCATGAGACAAGAACATTGTTTACTGTTGGAGGGCTACAACAACACAATGTCTTCGATGCTACGCTTTGTGCCGTCGCCACGGACCCCAAACTCTCGTTCTTGTTGGATGCCGGTTCTGCGCAGACTGGTGGGAGAGTTTGTGTACAGGTTTTGCAAAGGAACGGTGTCTTCAGTTATACACACGCTCATTAAAGTGCCGACCGTGGAGGAAGCTTGTGCCGTTTCCAGCAGAATAACAGCGAAATTATCGAAATAAAAACAAATCAGAAAAACATCTCTTTGCTGTGCTTTTATTTACAAAGTTAAAATTCTTCTAACTTATAAAAAATGTGAACGAAAAGGTAGAAATATAAATACGAAGGAATACGTATTTGTTCAGGGGTGCGCAAAGCCGGAGCCCTGCATTTGCTGCGCTACCCTTTTTGAAAAGGTCTCCGTTGCGCGTTATTTTAATATGTCCATCTCTTTTAGAAGAGAAAGCATCGCCCCGGTCTCATCCTCTCTCCAAATGTCAACATTCTTATTCGCGTTTGCTGGTTGTTTCGCGCCGAAGGCAATAATTCAAATTTTTTTATCGCGCGATTAACGCACACGGTGCTTTTTGAAACTTTGGCCGCTCCGTAGATTGTGGAAACGGGAAATGAATTGACTCACAGCACACAGTCACACGCTTGCAGCCGGCTTGTAATCACAACAAAAAAAAAGAAAAAGACACTGAGCGTAGATGAGCACTAGAAAGGACTAACATGGATAAGGCGTCGATTGTAAATGGAAAGTTCCACTTCAAAACCCTGCCAGATGGCAGTCTTGACAGGACAAAAGTGATATGCATTTACTGTAAAGCTGTATTTAGTTTAAACCGGAGTACGAGCAGTCTTACGTTTCACTTGTCTGCGAAGCATACAGCTGACGCGGAGAGCCCTCCGCCCCCTTCTGAGGTAAAACAAACCACGTTGGATGGTGTGGCACGGAGACCACTGGCCGCGTCCACCACACGCCAACTTTCAACAGCGGGGGCTAAATGGGTGTGGCTACGGCTTGCAGGCCAATTAATGTGGTGGAGGACGAGGGTCTGCGCGATATCATATATATTATACTGACTATGGATGAATATGACACTGACTGGATGATTATGGCACTGACTGTGGATTACTATGGATGCTGAACAGCTGTTATAGGCTATACTGCCTAACTGCACTATATCAGTTGAGTCCTGTACTGTATTGCACTGCCCCCTGTTTAATGCACACTTTATTTATTGTTTTGATTTAATTTAATTGATTTTGTGCATCACAGTTTGATGCAATGCATAAGTGTCATCCTTTTGTCTTAATGGCTGCTGAAAAAAGGGGATGAATAGTTCAAGTTGGAGTTGAAAAGTAAAATAGAGAAATTTTGGTAGTACTAGTAATCATTACTATGTAATGTTACAGTTATGCCCATCTGTTATCTTTGTTGGGCTTGACTTTATGATTATTTTTTTTTTACCCTGTGCATCTTTTGTTTTGTTAGTCGTACTTGCCATTGCTCCAACACGAATAAACATGCTGCATCCCACTAGATGGCGCATTTGCCTTATTTACAAGCACCACGGTCATCGGAGCTGATCGCTGCCACTCTCAGCAGCGTGCGTCTACTAAGGTCTACTAAGATTCCACAATCTATTACACCTCATGAGCAAAACAGGCTACAGGTAAAATTAAACATCTTCAGTTGAGCAACTCAGGCAAGTTAAACTGATTTAAAAACAAACAAACACTATAATACTAGGAAAAGAATCCTCTATATGTCAATAAATACAACAGATTGAGTATTCATAAAAAAAAAATGCTTACTTTAAATAAGAAAATCCAACAAACCAACAAGTGCAACACTAAAAAGCAAACCAACAATCAAAATAATGCTTAATTGCCTTAGTTTCGTCCCACACTTATCAGCTTAGCTACTAAGAATAACACACATTATTCACCTGGACAGAAGGAGGTTCTGAGGAACGTGTTGGTCCTGGAGCTTCCTGGTCAGGATGTTCGGGAGATCCCTCTGGCTCAATGTCTGGAGCGCCAACATATTTTAGAATTGCTCCTGCAGAGACAAAGCTCATTAGATCATCAAGCAAAACAGATCAGAAGCGCATTTTCCTATTTTATTATTACAGTGATGTTGCAGTAATATAGGAAAATTAAAAATTCATTTGTTTTTAAATTAAACATTATGGTTGCAGTGTCCCTTTAAAGCTTTTACCCAATTACAAAACTGTCATTTTTAAGAGTTTTTGGCATTACTTTACACACTGTACTAGTTAAAGTAATAAAACTAAGATAAATGACCCACTGCCACAACAGTCTAAAATAGTCAACACCATGCCAAATAAAGTATTTCCATAAAATATTTCTTTGAATTCTAAAACAGTAGCACATTTCTAATTAAGGGCCTACAAAATACAAACTAAGCTTAGTAAATTCATCCTAAGTTAAGGCTAAAATAACATTAAGAGTCAAATATGTGAACTGAACAATAACAGGGGACTGACTACAACAACAACTACAACATGCCCTCCCTCCCGCCCTCCCTGTTAGAATGTGAATAAACGGGTGTGGAGTCAATCAGTCATTCCCATGGCAGGATAGGCCAACATGGCAGGATATGGTCAACTTTCATAAAACAAACAAAAACGCTGATTCATGACGAACAAATATTAGCCAGCCAGCTAACATTTATCCGACGCTAGCTAGCTAGCTAGCTGGCTAGCAGGACAAATAAACAAACTTGGGGGGGGGGGACAACAGCGTTTCACCTCCACCTCTCCAGCCCACATCACAAACAAATAACTTACCTTTCCCTTTTGCAAGTTTTTCTTGATCAGTTTTCTTTTCCTTCCGTTTCTCCGCACCGCTGGGATAACTCCTTTTTGATGCCATTATGGTGTCTGTTTGTTTTTAATCCTCTCGCTAACGGGAACGAATGGTAGCTGTCAATCATTCACATCATACCTGTCGGCGTCGCCGGCCCGCTACGTCACAACCTGCGTGACAGTGCCGCAAGCCCCCAGATGGCGTCCCATTCCTTTCAATGAAGTTGCTCACCCAGCGCATGGCTCCCAAAACTTTTTGACTTCCGCATTGATGGGATAATAGAGCATGCGCAGTTGTGTCAGTGTGGAGACCGTCACTGACAGGCGTGCGCGCTCACGGACCGTACAAAATTCAACATGGAAATCAATGTATTTTTTATGGAACAACTGACGATTGTTGTTTGGAAATTTTAGAAATAATAATGATGATGATGATGATGATGATGATGATGATGATGATGATGATTATTATTGTTATTATTATTGTTATTATTATTATTATTATTATTATTATTATTATTATTATATTAATAAAATAGTATTATTATAATAATATACTATTATTTGTGTATTAAACAAGTGAGCAATGTGCCACTGAATAATAAATGATAATTCTTTGAAGCAACTCTCTATGGACCATAACAGCACTGCCACACATATTTTTTAATGAATAACCTCTTTGGAAAGCAGACAAAGTAATGAAATGATTGGTCTATTTATTTCATCAGAACTAAAAAAATAAAAAATAAAAACTCAACGATCTTGAAAGTTCCTCCCTTTCTCTTGCACCTGTCGATGTGTGTAGCTAACACAAATTTGCAAATATTTTGTCGTCCTCATGGAATTAAACAGCACACCATGTTAATTTATCAGCGAGTGCTCTCTCTTTTCATGCAATTCATCACGCTTAACATGTAATGCTGAATCATGAAAGCTATGGAGCAAAAAATAATAATTACATAAACCACGAGTGAAATAAAATGTGTCATTCATTCAATAAAGATTTCATTCATTCATCTTCTATACCTGCTTATTCCTATTCAGGGTCACGGGGGTCTGCTGGAGCCGATCCCAGCTGTCTTAGGGCGAAGGCAGGGTGACACCCTGGACAAGTCGCCAGTTCATCGCAGGGCCACATACAGACAAACAACCATTCACACTCACATGCACACCTACGGACAATTTAGAACGTTCAATTGACCTCACATGCATGTTTTTGGAGTGTGGGAGGAAGCCGGAGAACCCGCAGAGAATCCACACAGACACAGGGAGAACATGCAAACTCCACACAGAAAGGTCCCAGGTCCAGGCCCCGGAATCGAACCCACGACCTTCTTGCTGTGAGGCGGCAGCGCTAACCACTGCACCACCGACTATTTTATTACTTAGTTGAAAATGCCATTTTATTTTATTTAACAAAGCATATCATTATTTCATCATGCATTTAATTGTTTTGTGGTCCTGTGTTTTAGTGCTTCATAATTGTATTCTGTTGTCAAATTTGCCCATCAAAGTCAGATTAGTAATCCTGTACATCAGTTTAAGGAAAACCAATTCTAGGTAATGGATTGCAGATCTTGTAGTGACCTGTTACAATGGAAAGAAATGTATACATAATAAGTACGTCTGTGTGCCCGATATTTTAGCTAACACTAAACTTTCTGCACAACTGTCTGCATTGTGCTTTTTCTTCGGCCACAGAGAACAGAAACTTCTGTAGTTCTTTGTTCACCCTTGGTACAGTTTCATAAGCTTTTCAGTTTTTAATACGTGTTAATGTAAAAATCCACACGCGAGGCATTTAAAAATGGCGGTTTTGGACTTTCGTGAAAGACTGCCTTTGGCCAATCAGTGTCCTGAACGTGGCTACGTCACCCTTATGGTCTCAGCTCTGCTCGCTTCGAACCCCAACGAGGCAGGTACCAAAATCCTAACCCCTGGGAACGTGACAATTGTTTTTTTCAATTGAAGTTTTCGTTATTTTGTTCGTTTTCGTTAACTATTATAACCGTGGTCAGGACCTCCAGTCAGAAGATCCACTGGAGGACATTTAGAGCAAACAGTCAGACAACAGCAGCTTCACCACATCAGCTGAAAAATGGAGTTTGGATGCTTTCAGCTTCAAGTCGTGGACAGAAAATGATGCTCACACTGTCACACTGATGTGTTCTGGTGTCTGTTTTCTTCTCCAACCTTCTCTCAGCTCCAGAGGTTGGTGGTCTGCAGGAGCTTCTACAGCAGCAGAAGATCAGTCTGGAGAGGAGATGTGAACGTGTGACTGAAGGTGAAGAAGCAGGAAGTCAAACTCTCCTCAACAGCATCTACACTGAGCTCTACATCACTGAGGGACTGAGTGAGGAGGTCAACAGAGAGCATGAGGTCAAACAGCTGGAGACCAAGAAGACCAAGAAGACCAAGGAGATCCTCCATGACCGTCCAATCAGGTGCAGCCAGATCTTTGAAGCCTCACCTGAGCAGCAGGGACTCAGGGAGTCACAGTGGTGCTGACCAGGTCTCTGGGCTGGACTGGGAAGCCTTGGGGTCCCACTGGAGGAGCTGGAGGAGGTGACTGGGTCCAGGGAAGTCTGGGGGTCTCTGCTGAGGCTGCTGCCCCCGAGACCTGACTCCGGATACGGCAGTAGAAGATGGATGGATGGATGGATGGATGGATGGATGGATGGATGGATGCCAGGTGATAGAACATTTCATAAAAACAGACTCTGCATTATAACTTCTATTACACTCTAAAATACTCACTACAATATAACTGCACTCGTCCTTCTCTCACATTACATTGGATCACAATGACCAAACAACACAACAAAGACAATGATCCAACTGTACTGCCACGTCCAGACGCAGTGTAGGTCTGTAGGCCTCTTGGACCTTCATGTGAACCACTGCGTGTTGACTGGAGGTGAAACATGACTGACTGCTGTCCTCCTACCTGGACAATGCAATCTCACTTTCATTCTGCTGCAGATGGCCATTTTCATTTTACACCGTCCAAATTTACAGCTCAGGGCGCTGGGACGAATTCCAAATTGTGTGCAGATACAGGCCTACACTTCAAATAATTATGAGAAAAATCCAACGTAAAGAGAGCACTTCCATTAGGAAATAGTCAACATGAAATTTCGTCTTCTACTGACACCTGCTGGTCAAATTGAATAGTTGCAAATATTGTGAACAAGTTGTCTAATTCTAATCCTAAACAATATGGCCATTCCAAGTCAAGTATTAAGACAATTAATCAGGTTTGTACTGCTTGATTGAATACATTCATCCCGTTCCAGTGCACTAAAACCCACTTCCCTTCAGGACCGTGTCAGCGAAGCCAAAACTTCCTTGAGTGACGCTGTTTCCCAGCATGCAATGCGAGCTAGCGATTCACAATACTATTTCATCACAAACATGAATGTAAAAAATAAAAAGGGACGAAAAATTAAACTTCAGGAACACCAACCATTGCAATACAAGCAGAACTGGGCCGAAGTTTTATATTATGTACACCAAAATACAGCCTTCTGGTGGACAAGCTATTTAATCCGTGTCTTCCTATGGCACTTCAGTGGGTGGGAGCTCGTCGTAGAGCTCACGTGCTGGGTGGGTCACCCCACCAACCACCTCGGGGAAGGTCTAAGACAAGAGCCAATGGTTACCCATGCAGGGTATCACCTGATACGGGTGAGCGAGTGAACAGAAAATATGGGTCAACGTGTGCAGTCGTAACAGGAGAAGCTTGTTGGCGGAAATTATGCACTACAAGTGGATGTGACGATAATGAGTGCGGTGGATGAGGTGGAGCAATGCTCCAGAACCCGATTCAGACTACTCTCCCTCCACTTTTTTTGTTTTGTATGAGCGTTTAAAAAAAACAACATAATGATAATCGAATAAGCTTTAGTTTATTAATCAGAATTAAAACAAGTAGGTTTTGCCCTTACAAGGTTGTAGTTTTGTTATAGATGAGTTCCTTTGTTGTAGTTTGGCGCTTGAAAAACTATATATGGGATGTACCATGACCTGAGGGATTTCCTCATCCCATCCCAGCTTGTTTCTGATGCTGAATGTGAATGTATCTTGCTGTACATCCCACTGAGCTCCAAGGGCCCTCTCCATAGGGAGCTGGTCTCTGTCAAGGTTAAGTGTTTTTACCTCTTTAGCTCTCTGCTCTTCAGGAATGGCGGCCAGCACCGAGCAATGATTGCTCACCCACTTATTGAGCTTAAATCCACCTCTACCGCACAGGTCTGTTAGCTGCTGGTACAGATGTATTGCTTGTTCCACCGTGCTGACGGCCTTTAGACAATCATCCACATAGAAATTTTGACCAACAGTGTTTATAACCTCAGCTGGGAAGTCATGCTGATTGTCGTCGAATGAAGCACAGCTTGGGGATGACACTGCCCCAAAGATGTGGACCAGCATCCTGTGCTCTTGTAGGTCCTTTGTAATGTCCCCATCTGGCCACCAGAGGAAGCGTAAGAAGTTTACATCCCGGTTGGAAACTCTTACTTGATGAAACGTTCCCTCAATGTCAGTCATGAATGCTACAGGGCCTTGGCGAAAACGAAGCAGCAAACCTAGCAGTGTACTTGTCAAATTGGGACCCTGCAGGATCTCTTTATTTAATGATGTTCACTCACTTTCAATCTCACAGCCACTAAAAAACCTGATTGTGATTGAGAGGTCGGAGGAGGGATGACCATCAGGCTGGCTCGACTGCTCCTCCTTCTCAGCCGTGGTGCGGACCGCACCTGCAAGGCGTCATCCACTCTCTCACACACACACACACACACACACACACACACACACACACACACACACACACACAAACATAGAGGCATCTAGACCCACCTGTGGGTCATATCACCCCCTCCCTTAAGAACTAAACCCTATTAACATACCTACAAACAAAACTAAACAAGAAAAACCTCAGTTCCCTCGAAATAAGAATTCCGCAGCTAGCCCACATCGTAATGCATCTGCCAACACATTATCAACCCCCCTTCCTGTGGCAAATCTGGAGATTGAAGTCTTGCAGGGGCAGAGACCACCGCATCTACGAGGGCATTATAGTCTGTAAAAACCTGACCCCAAATTAACATCAAGATGAGCACTGTCAGAAGGAGAGCCAAAGCTTCTTTCTGAACTTCCCAATAATGACTCTGTGTGCGTGCTGCTTAGTTGTGGCATGTCCCTCTACTTCTATGTCATGGTGCAAAACTGACGTACGGCGGGGGTGGTCAGAAAACAATAGTGGGTGGCTCTCAATTAATTTAACAATATCATGACGGGCTGATGCAGGCAAATGGGACAAAAACGAGCTGAAGTTATTCATAATTTCAGAGTTTCCCAGGCGCGCCGAAGGAACACCGATTTTTTTTTTTTTTTTTTTTTCAATGAGCCGTCCCTCCGCCAATGGGCACGGAGGGGGCGGAGGCTCAGGCGACACATTTTTCCGAGCGAATAACGCCCGGTTCACACTGGACGCGGAAGCGCCACGAAACGCCGCGAAGCGCCGCCGAGCGCTTCCATTCGGCGCCCACGTTAATCAATGTAGTAGTTCACACCAGACGCCAACAGGCGCGCGGCTCCCCTAGCGGATCGCGCCATGCATTTAACGTCAGTTCACTGGACGTGGAAGTGAAGCGCCGCCGAGCGCTTCCATTCGGCGCCCACGTTAATCAATGTGGTGGTTCACAGTAGACGCGAACAGGCGCGCGGCTCGCGGCATGCATTTGTTGTTTCGGCGTCTGCGAGCCGCGAGCGATCCTCGTCTACAGTACAGGAAGTCGCTCAATAAAAACGAGAAAATCCGGTGAATTTTCAAAATAAACTAATTTCAAAATAAAAACCGAATGACAAATTCGATCATATATCATATTTGTATGTTATATTTGTCAGTACATTATATCAGAGTGCGAGAGAGATTAAACACACACACACACACACACACAGAGGAAGACTTGATCAAAATACGTCTGTTTGATCCTAGAGATGCCGGTCAATGATCATTATGAAAGAGGTCTTGTCTTGAGATGGACACCTGAGTGCGTGTTTCTATTTATTTACACACACACACACACACACACACACACACACACACACACACACACACACACAAAAGTAAGCTACGGAGCAGGCTGGCTACGGGGCGAGGGGGGGCGATGATGAAAATGATTTTTTTTATCAAATTTTTTTTAAAGAAAAAAAAAAGAAGCTCAAGTGGGAGTGAAAAAAAGACTGCAGCTGAGCAGAAGCGCTTGTCGACCGTCGCGGAGCTGTTCGCGTCTGGTGTGAACCAGTTGGAACCTCGCTCGCGAAAATTGTCGGCGCTCCGCTTCGTGGCGCTTCCGCTTCGTGGTGCTTCCTCTTCCATTGAAATGAATGGCACGAGCCGCGCGTCTAACAAAACAGACGGCGCGAAACAACCTGGCAAACGCGAATAAGAATGTTGACATTTGGAGAGAGGATGAGACCGGGGCGATGCTTTCTCTTCTAAAAGAGATGGACATATTAAAATAACGCGCAACGGAGACCTTTTTAAAAAGGGTAGCGCAGCAAATGCAGGGCTCCGGCTTTGCGCACCCCTGAACAAATACGTATTCCTTCGTATTTATATTTCTACCTTTTCGTTCACATTTTTTATAAGTTAGAAGAATTTTAACTTTGTAAATAAAAGCACAGCAAAGACATGTTTTCCTGATTTGTTTTTATTTTGGTAATTTCGCTGTTATTCTGCTGGAAACGGCGTGCAGCGGCACCAGCTTCCTCCACGGTCGGCACTTTAATGAGCGTGTGTATAACTGAAGACGCCGTTCCTTTGCATAACTTGTACACAAACTCTCCCACCAGTCTGCGCAGAACCCGAATCCAACAAGAACGAGATTTTGGGGTCCGTAGCGACGGCACAAAGCGTAGCATCGAAGTGTTGTTGTAGCCCTCCAACAGCAAACAACGTTCTTGTCTGCCTTTTAAAATAACCATGAGCACAAGAAATAGGATACACCTTATCTGCAAAGCAAGTAACACGTAAATTATGAACTATCGTTCCATATCATAATAGATTTAATATGTCAACTGAAAGCACCTGACTATATATATATATATATATATATATATATATATATATATATATATATATATATATTAACCTCTTTCATTGAACTCCAAAACATACATGGTCAAAATCCATATTATTAGTATGTTGTTGTTTTTTTTAAATGCTCATACAAAATAAAAAAAAAAGTGTGACATTCACATGCAGTGCATCATTTTCGCCAGCAAGCTACTCATGTTACGACATTGACCAATATTTTCTATATACTCATCTGAATCAAATGCCCTGCAGACGCACCAAGGAGTGACGCACAACCAGCACGTGACCTCTACCATGTAAGTGCCATAGGAGGACACGGTTTAAATAGTATGGCTTGTCCACCAGAAGGCTGTATTATGGTGTACATAATATAAAACTTCGGCCTAGTTCTGCTTGTATTGCAATGGTTGCTGTTCCTGAAGTTTCATTTTTCCCTTTTTCCCTTTTTATTTTTTACATCCATGTTTGTGATGAAATAGTATTGTGAATCGCTAGCTCGCATTGCATGCTGGGAAACAGCGTCAATCAAGGAAGTTTTGGCTTCGCTGACACGCTCCTGAAGGGAAGTGGGTTTTAGTGCACTGGAACGGGATGAATGTGTTCAATCAAGCAGTACAAACCTGATTAATTGTCTTAATACTTGACTTGGAATGGCCATATTGTTTAGGATTAGAATTAGATGACAACTTGTTCACAATATTTGCAACTATTCAATTTGACCAGCAGGTGTCAGTAGAAGACGAAATTTCATGTTGACTATTTCCTAATGGAAGTGCTCTCTTTACGTTGGATTTTTCTCATAATTATTTGAAGTGTAGGCCTGTAGTTGATGAGGAATCACGGTGTGCTAACGCTACTCAAACAGCTTAGATGAAAAAAAGGGAGTGTGATTTGGGTTTGTGGTACATTATGACAATCTTGGACTTGCAAGACTGAGGCGATGGTTCAATTCCCATCAATGTGTATTATATATGTGTTATTTAGCTCATCTATTCTACATTTTAAATAGATCACATTTGACATCTGACCCACTGAACACTTACTATTGAACATATCTTTAAACTATGGGCTATTTAGTCTTGTTTTAGGATATAATATAATTCATTGCACAAACTGTCAGGCTAAGTATAAGAGCTATAGTCTACTACAATCAGTCGTGCCAAAAAAGAGACATTGTCTTTATTTTTCATTTTTATTTTATTGTGTCAGCATTGAACCATACAAGCATGTAGTGTTGTCCAACAAGAATGCATGGCGAATCAAATCCCAAATAATCTATGAAACAATGAACACGTTTCCATTGCCCTTCATTTTATTGAGCACTAGATGACCTCCTCGAGCACTGTGTCATTGAAGCCTCGAGTAATGAACCATTTTTTGAAACAAGTGTCGAAGCTTCAACAAAGCCTCGATCGGCCATCACTACCTACGGCTGCGTGCTCTAACACAATTTCAGAAGTGACTAACTGCAGAGTTGGGAGCGGAGGAGGGATGACCGTCAGGCTGGCTCGACTGCTCCTCCTTCTCAGCCGTGGCGCGTCCAATCAGCAGCCGACATCTAGGACCGCACCTGCAAGGCGTCATCCACTCTCTCTCTCACACACACACAGACACACAGACACAAAGATAGAGGCACCTAGACCCACCCGTGGGTCATAACACTCCGTGTGGATCTTTTCACTCTGGCATTGAAAGGGGGTGCTAGCGCTAGCCGTTTGCTAAGCTATGTACAGACAGCACCACCGCTTGCCGAACCACATAGTCACACCGTTTATATGCAACAACTCGTCATCAATATCTCTAAAGTAGAAGTCAAGAACTTTTTTCAAAAACGATAACTAACTCAAACTTTTTTGTGTGTTTATAAAAACAAACTAAAACAAACTTAAATTGAAGTCATATTTCACTTCGTTTACGTCTGTCAAATGAATACTTGCCCAGGAAAATGTTTGCGTTTTACGCAGCAGCACCTAAATGCACCTCGCGTTCTGTGACGTCACCCCTCTTTCACAGCAGTATGTTGACGAGCGACTCGCGGCGGGAAAGTCCGATATGCCACTTTTTCCCAATACGACGAAGAGAGTGACAAAAGCCAATGTCTTGTGGTGGAAAGACACAAAATATGTGGCTTGCTTCTAAAAAGGGAAAAACCCAGACAAACCTCCATTTAAGAAGCTCGCACAAAGCAGTAGTGAACATTTTTATTGAGACTGGGAAGTAGACACGACAGTTTGACTCAGTTGACTCAAATATCCTGTGGCGATGAGAGTGGTTATGGCTATCTGATAAAGCAAGATTTAATATTGGGAATTTAACAAAATGAAAAGGAACCGACAATGCCACCCTGGGAATTTCACCCAGGGAGTTCTATTAAACACAAAAGTAATAATTAGGCACACAGGTAAGTTCTACGAGGAAGGAGTAGGAGACGTGGTTCAGAATGTTTAAAATATGAAACCAACTTTTATTCAACATTTAAAAATAAAAGGAACAAACAGACCAACACTTAAAACGGAGCTACTGAGCTCCTTATTCTTGGTGTAGAAACTGAGGCTTACCGATGAGGGGGCCAAACGGGGGAGGAACCAAAGAAAACAAGGAACACCCCACTCACACGTGACACACCTGCAAAGAAAGTGAAGTGCAAAAAAAAAAGAAGAAAACAACCACAATCCCGGGTCACAGCACGCGAAGGGGCCCACCACCCGGGACACCGCCACCACCAGCAGCTCTCAGTGACTACAAAAGAAAAGATAAACAGTTGGTTACTAAAAGTTCCCTAAAATCTATCACATGTACTGAAATAGCAAGAAAAACAAAGAAACAATGCAATTACACACACACACACACACACACACACACACACACACACACACACACACACACACACACACACACACACCAACCAAGTTCCCACCAACCACGCACACCCATACATGCACGCACGCACACCACTGTAGCTGGACCGGCGACTTGATAGTGTAACGTCTGCTGTCTGAGGGTCAGCAGTGGCGACGTAAGCAAACGAAGAAAAACACAACGAGAACGGAAAAACAACAAGTAAAACCAAGGCGGGACGGAAGCAACATGCACCGTCCACCGTCTGTACGGGGCGGCTAGCACAATCAAGTGCGGGCGAAGCGGCAGTGTTCCTGCACTTATCTTATAGGACCGAGTTTTGGGCCACAGGTCTTGATCACCAAGCGTCCTCCAGGTGAGGAGAACAACGAGGAGGCTCTGCGCAGCTTTGTGCTCGCAGGCGGCTGTAGGGTGCCGGTGAGGTGTTCAGGAAGCACTGTAAAAAGAACGGACAGGTGAGTTACTACGTACCTATGCTAATAAGCCATAATAATTTAAATGCTAAAATGTCCGCACCTGATCCTCTTACAACTCGGGCACACAAAGCGGATGTTCAGTGTCCCATTGACCACAATGGACCACTAAACGAAGCTTTTAAGAAAAATGCGAAATGAAGCCACTGAGAGCTAAAACAACATGCAAACAATGCCACAGTGCAGCTTTTCTCAAACGGGTCAATTTTGAAATCATTTTAATCAACTCTGTCTTCATTGATCAGAAGCTGTTTGCAGATTTGGAATTAAAACATTTTAACTGCAGGAATCATAAAATCGCCTCATCAGTGACGTTTATAGAGCCATTAAAAAATTGAATATGTACTGAACAGACAAACGGAGGTGTAAGAGGCCTGTGTGACCAGCAGGGGGCAGCAGAGGACCGACAGCCGCAAGTTCCTCCTCAGAGAGGCCTGAGAAGGTTCTGCACCTTCAGCTCCTCCAGGAGGTCCTCAGCAAAGTGTCAGAGTTTGTTGGTTTTTTACCTTGGTCGGCAGAGTCACAGTATGAAACTTGTAGCCAGGGGGCGCTGCAGCTCACTCAACACCTACAAGGTTTGAAAAGGAAATTGAGTGGAATTCATCTGGAATGAAAAGAAAAGCACAACTACAGCAGAAAAACTGAACACAAAGACGCACAAAGTTTGAACTACTCACTGATTTTCTTCTTCTGTTGATTCAAATGAATTTGACAGAAATAATATCTGAAAAAATAGAAACCAAATGTTAAATTTCGACATTTAAAAAATGGACAGATTCATTTACACCCAGTAAGATAAGAAGATATTTAGCTCTCAGCCAATTCGAGATGCTGCTCCTGTGTGTGTGTGTGTGTGTGCGTGCGTGCGTGTGTGTGTGTGTGTGTGTGTGTGTGTGTGTGTGTGTGTGTGTGTGTGTGGATGTGGTGGTGTGTGTACCTGAATGTGGGAGTGGGTGTGTTTAAGTACGTCACTGGAAGTAGGCTGCCAAATAGTGCGGCCTCCGAGGCTGCAACCGCCCCACGCCAGCGACGAGCCCAGGGCGGCGGGGCCCGGACACGGCACACCCGCCTTAATGCCGGCCAGGAAGAGGCCCGGAGCAGCAGGCTCCCGGACCGGAGGGCACCCGCCCCACGAGGAGCCAGGGCAAGATGACAGGGAGGCAGATACCCCAAGGAGAAGGGACACCACCCGGGGCGAACAGACAGCAGAGCCCGTCCTCCGGACGGGGGCCCCCCAGGGCAAGCGAGACTGGACTCATCCCCATGACAGGACTCAGCCCCTTCACCCACCGGGAGGATCGGTACCCAAGGCAGGCCCGGGCACCCAGATACCCCCCCCCTACGGACCCAGTATGGCGCATCGCCGCAAGTGGCGAGGTCCCCATAGGCCCAGCCGGTCTCACACCCCAGGGGCACCGGACTGCACAGGGCCCATCCAGAGTGGGAAAGATTGTTTTCTTAGCGATAGATAAGGAGGTGATCAGCATGCGAGATTCTGCCTTATCTGATGTGATATCACTGAGGTCCCCTAAGAGACAAAAAGAAGGAGTGGCTGTGATGTTGTAACCAACCTGTGCTGATAGATCATTGCATACTACGTGCCAGAATTTATTTACTGGTGGGCAATGCCATACAGCGTGTAGGTAATTATCTGGGACATTAACTGTGCAGTGTGAGCAGGTCTGAGAGGCGGTCATGCCCATCTGAAACATCCGCTGTCCAGTGTAGTGGATCCTGTGGAGTACTTTAAAATGTATTAATTGTAGATTAGGTTGTTTTATCAGTGAAAAGGTGTTCTGACAAATTGTTCTCCAGAAATTACAGTGGGGCTGGAGAGACAGGTCTCTTTCCCACTTAACAATGGGGATAGAAATTGTGCAATCTGTATTTGTAAGCAACTCACTCCAATAGAACTGCACTCGTCCTTCTCTCACATTACATTGGATCACAATGACCAAACAACACAACAAAGACAATGATGCCACTGTGCTGCCACATCCAGACTCTGTGTAGGTCTGTAGGCCTCTTGGACCTTCATGTGAACCACTGCGTGTTGACTGGAGGTGAAACATGACTGACTGCTGTCCTCCTCCCTGGACAATGCAATCTCACTTTCAATCTCACAGCCACTAAAAAACCTGATTGTGATTGAGAGGTCCTCAGCAGCCAATCACTGTTGGGAGTCCAGCCTTCAAACACTCCTCCTGAAGCCACAGTCACATCTGTGAGCATCTGGAACTTTGGCCCCGATCCTCCACACCACACAACTTGGGATGACAGCGCCACCTACCTGTATACTTTCAGCAGCCAGTCCCATGTTCTGACCCGTTTCCACTGTGGCCTGTTGGCTCATCTGGTCCAAAGTCTGGATCATCAGTGTCCAGGTTCATGGAATGAGTCAGTGTGCCGCCGTCCTGTGATGTCATGATAGAGAATCACTCTATTTATACTAATGTGCAGAACCACTGGAGTGTGGAAGCAGACAGTTACCATAATCCAAATGAAAAAGCAACAGCAGAAATGCTTTTTCATTTTAAGAACGTGGCTGCATTATTTGACTCATAAAAAAAAATGTTAATAAATAATCCAAACTGCATTTTCATTTTCTTATTCATGACTGCTCATTCTTGTACTTAATTCAAATGAAGGAAAACACATTTGAGATTTTTTTTTCAAAACATGCACCAGCAAAGAGTTACCAAAATTCAATATGAAATGTAAAATTCAAAAATGAAAAAGCAATAGCAGAATGCTTTTTCATTTTAAGAACGAAGCTGCATTACTTGACTCATAATTAAAATCATTAATAAATATTCCTATATGCATTTTCATTTTCTTATTCGTGTCGCACCTTTTATGACACAATCAAAAAGAAAACTGAGGGCATTCATATGTGTAAATTCTAATGTTTGTGAATTTAATAAAGATATATATATATATATATATTTTCTTTTTTTATTTAAAAAGAAAAGAAAAGAAAAAAAAGGTATGGCGGTATGACACCACTTTGCCATCGTTACTTCTTTCACGTCATTGAAGTTGCCGGTAATCGAGATTTAAATCGGCGAATAACGTGGACCACTGACAGATCTCGCACCAGCATCTGCCACCAGTCGACGGATTGATCTGTTGCTTCGCATCCTTCGTTGGATGGACTGGTGGCCGACGCCGAACAGCTGTTACTCCACCCATGTAACAAATAGCTTTAGCTTTGATGTTGTGCTGGTGCATCAAGGTGTTCCATAACTGACAACAGGTTGGCTAGGGCAACCTTGTTTGCGTCCGTATCTGGGACGGCAGAATACCTGCTCAACTCGGTCCCGAGCATCAGATTCAGATACACTATTCAACTCCACCTGGGAAGCTAAATCCAGCAGGGTTTGAACAATTGTGTCAATGTGCGCCATGCTCAAATCTGTCCGACCAACGAGATCCGTCAGTGGTCCACGTTTTTCAGCGATTTAAATCTTGTTTACCGGCAACTTCAATGACGTGAAAAGTAACGATGGCAAAGTGGTGTCATATCGCTATACCTTTTTTTGTTTTTTTAAATATACAGTATATATATACATTTATTAAATTCACAAACATTAGAATTTACACATAACAGGAGGCAAATGACACTTGGCGTCATACCGCCATACCCACAGCGGAGGTGGAGAGCTGCTGACGTCACTTTCCTGCGCCGCGCGCTTACTTTGAGATTGCGATTTCGTTTTCCAGTTGTGGTAACTCTTGTGCAGGGCAGGACCACGAAAATTAAAAAGCAATGCCCTCAGTTTTCTTTTTGATTGTGTCATAAAAGGTGCGACACGAATAAGAAAATGAAAATGCATATAGGAATATTTATTAATGATTTTAATTATGAGTCAAATAATGCAGCTTCGTTCTTAAAATGAAAAAGCATTTCTGTTATTGCTTTTTCATTTTTGAATTTTACATTTCATATTGAATTTTGGGAACTCTTTGCTGGTGCATGTTTTGAAAGTTAAATCTCAAATGTGTTTTCCTTCATTTGAATTAAGTACAAGAATGAGCAGTCTTGAAGAAGAAAATGAAAATGCAGATTGAATGACTTATTAACCATTTTAATTATGAGTCAAATAATGCAGCTTCGTTCTTAAAATGAAAAAGCATTTCTGTTATTATATTCTTATTTTAATTTGGATTATGGTAACTGCTTCCATATAAAACAAATACATCCATAAATATATACAATGTGAGAATTGTTTCTTGCAAGAGCTGTACTTCAACCCATGACCATCGATAAAAGTGTACACATCTAATCGTAAACAATCTGCTGCAACCTGAATTTCCACTTCTGTGTCTATAAACCAGTCACAGCTTGACTGATGGCTCTGAAGAAGCAGTTTCCATCAGCCTCTACATTCTCATTTGTACACGGCGAACCTAATGGGCCTTTGCAATCAGAAATTGGAAAACTTGCACGGTCCAAATGAATCTTCAAGTTTTTGCAAAGGTCTAAACAAACATCAACATCAAGGGGAGAGAAGTTACACTCTTCATTGGTCACAGCACTGACAAACTCTACGTCAGAATTATCCATGTCAAAGTGAGGAGTTTTGCTCTTCTGAAGTGACTCACTGTTGCCAGCTGGTGCTGGAATTTTAAACCGTGACCGGTTTCGCCTTGATGAAAAGAACCATGCAGAACCTTGGCTAATCTAATACCAGTGCCATGATCTGCCACTGCATCTTCACTGGTACTAACTGATGATGGATCACAAATCACATGTGCGAGGCGTAGAACGAGCGGAGCAGTCAGAGGCAACAGAAGAAGAAAGAAAAGCCTCCTTAGCTTAGTTGATCTTCTGTGTTGCCTCCTGGACGGTGCTGGCCTCCTCTGGCTTGGTGCTGGCAACCACGGGAGCCACAGGAACCACGGGCACAGCTCTGGTCATCTGTGGCGTCGCCTCCACCTGATTAAACTAAGAAAGATGTGATTTTATGCCAATAAACATAGAAAGGAAAACACTAGGCTTTACACGATCACGATTTTTGTGCCGATCACCGATCAGTGAGTTTAAATAAACCGATCACCGATCCGATCACGTTAGGGGCAATAAATACTTGTTTCTGTACACCCCTTGCCTTCTCAGGAGCACCGTCTAAAGTTGTTTGCTTTAGCATCCGTTTCAGAGTTTGCTTTTCTTTTTCTTTCTCCGCGCTGCGTTTCTTAAACTCGACATGCTCCTCTGTGTGTATCTTTTCCAAGTGCCTGATTAAATTTGTGGTGTTGAAATTTTTTTACCAAAGTTCCCCCGCGAAGTACTGTAGCGTTGCATATATTGCAGATAGCTTGTGCTATGTCTGTTTCTCTCACTTTGAAAAACTTCCACACTCCCGACACGTTTGTTTGTGTCGCCCATGGATGTTGCTGTCGTGAAGATTCAAAGAAACTTTATTGTCCGTCACATAGCGACAGTACTCAAAACAGGAAGAGGCACGAAGACGAAAATGAAGGCCTTTGAATCATGAATCATTAGCTCTCGGATACAAACAAATAAACATGTTGATGCTGTGAAACTACTTTGGAGGAAATGAGACAGATTATGGTGATTCATGACATGACGCCCGAAAAAATGCCAAATATCGGCCGATCCGATACAGCCGATAAGATCGGTGTAAAGCCTAGAAAACACACACAGGTGATGAAGTGGAAATGAATAAGTACAAACCTGCTGCACTGCTGTGACATTGCTGGAGGCAGACTCAGTCATGTGGACAGTTGAACGTGTTGCCCACACCTGCAAATACAAGGACACAAAGTAACGTTTAAAGAACTGCATTTATTGTCCTATCACAAAGATGCACACAATGAAATACACATATCCCAAATACCAACATGTCACTTGTTTGTTTTGGTTTTTGAGGCAACGCGTGCTGATCGACGTCTCAGGCTGGACATCTGGAAGAACATAAAGAAATGAATTCATAAACAAAGTAACACACTAATTAAACTGTACATGTACTGTACATATGTGATCTTGTGTTGATAATAGGGGTGGGGCGATACGGCTAACCCACGATTCCATACTGTGACGATATTTGGCCCACGATAATGACAACATCACGACACACGATATCTTCGATATCTTCGAAATTTTGCAGACGATATTGTCATAACCCGGCTCAAGAGTTATGACAATAACGGAAGGGACACTGCGGATTGCAATTAATCAAAAGGTTTATTATAACAAAATAGATAATTGTAAGCAAAATAACGAAATATATGGTGTGTGTTTGTCAGTATTCATCAGTAATGTAAGTGTGGATGAGTGAATAATAGGATGTGGGGTGTTGTCAGGTGCAAAACAGAACAAAAGAAGCTGAGTGTCGGCCAGACGCCCATGGCTGCTGGATGGAGAATGGGGAAGAGACCGAGCGGCACACGCAGTCGGCCTTTTATCCTGCGGGGGGCATCGGCACAGGTGTCCTAATCGGAAGATGCCACTACCAAATCCACCGCTACCTAGAAATGGGAAAACAGCTGGGAACCACAACAAGTTATATAGAGACAGGGTCGTCACAATATGTGACTGAAAAAGAAAAAAATACCCATAAAAAGGAAAATGCCTGTGATCTTGCATTTATTCCAAAACTTTGTATAATGTACAAACAAACGTGCACTGCACAAGCAAACATATTAAAGTGCATGAACATTAATAACTTTCATGTAAACAAGGACAGTGCTTGCTGGTAATGTAAAGTCAGTAGCAACTTGTCTTATCTCAACTTGGGGACTTGGGATATACAAACCGACGGGAAGATGAAAGAGGGAAAAAAATCCTTTCACTGCCCCGATTCTGAAAATCAATAAAAAATGATGCAGACAAAATAAATAAATAAATAACCGCGTCCCCAAAATATACAGGACAAAGTGAAGTGCGTCCCCCATCAGTTCATTACGGGACAGGCTTTTTAGTTGCCAAATATGGGACAATCGCGTATTTTACGGGAGGGTTGGCAACCCTATCTAGACCACAGATGGAAATTAAATGAGGTTTTGTCATTTTCCCTAAAAAACGGGACAAATTGTGTCCCGGGAGAGATTTTATCTTTCCCGGGACAGGTAGTGAAAAAAGAGAACAATTATGGGAAAAACGGGACGGGTGATAGCGAACGAGGCAGCTCTGCAGATTCGTAGTGTTGCCATTGTATTTTACCTTCGCAAAACAGTTGTTGCAGATTGCATATTCTTTATGAAGTTTCCTCCCGTCATCCGTCTCGTAAAAGCCAAAGTGGGTCCACACTTTAGAGTGGTAACTTGCGGGTGGGTCTTTGATTTGTTTTCCGTTGTTGGTATTTTCCGCCGTTCTTGCATGTGCTCTTCCGTTGTTAACTCGTCTTATTCACCGGCCGCTGCTTACGCCTAATTGACTCTTACGGGATTAGCGCCCCCACAAACAGGACAGGAGAGATTAATAGTTGACGGTGACAACGGGGTAAATCCATAATGTGTGTTGAAATAAAATATTGATATTTGCCGTCAGTGTATCGATTATTTATTGCGAAAGAAAGCACAACAATGTATTGGAATATAGATTTTTTTTTCACCCACCCCTAGGTGATAAGTGTATGAATAATCGTGTGAATGATGACTCCACGACGGTCTCCATGTGGTCCAGCAGCACAGCCTCACTGAACCACAAAGGATTGGAGGGGATGTCTGTGTGAAATGCAGTCTCAACAGCTGTTGGTACCGTCTATAAAAAAAAAGAGGAGAGGAAATCAGAGTCAACTTAGGATAAGTGTTCATTTTCAAAATAAAAAGTTGCACTGTTTGACAAATACACGATTGGGGGAAAAAAAAAAAAAAAGAGGGATGAACAGGTTACCTCAACCTCCTGTCCAACAAGAGTCCATTCAGGAGCAGGTCCATACACTGGCATGTGGACAGGACCTGTCACAACCACTCTGGGAGACACCCTGGGCGATGATTGGTTGTGGCACAACACCCCTGGCCTAGGTGAAGGGGGTGCGAGCTGATGGAGCACTGCAGCATGCAGACGCTCCACCAAAATCAGTCCTGAGGTGCACCTAAACAGAAAACAACATGTTAACACATATTTGTCTTATCAAATGAAGAGCAAGTAAGGCTGAAGAAGGCAAAACTTACACCATCATAACACCACCATGTACAGCTGACGAAGGGGGAGGTGATTGACCATATACACAAATGTTAAACCTGGAAGAAGTGTCACATAATCAATTATGTAATCACACAATTCTAAGAAATATCTGTTAGCAGTGTCACTGAAGAGAAAAAAATACAACAAAAATGTGTATTTTACACACCCATGCGTGCAGCAACACGATAATATACTTGACGTAGCGCCGACCCATACCTTCTTGTTGCTGGCCCCGTTTTTGCTCCAGGCGTCGTTTCATGGCCAGAGAGCGACGGAATGCCTTGGTGTTCGGCATCTGAACAATGAAATGAAAGATTGTGTCATTTTCAATGAAAGACAATGATAACACAAGTTTACAGAAAAAAGTGATGTTTTCTCACACACGACATCAAAACACAGAAAGGTTTCTGTACCTTTGCAGCTGGAGACGATGAGCTTAAATCAAAAAAGCAAAAGAAAATGTGTAGGTGTACTCTTGGACCCTAACCCTAATGCCATACAAGTCTATGGGGTGAAATTTCAACTTTGTCCTACAGATATGGGGCTACTTGCTTTTTCATCAGGAGCCCCCAAGAAGCACCCACGCCAAATTTGGGGCTTCTAGTACTTGAGGAACCCCGAAACCCTAACCCTAATTTCAGCTAACCCTAACCCTAGTTTCAGCCTTATCGTTAACCCTAATTCAATGCAAGTCTATGGGGTGAAATTTCAACTTTGTCCTAGAGACATGGGGCCACTTGCTTTTTCATCAGGAGCCCCCAAGAAGCGCCACGCCAAATTTGGGGCTTCTAGTACTTGAGGAACCCCGAAACCCTAACCCTAATTTCAGCTAACCCTAACCCTAGTTTCAGCCTTATCGTTAACCCTAATTCAATGCAAGTCTATGGGGTGAATTTTCAACTTTGTCCTAGAGACATGGGGACACTTGCTTTTTCATCAGGAGCCCCCAAGAAGCGCCCACGCTAGATTTGGGGCTTCTAGCCAATGAGGAAAAATTTGGAGCGGACACAACAGGGTTACAGCTGAGAAAGGACTGTTGCCACTCACTAGACCAAACAAATGGTTTCAATGGACTGGTTAATTCTTCTCTCGTGGCCGGCAGCTCCACTGCCTTAGTGCTGGAGATGCCCGCTCAGGGGCGCCGCCAGGAATTTTGGGCCCCCTTCAAAAAAACAAAAACAAATGGGCCTCCTTTGCGCAGCGCTTGACAAAAGCTTCACATCACTCTAAAAATACAGTATAGTTCAATAATAGTGCTTGAGTCCATCTTTAACAGTGTCAATGTATTTTTATTGTGAATTCTCCACAAAGCAAACTCTTAAACATTTATGAATGATTCATGAAAAAGATACTTGATGTCTCTCGGACAAAGTTGAGCTTTGACCTTCATAGACTTGCACTGCATTAGGGTTTAGCGATAAGGCTGGAATTAGAGTGAGGGTTTTGGGGTTCCTCATGGGCTAGAAGCCCCAAATTTGGTGTGGGTGTGTCCAGGAGGATCCTGATGAACCTGAAAGTGGCCCCATGTCCCTTAGGACAAATTTGACCTTTGACCTCCATAGACTTGCATTGAATTAGGGTTAACGATAAGGCTGAAACTAGGGTTAGCTGAAATTAGGGTTAGGGTTTCGGGGTTCCTCAAGAACTAGAAGACCCAAATTTGGCGTGTGCGCTTCTTGGGGGCTCCTGATGAAAAAGCAAGTGGCCCCATGTCTCTAGGACAAAGTTGACCTTTGACCCTCATAGACTTGTATGGCATTAGGGTTATCGATAAGCGATACAAACCTGGTGAGTTTAAGACTTAATGACTCTACGTACATGAATGTATGTGGTACCCCGTCCTTACCTTGTTCCAACCTTCCCTCCACAAACCTGGCTGTCCAGTGCCGAAGTCAAAGTGAGAGAGAGAACAAAGAAGGAGGAGGGCCTGTGACGCCGCTGCTGATTGGCTCGTTGGTCGGTTGAATGAGCCAATTCTAGAGCTCCCTTCGGTGTCCACACACTGCAAAATATATCTAAGAAATAACAAACAAACAAAGCATCCACCCCCCCTACGTCCACTCCCCCCCAAAAAAAAATAATTCAGCAAACAGAATTAATATTGTCAACAACTATTTATTCACTTAAATTGCTGACAGTGCCTTCACTGCCTTGTAATAAAAACGTCACTAAGGCATTGCATCTTAAAACAATCTCAAGCAATCATTTCTAGAATGCAAGTGATGTTGTGTTGTTACAATATTCACCGTCATCATTATTGAACATTGATTCACATTCCCTGACACTCAGTTACAAACAAAAAAAGAACAGTATGGGGACAGCATATAGTGTTGTGTTCCTATCACCACTGATAACATGTTTGTTCCAACAGACTCCCACCCACCCTCAAGTTACAACTACCAGGAGAGTGTATCGCTACCTATGCCTAGTACACAGCTCTACTCCCCAATAAAATCTTTCCATTCTGCCATGGTCTTTTTTGTATGAGGCTGTGGTGTCTCGCTCATGGATAGTGTCCTGTAGCACTTCTGTCTGAATGACAGAGAGAAGGGTTGCCACACACTTTTGGATATGTGAGGTGCAGGGCATAGTAGTAACCCATCAGATGAAGCAGACCGTCACTCAAGTCTTCCTTGGCAAGCGTGGTGGCGGGAGTGGCTCCAAGACAGATGAGACAGCGGGTCCCATCAAACAGCAACACAGGTGTGCAGAAAGACCTCTTCTGCGAGTACATTGTGGGATCTTCTGTTGGCTAAAGAAAAAGAAGAAGGAAACGCCACATCCATGCATGGAACTATGAAGTGTTGAATGTGAGAAAATGCGAACAAACTTTCACCTGAATGACATGAAGCTTGCCTCACTGGCATGTCCCAGCTTCTTCGGTGGTGGACTTGGTGAAGGAAAGAGTGTGGGGAGTGTCCTGAGCAGCGCGATGGAATATTCCATTGGAATAGAACAAATCAACTTTGAGTTCAAAGTTAGTCTTCCTAAAAATGAGTCTTATTAGGTTTGTGTTGATCACAAAATTTTTTTTATTTTTTCAGCATGAAGAGTATTACCATTCTGCATCTATTCATTCAGCGCAACATAAACCATCCTATGTCCAAGGAAACAGCTACACAGTCAATTAGAGACACAGCAAAATGACTCACCTACATCCAGCGTTATGCGTGGCTTCATCACTTCATTTTTTTTCCAAACACCATAAAATTACACATTGGTGCAGAAGTCTTCCCATCTCTTTTTTTAGTTCATCAATGAATTTTCTGTTGCCCTTATCCAGAATGCGCCGCAGCTCATTCATCGCCTATTAATGCAAGTCAGTGTTAAAATCTGCAAAAATGCTTGCTTTTCATCATAAACCAAAACAAGTTAATCACTTACACGATAAAGATCCTTGACACATGGATATGCATCCAGGATCTATGTTGGCCTTGTCCTGTTCTTTCAGAACATCACTATCAATGAAGGATCTTCTTGCTTGAAACTGCAGGTCAAGAATTTGGGAGACAGCATCTTGGTTGGGTTTTGGTTTCTTGTACAGCTCCTGCAGGGTCTGATAATGTCTGGCCTGTGCTGTCAGACCATATTTGGCTGATGAAATGGAGGAGACAAATCAGTAAATCAGTCAAATGGATGAAATTGTTTGGAGCATCAAAATATATCAAATGACAATTTAAATGTAAAAATGCCTGTGATGTATCATGATATCCAAAACTATCATAACATTGCCTAGCTTTCATACATTATCATTATTATTAAAATGGACATGTTTCTACTTACGTGAAGTGTGGCCATTATCAGAACTGCGCCCTGGTGTGTGACACAAAATAATTGTTGATCCACCAATTGAGTCTGCATCATGATCTTCTTCTTGGTCACTTGCTGAGAAGTCAATGCGATGCCTTTTCTTCTTGTGGCACCTCTCTGGTGAATCTCTTGTGAAGATTCTTGTAAGTGCTCGCTTGGTAAATAAAATTTCACTCATTGAAAGAACAAATAAAGATGGAAAGTGAACATACACAGATAAAAAAAAGTATCAGCCAAAAATAACCACACGCTTCAAAATCTAAGTGCGCAAAATAATATAATCACTTACATGTTTCATTGTTTTGTCTTAATCCTTCAGCATGGGATAATAATCCACTAGTTTTTGAGACATTGCAGTGACTTCATGCTTAGAAGGGTACAAGACCACCTCTCCTTGCTGACTGGCTCTCAAGATAGAAATCATGCTGGTGACAGTGTTTCTCACCAGCCTGCATCTCAGCTCTTTGAACATGACACATTTCCCCTCACTGGCAGTGCGGGCCATCTGGAAGTAGTGCTTACGAGCTTGCTCCAACTCACTGTCTGTATAGAGGGTGGGCAAACTTTTTCAGCAACGGGCCACATGACAGACCTGCATCGAGTCAGCGGGCCACGGAAGGGGGGGTTGTAGGTAGGTACAGAATTAGTCCGGGTGCAGAATCGTTCTGGGCGTAGTGACTGCCCGATACGGCAACTCCATTGGGACATACCTCTACATCGCGGTCGAAAGTGATATATGGATAGATCACGGTCAAAACGCTATTTCGCGGGTGATAGATAGATAGATATATAGATAGATAGATATTGTGTGTTGAATACATACATTCGTATATATATGTATATATGTATATATATATGTATATATATATATATATATATATATATATATATATACATACATACATATATATATATGTGAAGAGAGAGAGAGAGAGAGAGAGAGAGAGAGAGAGAGAGAGAGAGAGAGAGAGAGAATTTCGGGGGGTGCGCTGTTGGGGGGTTATGACTGGCTTCACGCGGGCCGGACAGAGATACGCAGCGGGCCGGGGTTTGCCCATGTCTAGTATAGACAACATATTGTGGAGGAGCAGGAAGCTGTAGGGTCCTCTTTGGGCTGCTTTTCACCAAAGGAGTGGAAGTCTGAGGACAGATTGAAGATGTTCCTCCTGGTGAAGACACAGTTCCTGGCTTCATTCGGGGCAGCCTTGTCTGGTACGGTGGAATTCTCAGCCGAGAGGAAACCAGATCCAAAACATTATGAACAAGAGAGAAACAATAGACACAATTAGGAAAAAAGAAAAAAAAAGTGTTATGCTAGATGTTTTCAGAGCAAAGTAGGTAACCAATCACATCTACACTAATAAGGGCCCAAATCCTTTTCCTCCTGAGAAAGTGTTCTGGTCCAGGAAAAAGGTCTCTCAAATCATCACGACGGAGGGTGTGGAGCAAGACTTCATCGATGTTGGCAGCTATAAAGACAGTCCAATCATGAACAAACCTTTTAAACTTAACAACTCATACATTTTTTTGACTAATGAATTTAATTCAACTTGACAAGTCAAACCAAGTTTGTTTTGTGCCAATTTCTGTTATCAGAATTAATTGTAAATGCAATTCAGTTTAGACATTTTGTCTCAAATTTGTAAAATACTTCTTTTTGAAATCAGTGTCAGCATACAGTTATTTTAATTACTTAGCGGACAAATCACAGTAATGGAAATTTTTTCATACCTACACATGACATACCATTTAAAATTGATACTGTGACATCATCCAGCTCATCCATTATTGGCCCCGGTTTGGATGTCCATTTCATTTCTCCTCAATCTGGCAGGGAAAAAAAATCATCATATTAAGGTCACAATTAGGACAAGCTAGCCTTCCGACTCAAGATCCGTTTTTTTACAATGCCCATCTGCCATGGATCCCAAAGTTCCCATGCAATTAAAAGTTGTGACACCTTATCTGAATGATAACCATAGACAGCTCAACGGATTGCTAGTCATACAGACAACAATCAAAATTGGAGTGAAACTTGTAACCACAATGCCTGCAACATGGTGGTACTTATGGTAATAATCATCAAATACCAGTGTTCTTTGTGACAAAATGACAACATCTGATAGGATTGTGCCACCTTGAACTGCAATCAACTTAAATTTTGATAAAAACAAGCAAATTGTACCTAAACTACATCTTCAATCAATCCAATTTGAGCACCCTCTACCCCATAAACTGAAGATACTGCAATACAAACTTGGTAGTACAGTATTTCGTCATGCCACATATAACTAGGAATGCTAATTGCTTGTTCACATGACTAGAATTGCAGTACATCAATCCAATACAAAATACACACTTGTCATCAAGCTCATAAATCCATCGAGTCGAGATGAGCACGTGCACGGAGTCGGACTCCGTGAGTTCACATAAACAGAGCATTGCGTTTGCATAAATTATGCACGGCTATCGAGCTAGAAGCCGAGTCCGATTTGGTGCACACAACCACACTATAATGCCTCTCAATGTCCTAACCCATGCCACGCAACACAAACGTGAGGGACCGATTTGAGTTTCTCACGGGACCAGCAGTGAAGTCACAACCGTCGCCCCACATGAAATGTCGCAGCAGGAGCCTGAGGATTTTCTGAGTCAACATGCTGATCAACAGGTAACGTAATGTTGGCTTCCTTGACGACATTAGACAACTCCCTGTTTATATTTTATCCATATTTTAGGACAAAGCCTCCTTGTTTTCTGATCTGCTCCTGTTTGACTTGTTCGGTTTTTGTTTTGACATTATGCTGTTAGTGTTTATTTCAAATTAACAAGAAGTACCGGTACAGATAGTAGGAAATTAATATAACACTTGCGTCAAACAAAGAATAACTAACTGTACATATCATGTCTACAGGAAGGAGCTGGTACATTAAGTGAGAATATTCAAGAATATTAAGAGAAGATATATTCAAGGTTGTCCTGAGGTCAACTGTACCAACCATTGCCAGAGCTTATGGAGCAATTTGATGTTATTGTACAGTAAAAATGGAATATTGGAGCTGTCGCAAAACAAAACAAAAAGCCAACTTTAAGGCTTATTATCTCCAAAATGATACAGTAATCAATCACATTTAGAAATCAAATGTTTCTAAATGTCAAGTCAGTAATGTCAAGTCAGTGCTTGATGTGTCATCAGCAGGCATCGGCGGCAGTAATGGGGCATCGGCGGGTTTCGGGCGGAATCGCCAGGCGTTGGGAAGCGTCGGCGGGTGTCGGGGGCTCGTGGCCAGGTGGCGGACGTCACGGCAGGCAGTGGCCAGGTGGGCTCAGTCCCGCAAACGCTGCTTACAGCTTTAATTTTGTATTGCTTTGATAACATTGTTTAAGTTGAGTTTAAATTTACACTATTTTTTTTTTCTTAGCTGCTAATTGTTCAAAAATGCTGATGTTAAAAGTGTGTTTGCACAGTATATGTTATGGCACTTTAATTCATATGGCAGTACATTTAAAATAACTGGCCGTCAAGTTCCAGGAACTGACAAACTGCACTGAGTTGAGTGAGATTCTCCAAAGGAACTCCAGTATAAATGTGGACTTTACATTCTAGTCCCCTGTGAAGAAAAACCCAAAAGTGAACGTTTTTGTGCCTCATCCTTTCTAACTGGGACATTTGCAAGGGAACGCAGACTGGTTATGCTGCTCCCTGATAAAAGAAAAATGTTTCTGCTGTTACCTCAGAAATTGCCTGTTATTATTGTGGCTCAGGATTTTGGAGGTAGATTTTTTTTTATTTTTCATAAGGAACAGGATAACAGTAATGCCCTGGCATTGGCAATAAGCTTTAATTTTGTATTTGCATTTTTTTTAACTTTAGATTTACATTAAAAATGTTTCTGTGTAAAGTGCTGATGTTAAGTGTTTGCACGATAAATGTTATGGTGCTTTCGTTTATATGGCAGAACATTTAAATTAAAGTGTATGAAAGACTTCTTTTAAATTCATTATTGGCTTTTGCGTATACGACGTGATTAATCGTGATTGATCAGGTAAATCATGCGATTAATTGCGATTAAAATTTTTAATCGTTGCCCAGCCCCAGTAAAAACATTTTTCTGGTGCCAGCATTTCGTGAGGCAGAAGTTGATTCATACTTCAGTGCCTTGGAGCGAATAGCTTCGCCACTCAACTGGCCAAGAGACATGTGGCCTGTCCTTCTCCAATGCAAGCGGGTGGGAAAAGCACAGGAGTTGGTGTCTGCTCTTTTCTTAGAAGACAGCCTGCAATATGATGTTGGAAAGGAAGCAATTTTTCCTGCTTATGAGCTTGTTCCTGAGCCCTACCGGCAAAAATTTAGGAACCATAGAAAATCTAGTGGTCAAACCTTTGTCGAGTTTGCATGGGAGAAAAGCAACCTCTTTGATAAATGGTGTGCAGCTAATGATGTCAAAAATGACTTTGAGTCACTCCGTGAGCACGTTCTTTTAGAAGATTTTAAAGACTCTTTGCCAGAGAAGGTGGTAATGTTCTTGAATGAACAGAAAGTGTCGTCATTGTCCAAGGCTGCTGTCCTCGCAGATGAGTTTGTGTTGACCCACAAAAATGTCATCTCATCTTCCCCCCCGATCGGACACGCCTTCTGCTTCTCGTCCCACAAGAGCCGAGTCTAGCCACCTCCCCCTTGAAAAGGCTAGAGGGAAGGGACTTCTGGTTTGGCCATAAAGCGGTAGACTGCGCGACACCAGGGCTCTCGACCATCCAGGGTAAAAACTCCCCGAAAACTTGAATAACTATTGTCAGATATCATATTAACTACAAAGTGATCAGGGGAACGTTGGAATGGAAAGGAAAACTCCATTCAACCAAAACAGAAACACGGTAACAGACAATACGGCAGAACTACCAGCTTGCTCTGAAACAGAGGGAGATGGCGAAACAAACTCCTCGTGACTAACGACGCGGAAAAGGGCTCGGACATAAAAATTATTAGCAAGGAGATACGGGATTTAAAAATGGAATCAAAAGAAGTCCTTCGCACGTTTGGAGAAACACTGAGGAACGACGTGGAAAAAGACTTGGACGACTTCAAAGACGAAATAAATCAACAACTTGCGAAAGTCATCACCGAACAGGAGCTCCAAACCAGCAAGATCAACCAGGCTGAGTCGCGGATTGAAAAGCTAGAACGTTGGGCACAGGAAGCTAATGACGCTCTGGTCATATCACTGAGAGAACAAAAAGCTCTTCAGGACAAGTTAACTGACCTAGAGTCCAGGCCGAGGTGAAACAACCTACGTATCTATGGAGTCACTGAAGGAGAGGAGGGAGAATCTGTGGCCAAGTTTGTGGAAGACCTGCTGAAAAGCGAACTGCACCTGCCAGCAGATTTTAATTTCCAAATTCAGAGAGCACACCGCTCATTTGCACAGAAACCAGCGGACGGTGCCCAACCGAGACCCATCATTGTTAACTTTCTGGAATTTACTACCAAAGAGAGGGTCCTGAGAGAGCTATGGACAAAGAAAATAGAACTGGGGAATAAAGTACCGTCATTCCATCACGATTACGCGACAGAGATGGTCCAAAAGAGAAAGGAGTACAACACTGCTAAAAGAATCCTGAAGGAGAAGGGCATCTGGTTCCAGACGCCATTCACCAAGATGAGGACCCACTGGGATACGGGAACTCGAACCTACAACAGCGCAGAGGAGGTCAAGGAGGAATTGGCGAGACGAGGCCTGGCGGAGAAGACGGCGGTGGCGACGGTTGCGGAGGGGCCTGCGGCACTCGGTGCCCCGCACTACGACGGAGTGGCAGTGCAAGGAGGGATCCTGGAGGGGCTACGCATCAGCAGCGACACGAGCCAGAGAAAAGCTACAAGAGTTTCAAAGATTCTTTGATTAAATTCAGAGAATAAAGGGAAGAAAGCTGGTAGGGATGTTCTAGTATGACCGGTGTTTTTAGTTGACAAATTCTTAAAATTGAATTCCCATGTTAATAGAAAAGAGACTGTGGGAAGTCCGGGTCGCTCCTTTTTTTCTAACGTTGGACTCATTTAGAACGACTAAAATACTCATTGCAGGTTCAAGTGTCATTTCTAAGTTAGGTTAGATTTTTGACTGCCTTCACGCGGGCCGGACAGAGACACGCCATAGTTTGGCCATGCCTGATCTACAGGAAACACATCTCTCTCAGCAAGAGCTAAATCAACATGATTTAAAAGCTAAACTCGACACAACTAATGGCAACAGAAGTCAGACCCGCCTGTCGAAACTTGTCAACGTCTCTCTAGCCGAACTCGGGATGGTTGATGTTTGGAGGGACCTCCACCCGTTACAGAGGACTATTTTTTTTATTAACATTACAGACAGATACAGAATAGAGGAATGTAAAATAGGAACGATTGACTTGTACTGACACAGTATTAATTACCTTATTATTTGTCTAAATAAGAGGAAGAAAAACACACTTTGGAGATTAAATGTGGGTATGCTAAATAATCCAAAAACACTGGAGGAGGTTAAGAAAGAGATTAAATGCTCTATGGAGGAGAACATAGATAGTCCAGTAGACACTACCAAACTGTGGGACACAATTAAAGCTGTGATGAGAGGGAGGTTAATAGCGAGGGCAGCCTATCAAAAAAAGACTAGATGTGGCGAGGGGGAGGGTCTGGCGGAGGTGGAGACAATTCAGATGGTGGGTATAAAGGAAAATTGGGGGGTGGGGGGGGGTTGCCTGACAATGCCACCTGGGGAGTTGCACCCCAGGAAATAAACTATAATAAAATTCCTCGGGCTACACAGGTTTGTTACGCTTTGAAATTTAAGAGGACGAGACGGACTTCCAATGAAACAGCTTTATTTGACAACAATTTAAAATAGACCAGGTTTAGCTGCCTGAGTGTCAAGGAAATAAGTACCATACCAAAAAGACTGTTCTACATAAGAAAATAAGGGGAACAGGGCCAAAGAAACCAAAGAAAACTCAAAAAAGGGAATAAACAAAGCTAAGGGAATCACTACAAACCAAAATTCACGCTACGCCAACTCCTGTCCTAAAGAAAAGAGAACAAAAGGGGGGGCTTCGGCTTTAACAGCCAAGCGGTGAATGCACAACGATCACGCACACACAGCACCACCTCCCGATGAACGGGCACCCAGCAGGGTTCCTCCTCCGGCTGCGCTTATGGCCCAGCCCGCTCTGGGATTGCTAGCCGAAATGCTAAGAAGAACTGCAAAGTTCTCAGCGTGGACACGCCAGAGGAGTGCTGACTCCAGCCTGCGCTTGTTTTTAAAAGAGCTGCTTTCACTCTGCACTCTGGCGCAGGTGTAATCAGTGCGTTTACATGCAGAGCTTAATCGAACTAAGCAATAATTCGGTTTTCTCGTCCAATCGGAGTTCTCACCTTGTCCCCCTATACATGCAGCTGAGAAATTTGAATTACTGACGGGAACGTGTCCTTCTCCCAACAGTAGGGGGTGGAGTGAGCCTTTTCAGCTGGTCAGCTGCTTTCGGTTGACATATTACATCATTATGATATAGAATGATAGTTCATAATGTACGTGTTACTTACTTTGCAGATAAGCTGTACCCTATTTCTTGTGCTCATGGTTATCTTAAAAGATAAGATAATGGTTATCTTAAAAGATAACCATGAGACAAGACAATTCT